>NC_133618.1:263348125-263948125 GCF_048593235.1 Sminthopsis crassicaudata | reverse complement strand
ATTAGAGAGAGACAGAAAACAGGCAGAAAGACATAACAGAAAGATAAGACAAAACGAGACAGAGACAGAGAGAGACAAAGAGAGAAAGAGATTGAGAGAGAGAAAAGAAAAAGAGACAGAGACAGAGAGAAGGACAGAGACAGATAGAATTAGAGACAGGCAGAACTAGAGACAGAAACAGATAGAAAACAGGCAGAAAGACATAACAGAAAATAAGACAAAACGAGACAGAGACAGAGAGAGGCAAAGAGAGAAAGAGACAGAGAGAGAGAGACAGAGAGAGAGAGAGAGAGACAGAGAGAGAGAGAGAGAGAGAGAGAGAGAGAGAGAGAGAGAGAGAGAGAGAGAGAGAGAGAGAGAGAGAGAGAGAAAGAGAGAGAGAGAGAGAGAGAGAGAGAGAGAGAGAGAGAGAGAGGAGAGAGAGAGAGAGAGAGAGAGAGAGAGAGAGATGGAGGGAGGGGAGAGAGAGAGAGAGAGAGAGATGGAGGGAGGGGGAGAGAGAGAGAGAGAGAGAGAGAGAGAGAGAGAGAGAGAGAGAGCACCGAAATCACTTTTCCTTAGGGAAGTTTACCTCCAGATTGCAGAATCAGAAATGAATTGCTTCCCTGCTGGGGTTTGTTATGTCCTTCCTTTGTTCCCACTTCAAGCTCTCGACTACCTTCTTTTAGAAGAATCAGTAAGCCTTTTAACAACAACACTAACAACACATTCAGAAGTGTTTCTTTGCTAAAAACTGGTAAGTTTTTCATTGCCTAGGCCAGAATCAGGTATGGAATCTTTTTGACTTGAAATAGCAAATCTAGGTGATGTTTTCGAGTAGTAGTGTTTATTTTCTCAAAATGATGCTGCCAGAAGAAGAGTTGATTCAATCAACCCATTTTGTTATTTTCTATTTAAACTTCCTTATAGGATTGTTTCTTTCTGTGTATACACACGAGTAAAACAAAATAAAAGGGAAAAGATTAAGATAACTCTTTAAGAGTGAAATATCTAAAAAACTTTCCAAAGTACCAAAGTAGGATCTTTAAGAGCATGATTCACATTCAGATTCCATCTAGGTCTCCAGTGTATCTAGCACATAATCTAAAGTCTAAAGCAATTCTGCTGAATTAACTAATCTTCCTTGTTTCATTTTGAGCATGAAATTTTATTTAAGGCATCTTCAGAACTGTGGCTACTCTAAAAATGAAAAACCTTAAGGTTACTACTTAGCATTTTCATTCTGCATTTTGTGGGTTTGATATTCTCATAGGTTCATTACTTTTAGCACAGTCTTTTTGAGTGAGAAAGAAATAACTTGTAGAATATAGCCTAGAGAAATCTAAAATTCATGGAAGAGCAAATTCAATTACATGAAAGTTTGGGAGTGAAGAAAAATAATAGAGTCTCTTCAGGACTAACTATAGTGACCACACTGGAGAAGAATAGAAACATGATTCATTTCCTCTTTACAGTTTCTGACTAGGACGCAGATTCTTACCTCCGATCTGATTATGCATCAGCAACCTGGTTCTGATTTGCCTCTGTCTTCCAAACTGAAGCTCCCCATCCCAGCAGTGTGCTAAATAAATATATTGGGAAATGGTGACATTTAAATTACATTTCTATACTTTCTAATACTTCAGAACCAAAAGTATTTTGCCTAGAAAAGTTATCTTCAGCACCAAAGACATAAATTAAATGTGTGGCAAGGGCATTTCCCTTTCTTACTGCTTAAAGATTTTGTTTTATACATTATATATTTTATACAGTATATTGCTATGCTACTATTAAGTACTATATATAAAGGATACAACTGCTCTAAGAGATAATGCTGGGAAATAGAATTATCTATAATGACTCTTGTGAGGAAATCATGTCTCAAAAATGACTAATCTGGTATACTAAGCTGAGAATTCAACCTTTATTTTTAGTGTTTGTGTTTGTGTGTTTGGGGAGGTGACTTTATGGACTAGATGAAATTAGAATGAATCATGAGATCATATATCCCTTTAATTGCTTTTATATTGAAAAGGATTTCCATTTCTTTTTTTTAAAATAAAGCTTTTTATTTTCAAAATGTAAGCATAGTTTTCAGTATTCACCCTTGCAACACAAATATTTTTCTCCCTCTCTTCCCCATACCTCTTCTCCTAGACAGCAAGTAATCTAATATATGTTAAACATGTGAAATTCTTCTATATATTTTTCCATAATAATCATTCTGCACAAGAAAAATCAGATCAAAAAGGAAAAAAATGGAAAAAAAAACCCAAAATGCAAGCAAACAACAACAACAATAGCAACAGAGTGAAAATACCATATTGTGATTCACACTCAGTCCCACAGTCCTCTCTCTGGCTCTTTCCATCCATCACAAGACTATTGGAATTGACCTGAATCACCTAACTGTTGAAAAGAGCCACATGCATCAGAATTGATCATCATATAATTTTGTTGTTGTGTATTGTGTTCTCTTGGTTCTACTCATTTCATTTAGCATCAATAAATGTAAGTCATTTCAGGCCTTTCTGAAAGCATCCTATCAATCGTTTCTTATAGAATAATAATATGCTATAACATTCATATACTATAACTTATTCAGCCATTCTCCACTTGATAGGCTTCCACTCAGTTTCCAATCCTTTGCCACTACAAAATGGGCTGCAACAAACATTTTTGCACATGCAGGTCCTGTTCTCTTTTTAAAAGGATTTTCTATATCATCCAGCCCCAGAGAAGTAAATTAATAATAGACTTTTTTCCCATCGAAAACAAGATGAAAAATCAGTTTTATTCATTCAGGGTAGCCTGTTAAGGTGGAAAGAACACTAATTCTAGAGACAGAGAACCTGGATTTAAATTCTGGCTTTATCACTTATGTAACTCTGGAGAAATTATTTAATTTCTTTGTGCCTCAGTTTTCTCTTCTATAAAAAAAGGGAATTAGATTAGATGATCTTCCAGGCCCCTTCTAGCTCTAAAAAAAATGATCCTAAATGCAGGCTTTCAGCATTTTTAAAATAATGAAGTTTTAAGGGGTTGGATTCATTTTGCCCATATTGCAAATAAGAAAAACTTTGCATTTATACACTACAAATTCAATCATTCATGGTGTCAGATGATTTTACCCTAGAGCCCAGCTTCTTAAACTGTAATTCACAACCTCACATGGGGTCTCATAACTGAATGTGGGAATCTAAAACTACAACTTATTATTGATAAATGTATGGTTTGTATACATATTTTGTATACCTATATTCCCCGGGATCATGTAAACATTTCTTGGGCAAAAAGGGGTTGAGAGTAGAAAAAGTTTTAAGAAATCCTGCCCTAGAGTAAGAGCTCTATACTAATAGAAAAAAAACTTTATGTATCATGAATCTTCCTTGACATCACCATTTTAATGGAATTATATTTTTAATTACAGAATAGTTTTGCTCAATTTATTTTAATATACTAATAATCCTATAAATACCTAGCTTCTAAATTTTTGTGTCTTCAGATTCTGAGTGTCATCTGGTTTATGCAATAGAGACAAGTCCAATTAAAGGTCTCTTCAGTTTCAGGATTTGTTGGTTTGGATACTAGAAATATACAGAGAATAAATGAGTTTCTAGTTCTTCAAAGACTTTTTTTTTTTTTTTTTTGCTAAGGCATTTGGGGTTAAAGTGACTTGTGACTTGTACAGGGCCACACAGCTAGGATGTGTTAAGGGTCTGAGACCAGACTTGAACTCAGGTCTTCCTAACTTCAGGGCTGCCCCTTCACAAGCAATTTTTTTAAACATGTAAAATCTACTTTTTTCTTTGGTAAATCATAAAATTTTAGATTATTTTATAATTATCATTATCTTGACTTTTAATTAATTCATTTTGGCCCTAAAACAATAATATACCCAACTCTTTTCCACTTTTACCCTCAGTCTTTCCTAGACCCAAAACCTGGGGAGAAAAGGGTCACATCATCCAAAAAAAGTGTAGCATATAAAGTGATCATCTCCAGCATCTTTTAAGGAGGAGAGGGAGGACAACTTTATAATCACATTAAGATGTGTCTTTTCCAGGTGTCTTTTCAAAACTTTGTATTAGAATTACCCAAAAGCCTAGGCAAAAGCATCTAACTTCCTATAGCCTTTCTCTATTGTATTCATTATGTCAAACTCTTAAAAACTAGACAGCTAATAGAAGGAGAACTAGGCTCAGAATGACGAAGACCTGAGTTTTAATCTTGCTTCTGACACTAAGTATGACATAACCTCACCCACTGGTTTTTTTATCTGTAAAATGGAGATAATAATAGTGCCAATCTCCCAGAGTTGTGAGGATCAAATGAGATAAGATATGTGAAGCACTTTGCAAACCTTAAAATGCTACATAAATGCTGGATATTATTATTATGAGTAGATGTGGCACAATCAGCTGAATTGTGAAATGCTGAGGGAACAGAGAAAAAAGGAAATAGTCCCAAATTAGTAAGATAACAGTCTGTCTAATGTGAAATAAAGAGCATTAGAAACAGGTTGTACAAACTAGTTCCATTTTTTTTATTGTGGTGGTTTAAGATCCAGTAGATTATGCTCCTGAAGCCTTTCTAGTGGTTGGCACTCACCACCATGACCTGAAAATCAGTTTATGTCACACACATTGAGTGTCTTGCATGCAAACATTCTTTCTCAGTCATGAAGGAAAACTCAAAGAAAGAGTCAGGTAGAAAAGATATATTTTTAAAGAGATAGGAAGGGAGGAAAACCTGTGAGGAAAGTTAAGCATGATAACTAGTCCAGGAGATAGCAGTTACAGAGATAGCTTTTCGCAAAAATCTGACTGATTACATGAAAAAATATTCAATGAAAATTGACATAGATTTCTAATGTCTAATTAGACAAAATCTAAACAGATTTTGTCAAAAAATCTGTTCACTGGTGTGTTGGGTAAATATTTAACAACTAGCCTTCTAGAGAGAAAAAAATTGGTATGATACTGTTAAGTTTAATTTACATTATTAACATTTTCTCCATTACTTCCTTACATCTAGACAATCCACAGAACACTAAATCAAGCCCTGATCTAAAGCCTTCATCATTTTCTGAAATATAAATGTTCATACTCATAATTTAACAAAGGTTTGTCAAAGTATGAGCTGATTCTAGCAGGCTTCTGCCTTCAGTTGAAACAAAAGTGATTCCAAAGGATCATAGAGCTCAAAGAACCAGAAATGACTTTAAACACAACAAATCAAACCTTCTCATTTTACAGATGAAAATTTTAAGACTTAGAGAAGTTAAATGACTTGTCTAAAGTCATACATGACAGAGATATGATCTTTTATATTGGTTGTCATTGTTAATTACATTTAACTTTGTTAGAAGAATAATGATCTAGTTTGATTAATAAGTGGACAGTATAATGAATGGAAACACTCAGAACACATATGGTCCTCATAATGGGGAGATTCACTGATGGACCTATACAAAATTTTTTTCTAGGATATCAATAATTTTTGATCATCTACTATGTACAAGAGACTGTTTCAGTTCTTCAAGATACTAATATGAATCAAGACAGCATTTATTAAAGCATTTGCTATGAGTGTTACATACTCAAGATACAAAGATGAAAAATGATACAGCTCCTATGGAACTTAAAATTTAATGGAGGGAATATTACTCCTGAGTCTTTTTGTTTCTCCTTCACATTCCTGAAGTTACTTAAAAATACAAAATGTTGGGCAGAAGATTTGGAAGGTGGGAGTGGGAAATGTCCCAATAAAGAGTAATGGAAAAGTGAACTTCAATCCTGACTCAACAGACTCCAAATTCAGGGTTCTATGTTTTTAGTTAGTTAACAGCATAGACTCCCTTTAATTTACCACAATGATATAGGAAACAGAGCTTTCAACAACTACTTTCCCCCCTATTCTTCAGAGTATTATTGGCCTCCAGGAAACAATGATTTGTTTGATTTGTTTGATTGAATATTTGAAGTTGATCTTTACTACTGTCTTAACAGCTATTTATAATGTTTAAGAATTCTAATGGTCTACACTAAGCACTTAAGATCTTTAAAGTTAACAGTAGTTATGCTTTTTTTTTCTTTTAAGAGTAAAAAAAAAAAACAACAACATTTGATAGGAATTTTTTCTAGACTATGCCAGACTACTAAATCTTAATCTAAGAAATCTGTAATTTTTTTAATTAGGAAAAAATAAAGCTCTCTTCTCCCCGCCCCCCCTTTCTCCTCTGGCTTGACTTATGGGACATGTGTGCTCCCATAGGAAGAACAGAGCCTGTCCAAATTAAAATTAAAAACCACATTTGGTGAATTTTATATAGTATTTGACAAGTGAAACATGGTTCTGAATTTACTGCCTTTTTTTTTGGCCCCATAGTAGTGAATAAAAATGACTTCAATTAGAAAATAAAACCCACAGAATTTGGCCTCATACCAGTTCATAAAACTAATGGATTTTGGAGTTTCCTTAGAAAAAGTAAGGCATGCTTTGGGAGGTTGGCCAGGCTAGCAGAGACTTTGCTGGGCTGAAAGTTAGAAAACTTGAGCACTAGTCTGGGCTTTGCCACTGATTTGCACTGGGAGGTGAATTTATACAAGGTATATTGCCTTGCTGCCTTATATTTTTATAAAATACACATGAAAAAAATAGTCCTTCCATTTGTAAAGAAGATACTATCAATTAATCCATATAATTTTTCTCTCATATTGCAGAGAAAAATTTAAAAAAATTTTCTCAATATAATTTCATTCTACTTCTCCATTCCTCATCCTATGAATGGATCCCACCTTGATTTGAAATAGCAGCCACCATAAAATAGATCCCTTTAAACAGAAATACTTTCTTCTTGTGAAGAAAAAAGAGGTTAAATTAAAGGTGCAGGTCTACTGCTTGCCATGAGATGAATGGGGAGGCCTTGTCAACATTTTTTCATTTATCCCAGAATAACCCCTCATTTTATTCATTTTTTAAATCTTCTGCTGCTGCTGCTGCTTCTATTGAATCAGTCGGATTCCTTAAT
Source organism: Sminthopsis crassicaudata (assembly GCF_048593235.1). NCBI lineage: Eukaryota > Metazoa > Chordata > Mammalia > Dasyuromorphia > Dasyuridae > Sminthopsis > Sminthopsis crassicaudata. The sequence goes on along the minus strand of NC_133618.1, from coordinate 263,941,113 downwards.
CCACCTGCCAGCTGTGTCAGGAGACACAGGTGAGTGTGGACTACACCAGCTACTTAATAGTGTCTTATTCTGTGATTCTCTTTGGCCAATCAATTAGTCTCTTGGATTCCATTTCCTTAAGTATAAAATGATGGAGTAAGGTTAATAATTTCCAGGATCCCCTCAAGTTCTACATTCTATGATTCTGTATTCTTCCTCTAGAATAAGTGTTTTCTTACAAGACATTAAGATTATAAGTGGATAAAGCACTGTACTTGGAGTTAGTGAAACTTGAGTCCAAATCCATCCTCAGACCCTTACTACTTGGGTGAGCAAGTTACTTAACCCTCTATCTGCCTTGGTTTCTTCATCTGTTAATAGAGATTATATTAGTTTCTTATCCCCAGAGTTGTTATGAACGTTAAATGAAATAATATTTGTAAAGCCAAAGCTAGAAGCACAGTGTCCATCCTAGTAATTATTATTAAAAATGTCTTCAACTTACATGAACTGATGCTAAGTGAAATGAGCAGAACCAGGAGATCACTGTGCATGGCAACAAAAAGATTATATGAAGATCAATTCTGATGGATGTGGATTTTTTCAACAATGAGATGACTGAGGCCAGTTCTAATGATTTTGGGATGAAGAGAGTCATCTACACCCAAAGAAAGGATTATGAGAACTGAGTGTGGTTCAGAGCAGCATTTTCACTCTTTTGGTTGTTGTTTACTTGAATTTTGTTTTCTTTCTCACTTTTTTTATTTTTGATCTGATTTTTCTTGTGCAGCAAGATAATTGTATAAATATATGTACATATGTTAGATTTAACACATATTTTTAACATGTTTAACATATATTGGATTGCTTGCCATGCAGGGGAGGAGATGGAGGCAAGGAGGGAAAATTTGGAAAACAAGGTTTTGTAAGGGTCAGTGTTGAAAAATTATCCATGCATATATTTTGAAAATTAAAAGATTTAATGAAAATTATTTTTTTCCTCTGAGGCTGGGGTTAAGTGACTTGCCCAGGTCACACAGCTAGGAAGTGTTAAGTGTCTGAGATCAGATTTGAACTTAGGTCCTCCTGAATTCAAGGCTAGTGCTCTACCCACTATGCCACCTAGCTGCCCCCCAATTTTTTTAAAGTCCTCAAATGGGGCAGCTAGATGAAGTCAGGACGACTGCTGTGTGACCCCTAGGCAAGTCACTTAACCCCAAATGCCTCCCCCCCCAAAAGTGTAAAAAAAAAACAATATTCTCTATTGCAAACAACCAACTATCAATAAGTAATAAAACCTGGAATTGAGCCTAAGAATGATGAACTGGACTGGGATCAATTTTTGGCAGGTGTGATAGAGTCTCTAGTATTCAGGCCTGAGGCCATCTATTATGTTCCACTGCTGAAATGGGCAGTGACTGGTTTAAATTTTATTTTTGATACTGGCACTGTACTGAGTAAATAACACAGACTTCTAAGGGTTGCCGAAGCATAAAGTATATTTGCCCGGGAGACGGAACAGTTCTGGCTCAAGTCATCTTGGTTTCTGGAGAAATATGCCCTGTTTTAACACTAGATTTTTTTAGAGGGAAAAAAAAGATCTTTTAAGGCAAAACAAGGAAATTAATTTTTTTTTTGGGGGGGTAGTTGTTCTGTTTAAATAACAGTGATGTTGTAACCCAAGCTGACAAAAGCCAGGAACCCTAAAGTCAGAACTGGAGTGAAAATGTCACATTATTTGCTTAGAGTTTGAACTTCTCTCAAAGTATTAGGTTATCTCAGAATCTTGATTTTTTTTTTACTTATATTTTTATATTTGATAATTTGTGGTTGTAATAACACATTATTCTTAGGGATGAAAGACAGTATCTTCTTTGGGCCTATAGAGTGTGTGTTTTTCAAACATTTTATTGTTTTTGGGATAGTTCCTATGTTTATGGGATCATAGATTTAGAGCTTAAGTCCATCTTAGATGTTTAGCAGATTTTTCAGATTGGGAAAATAAGATTCAGAAAGGTGAAGTTTCTTGTCTAAGGTCAAATAGGTAGCAAATAAAAGAGGCAGAATTTGAACCAAGACCTCTGATTTGGTGCTTTGTATCACACCACACTGCTCTACCTGACCCTTGTGATGAGGAATGGGAGGAAATTTTTTAATTATCATTCAGTTTTTACCAGTTGCTTCTCATGTGTCAAAATTTAAAGTTAGGCCAAAATAAGAGTGGGGAGAGGTAAAGAAAGTAAGTGATAATCCAGTGGGTTTTTTTTTTTCTCTAACATCAGGAAACCAGGTCAGAGAAATGATAACAATTGACATTTAGACAGCTCTATAAAGTTCGCAAAACTGTATTTCATTTGATCCTTACATATTGGGACCAGTTCCTATAGACACTCTTATCCCCATTTCCCCATTTCACAGAGTCAGAAAAGGTGACCGACTTGCCAATGATGGCACAGTTAGTAAATGTTGGACCTAAATTTTCCTATCTCTACAGTTAGTTCTTTCTGGTATATCAGGCTTCCTGAAGAGAAGTAGCTTGGTAGCCTCAAACAAATATCATGTAGGCTTTTAATTTTACCCCGGGGGAATTGTGAACTGAAATTCCAAGACATAAAAAAATCAGAAACTGTCCCCGAATTTTAGAGTTGGAACATGTCACAGAGATCATCTGTTTTATAGATGAAGAAATGGAGGCACAGAAAAAACTAAATGACTTTGGGCAGTCCTACGGACAACGTGGGCAAGTTACTGATAAACCTGGAACAGGATCTCATTTCTCCTGACTCCCAAGCCACTGGGCTTTCTCTTGCCATATGTAGCCACACAGTCTAGAAATCTGAGTTTTCAGAGAGTTTAGGGGATTTGCCCAAGGTCACTCAGTAAATTAGCGGTAGAACCTATCCGGGAGATCCCGTCTTCTTCATTCTCAAAGTGGTAGCATAAGAGCAGGAGGAAAAGGAATCTGGAGTACTAGTGAATTCAGGCATGAGTGAGCCTCTGCTTACAGGGACATTAGAAGGATCAAACGATGATCAAAGAGATGTAAGAGTTTACAAACTTCAAAGGGTTACATGAATGTTGTTTTAGTCACTTTCGTTCTTTTATTTTCCATGTGAGGGTACTAATGGCATTCTCCTTTCTGCCCCCTCTTTCCTTTCCCTTAGGATGGGTCGAACAGCCTACGCTGTGGGGGCTTTGCTTCTGCTCTTGGGAACCTTGCTGTCAGCCACCGAAGGGAAAAAGAAAGGCTCTCAAGGTGCCATCCCACCTCCTGACAAGGAGCAGTACAATGACTCAGAGCAGACACAGACTCCGCAACAACCTGGATCCAGGAATCGCGGGCGGGGCCAAGGACGGGGCACTGCCATGCCGGGGGAGGAGGTGCTCGAGTCCAGCCAGGAGGCCCTGCATGTGACAGAACGCAAATACCTGAAGCGGGACTGGTGTAAGACTCAGCCTCTCAAGCAGACCATCCACGAGGAGGGTTGCAACAGCCGCACCATCATCAACCGCTTTTGCTATGGCCAGTGCAACTCCTTCTACATTCCCAGGCACATTCGGAAGGAAGAAGGTTCCTTTCAGTCATGTTCCTTCTGTAAGCCCAAGAAATTCACCACCATGATGGTGACGCTCAATTGTCCTGAACTGCAGCCGCCGACCAAGAAGAAAAGGGTCACCCGGGTGAAGCAGTGTCGTTGCATATCGATTGATTTGGATTAGGCTACGGACACCCAGCCTACCCAATGACTCAGCCCCAGATGTGCCCAGTGCCGAGTCCAAGGCACTTGTGATGCTCAAATCCCAGATGCAAGAAGTACTGCTCACTGCCGGAGCGTGCATGTGTGTATTTGTCTGTGTGATGGAGCATTGCATGTATGTCCAGAGGCACCATGGGGCGTAAAAGTCTCTTCTGGAGGGTACTTCCTATTATGTAGAGTATCTGTTGCACTTGGGGCTATGTGGATGACTCAAATTCCTGGCAACTTCCCGAGGCAAATCTCAAGTCAGGCAGGGATGGTGCCTTGCTTTGCCTCTGCCTTCAATGCGCCTTCTTAGTTAGACATCTAACATTCCCTTCAGAATGAGTGTTGCACAGACAGTGGTTACTCTGGGTCTTTTTAAATGGAACATGGAAAGGGACTTGCTTTCAGACCTGCATCTGAAGTAGAAAAAAGCTCCTAAGCAGCTGTTCCTTTCAACTACTTTTGGTCCATCCCCCAAACTCAAAATCGATAGCTGTTTCTAAACCATATTCCTCTTTGTAAGCTCTTCCTTGTTGTAATCTTACCATGATTTTATGTAATTTCCTCTTTGCAAAAATATTCTAGATAATTAAAAGTAATTTGAATTGCCAAGAAAATGGAGGTGAGACACTGAGGGACTAGTAGTGGTTTAGGAGGTAGAATTTAGGAGTAATACCCACATGAGCTTGGCAGGATTAAGGATTAAGGTGTGGAGGGAACAATGCAACACTGTAAAGTCAGCATGAAAGAGAATCTAGGTAAAGCAAGGACTCGATAAATATCTCGCATAACACTCTCAACTCTGTTGTGCATTTTGAATAAATAAGGTAGCCTTAGCTCTGACTTTCTTGACATTAGTGTAGGGAGCCAAATCTTTAACTGTGGTATTCCCAGCCCAAGATCAGATTTCTATCTTGATAATTTTTTCCTCACTCTTTCTTTGTCCCATTTCCCCATAAATACAGGGCTTAAAGTCTTCTGAAAATTAAATCATTATATGATTGTTCACTCAGTAAGAATTTATTAAGAATCTACTACATCCCAGGCACTGTGTGCTAGGTTCTGGAGATAGAGAAATCGGTGAAATAGCACCCACTCTCACGGACCTTTTTTTTTTCTTTTTTTTCTTCTGCTAATGAATAGAATCAGATCGTTTTGGAAGTTTCCTGGGCTTTCTATTATAACACAAGGTTGAAGAGAACAAGATAGAGGTATATGGAATATGCTGATTACCCTAAATTCATTTTTTAAATAGATTTTTGAATTTTTTTATAAGATGGAGGATTTTTTATGGTCTTAACATTGGGGTTGGCTTCAAAGTGTTTTCTCTTTCCCACCACATGTCACTTTATGGCAGCTGGTTTACTTATTAACCAGGCAAGTTTGATGGACATTTATCACCGGTTTTAGATCAAAATTAAAGTTGACATCAGTTTTCAGTTCAGTTGTTTTTCAGTAATGTCTGATTCTTCCTGTGCCCCTTTTGGGGTTTTTCTGGCAAAAAGAGTGGAGTGCTTTGCCATTTCCTCCTACAGTTCATTTTATGAACTGTATTTTATAGATAGGGAAAACTAGGCGAACAGGGTTAAATGTCACACAGCTAGTAAGTGTCTGAGGCCAAATTTGAACTCAGGAAAAGGAATCTTCCTGACTTCAGACTGGCATTCTCCCACTGTGCCACCTAGCTGCCCTGGTTGGTCTACTATTTCTAATTATATTATCTAATTACATATCTAATTATTCCCTGAGCACATAAGCAACATAAAATCAGCCAGGTCAGACTTAAATATTTTCATAATTATGTAAACCAACTTAAAAAGACTCTAACCACCACCATTGCCCCCCTTGTTCCTGAGGATCATGAGAAATGTTGCTCAGACCTCCTTAGCCATGAAGAGTTAGGACTTGGTATCTTTATTTTATTTTATTTTTTTAATAGAGAAAATGGCATAGAAAAATCTCTTTAAAAGAAGACTCAATCAACTTTCTTTTTCTTTTTTTTTTCCAAAGGCTTAGCATTATTTTTGCAAATTAGAATTTTGGCTAAAAATATTTGGCTCTTTCAGAAAGTCTTTCCTAATTGTGCCAGATCTGAACTTGTCAAATAGAGTACAGAAATGCCAATATAGCATGGAGTGTTATACAGAGTCCCCATTGAGTAGAGCTATCTCTTTAGCCTGGAATGGTTCTGGCAACATTGTGGTTATAGTGTTTTGTTTTTTTAACTAGAGTTTTTGAGAGAGAGAGAACAGTAAGTAAGAGAAAGGAGAAAAAGAGAAGAGGAAAGAGAAAAGAGGTAAAAGAAACAATAACAGAGATCTCATGATTCAGAGGGAAAGATATAGTCCTTTGTTCAGAATTTTAAGGGAAATTGTTATTTCATTTATTTTTTTTTAAAGGAGGCATTCAGAATAAGAAAATTTGTTTTTTGTCTAATGATACCGCCATTTTGATGTATAATCATACAAATATTTATTGGTTCACTTCATCTGCATTGCTCTAAATAAACTAGGACAGCTTCCAATTCCTGACTTATTTTTATCTAAGGCCAAGATAACCCTGTTGAGGGTAGGCAAGACTAACTCTGGTTTCTCTTTTGTGACCACATTGTTTTTCCAAATCCTGGAATTTTATCCATTAAAATTAAACCTATATTCTTCCTACCTAGAGCCTTCTCAGCTCCACAACTGGAGAAAGGGGTGGACACTCAAAAGACCAGGAGTTGAAAATTTCAGAGCATTGCTAACTTTCCAAGAAAACATTTACAGTCTTCCCATTCAACAACTATAAACAAGAACCACATATTTTAAGGCAGAATTAAAGATTCAACACTGGATTTCATTCCTATTTCAATTTCAATTGAATTTCATTTCCAATTCCTGATAAATTTTAACCTTCAGCCCAAGGTGTTTACCCACTCATAAACACTTCCTTTCCCATGCCCAAACAAACATGCTTCCAACATGGAAGTATCTTGTCTACTCTTTGCATTAATCCTGTCTGTTCCCAGTCTTGCTTTCATTCAAATCCTTAAACAGGAAAGCACAGAATGGCTTTAATTAAGCACACAAATGCCTAAGCCAAAATGGGGAGTGGGAAGAGGAAACTGAAAATGTAAAACCACACTAGAGAGGAGAAATAACATTTAGAACCAGTAAACACTGAATTTCTCTTGTTGTTTTAACTCTGCCACAGGCATGTGATTTTGTTAAAAAGAGATGACTTAAGTGGCCAGCAATAATTTTCCTTTTAGTAGCCTGTACCACAGTCTTGCATTTGGGGAGGATTTGGCTCCAGTAAAGAGAGTTTCCTCAAAATTAACTTCCCCAGGATAATCAGCAGCATGACTACCCCCCAAAGCATAACTGGGCAAACAAAGAGAGCAGTTCTACTTGTCTATTTATGCCACTGTTGGTTAAGATTAGCATGAGTATAGACTATCTTCTGTCATTTACTTAAAATCCACATTGGTTAGATATTATATCAGGTACTCACTGATGATGCAATACTACTTTTCTGTTTGCTGTGGGGTTTTTTGTTTGTTTGTTTTGACTGAAATATACATAATTTCAATCTTTCCTATTAAAAAATGCCAAACACTGAATTTGCATATTATGGCATATACCTGACATCTTTTAAAATACATATTATATATATACATTTATATACTTTTAAGTGTTTTTGTCATCTGCATTTCTTCAAAGATTAAAATTAATAATGATAATAATTATGATAAGGGAAGAGAGAAATTTGAAGATAAAGGAGATAATTTCCACTGTGTGGAATGTGAATAAACAGAAAGATGGGTATTTAATGTAATTATTAATTCAGATATTTTGTTCAGTATGATAACAGCGATTTTTTTTCTTTTTCTCTGAATTGTGCAAAGGAGACACTGGCTCCTCCTAGGTGGTTGAAAGCTTTTTGTATGGGATGATTTTATTCAGAAGAAAACAAACTTTGTTGTATCTGTGCACAGATAGATATTGCAGTTATCAGAAATGAAGAGGCTGACATCTATGTTTTATGTTTCAGAGGTTAACATTCCTCAAGCAATATTTGTCAAGACTTTAAGCAGTATCTGTGAAGACAAGATGTACAGAAAAAAATACCAAATAACAGCAGTAATTCACAAAGAAAGTCGCCTTAAGGAAATTTTAAAAAAATGAATCCCAATTTTATTCATAGAACACATGAATGGCTAATTAATGCATAAGATTGAAAAAAAAAAAACTTCTGTTGATCTCTCATTCCCAAGATATTTAATATAAACTGTATCATGTATTTAAACTTCTCCCTTATTCTAAAAAAGTATCTATAGACAATGAGGTGCCTTATTTTTTTATATGTGTTCATGGACTCAAAAGGAAATTTGGTTTAAAATGAATTTCTAATTATATGTAATTGAATAAGATTGGATGTTTTTTCTCAAGAATTTTATGTATAAACTTTTCTCAAGGATAACCAATAAATTAAACCTCTTCTATATTGTTTTTGTCTGTGTGTGGGGTGGGGTTGGGTGCGTTTAATTTCTCATATTGGGGATGAAAGTTAGAGGGAAATGAATAGAGAAGGAAGAGATTTCTTTAATCATAAGATCACGGGGCAGCTAGGTGGCGCAGTGGATAGAGCATCAGCCTTAAATTCAGAAAGACGAGTTCAAATGTGATCTCAGACACTTAACACTTCCTAGCCGTGTGACCCTGGGCAAGTCACTTAACCCCAGCCTCAGGGAAAAAAAAATCATAAGATCACATATTTAGAGGTGAAAAGGATCAGAGAGGTCATCTACTCAAAATCCTCATTTTATAGATGGTGAAACAAATCCAAAGAGGTCAAATGACTTGAAGATTCCACAGATAGCAAGTGGTAAAATTGGAACCAAAAAATTGATTATGGTTTATAGTTGGGTTTCAGAATTTTTTCTATTGCACTGTGATAACTTATCAAAGAAGGAAAGGAAGGAAGATGATGGTTTCTTTGGTATCTCCAAATATCAGAAGTTTTATTCCTTCTACTTAACTCTTTCCTGAGCCGCAGTTAATTTCATTAGACAGTCATCATGACTTGAGCTGAGAAGAAATGAAAAGAGAAGTTTAGCATCAGAAGAGATCTCAGAAGTCATCTAATCCAACCTATATCTCACCCAGAATTCCTTTGAAAGCATCTTCAATGAATAGTCATGAAGTCTTCTCTTAAAGATCTTTAGTAAAGGGTAATCCTCAAGAATTAGGCAGCTCATTCCACCTTGGAAGCTTTTCCTTTCATCAAATGTACCTCTTCCCTTTTTTAATCTTCTACCCACAGTGCTTTATTTTTTCTTCTTCAGCCAACAGAACAAATTCACATGAAGCTCTTTAAAATATGCAATGGCAGCTATGTTCCCTCTGTCTTCTTTTCTTAAGACTGGATATTTACTGAATGAGTCAGTGGAAAGAGTGTTATATTTGAAGTGAGAAGACTTTGGTTTGAATCTTGATCTCTGTGACCTCTGTGATCAAAGGCAAATTGATTTCTTTGTGTCTTTGTTTTCTCACCTGTAAAATCTGGAGGTAGAATGAAACAGCTCTGAAGTCCCTTTTCTCTCGAAATCTCTGATCCTACAAACTTATCCATAATCACCGCTTTCTATGAATGTAGTCAAAGATCATAATAGTTTTTCTGGCTTCCATTTCATATTATTGATACATAGAGAGCTTGCAATTCATCCCTCAGATATATTGTCAAGCCAGACATATTGTCATATCTTATACTTACAAAGCTGATTGTTTGAACTCAAAAGCAAAACTTTATATATCTGTATTAAATTTAATCTTGTTCAACATAGTCCAGTATTACAGCCTATTCCAAGAAAGAAGGTAGGAGCAGAGAGGAGTGAGGTGAAAGGGATGTGCTTTCCAAATATAAACAAAAAGAATAATACCATTTTCTCATGAGTACCCATGGCGAAGACTTCATTCAGTGATAATGAAGAATAATGATACCATGGGTCCTTTAAAAAATGTCACTGAAGATTCAGGCGGCAATGAGATTGAAATAACTGAAGGAACTAAAAATTAATTTTTGATTAACCATGTATTTATATTATTCATATTATTACTATTCTCCATTATCATAAAATAAAGAAAGACTAGAATCTCATCTTGTTGGCAAAAAGAATAAGAATTCAGTGGTAGATAAATGAGAGAGGATAAAAATGGGAATAAAGAAGGAGGTCCTACCTCTCTGCAGAAAAGCTGCTGTCAACTAATACTACTCTGTGTCATGGAATTAAGGAAAAAGCAGATATGAGCTACACTTCTTTACAAAACTAAGAAATTATTCTTTTCTATCTGAATCTCTAATGTCTAGACTAAAGCTGAACATATAGTAAGTGCTTGTTTGATTGACTGATTACATTCTACCAGCATCTATTTCTGAACAAATTAAAAACTTTAAATCATTACTAATTCTAATTAATAATGATGTATTCCCTTAATGTTAAATATTGACAAGGCAATACTAATTTCAATAACCTACATAACTCTCAGCAGCAACATCAAAAAAAGTGCTTTTCAGAAAATAGTTAAAAGAGCCTTCAGTGAGACCTTGAAGTATAGTGCAGGGACTCCATTTCCTAACATTCCTAAGATTAAGCATTAATCTCAATTTATAGAGAAGAAGCTAAAATATAGTCCCATCGATACTTGCTGCACCTTCTCATATAATTCCTACTTTCTCATTTCAAACTTCAAAAGATCTATGATTTGGATACATATTTCAGACAAAGTTTCCCTCAGGAAGGGGAAGGATGGATCAAGTCATTTAATTCAATATTTCAAACTTACCTATATCAGTATGTAGTACTTAAGAATGTGAAGAGAATGGATTTCAGGCTCCCAATTCTAAAGAAACAGCTTCAAATTTGTGAAAATTAATAATAATTATAATCAGAACAGTAGGATTTCTTTGGATGACAGAAACCAGAAGACTAGAAAAAACTTCAGTTCTTTTAAGTCATATAAGTTGATTGAATTAAAAAATCACACACACTTACATTACTATGAACTTATACCCAAAATTTAATCTAAATAGTTTAATTTACAATTCCATGGGAAGACTAAAGTGATTGCCTTTGAAGTCTATAGTGTTCTGGGGACAGAGCTAGAATAAGAAATGGACAGTATTTGATCTAATTCTATTGGAAATCTCAGATGTACAGATGAAGAAACTGAGGCAAACAGGGTTTAAATAATTTGCCCAGGATCATAGATAGTAGGATCTTAGATTTAGAGCTGGAAATAACAAAAAAGGTCATCTTGTCTAGTCTTTTGAAAATGGAGACCTAGAGATATTAAGTGATTGGCCTGAGGTCACATAGGCCAAAATTGACTATCCCAGAATTTTAATTAAGGTGTTCTGACTCCATCTTTATCACTCTTTACCATACTAAGCTATTCCTTGTTTTTCCCATAAGGATTGGGGACTCATTGAAAGAGACTAAAAGGTATGGCCTTATAATTAGAGAAGGTTTGGGGCTCTTGAACATAGAACTGACAAGTTTCTGGGTCCAAATCTTGTTTATAGCTCAAAATAGCATTTCTAATCATCCAAACTAAGGCTAGGTAATTAAATACCAATTTTGGGCAACAAAGTGAGGATGGCTTTTTTATTATCTCTTTTTTTGTATGTCTTCAAAGACTCACTGTCAATAGTGGAATGCTAAACTATTACCAAACTTTCTCAAGCTATCTTTGGACTACAAAGGAAATTGGGCCTTGTTCCCAAAGTAGAATTCCTGGAAAAATGATTTTTAATGAAACACTAAATGAAAAAGATTCATTTCCACATCTTTCAGGAACAGAAGGCTACTGAATATTCCTTTCCTTTGATAAGTAATCAGATATTAAAATAGGTTTTTATAGCACTGTAGTTCTCATCTTTCAATCTTCCCTTAACCTCTTATCCTCTTGGTTTGAGAAGGTGACTATATTCTAATTGCCATTATGCCATTACAGTCTTACTTGGTGTGAAGTGAGCTAAGGTTATTTAAAAGTACCAAGTCTCTTGGGGGAAGAATACTAGGCTGGAAATCTTCTAAGACCCAGGAGGAATTTTCCAATTACTCTTGTTTAGGAGGCAGATAATTTTCCACTAGGAAATGGTAGTCAGTGACTGAGTTCCTTTCCCACGAGAAGGTGGGTGAGAAAGACAGAAAATGCAAGTTTGTTTATTAAGGCTCTAGAAAACCATTGTGTAGGGGGAGGGATAAATCCAAAGATACTCAAACAAGGCTGAGGGACATCCAGTAATTTGTGGTGACACTTCATCAGGGACCTTGGCCCTAGCATTGGAAGTTGAAAGATCTGTGTTAGTGTTCTAGGAATGCAGCTGGCAACTTGTATAAAATGTCCCATGTTATTTAGCTTGTGGTTGACTGGATTCCTTTCTAGGGCATTTTTTAAGTGAAGGGGGGTTACTACAGAAGGGAATTACTTTTGTTATCCTCTACATCTATAATTGTTATTCTCAATTACTGGAATACCCTGCCCTTTACTTTCTCTTGAGAATAAGTAAAGTCAAAGTCACATAAGGACTGAAAACTTCTTTATTTCAGGTATCTATTTCTTTTTTTTAAAGGAGGCTTTCAGGTTGCCATAACTCCATATCTATGCCAGAAGTCAGGTTATGATTTATATAGTTTGGAAATGAATCATATAGAATTTGCACAGATGTTGAGGAAAAAAAAGTTAGGTACAAGAACCCAAGAGAAGACAGTGATTTGAAAATAACTATAATCAGATGATAAAGCAAATCTTTATTTTTATAATCAAAGCAAATCAAACAAGCAAAAATGGACAAGAGGTCCTATTTCAACATTCTGTAAATAAATTTTAAACTTAGATGCAGGTAAAAAGAAAATCCAAACAACTTATCAATGTTTTTTTTTACCCCTTTTCTTCCCTCCCCTGCAATATCAGTATTATTTTTCAAATGACAAAGATCTAGTTTTGGAGGAGGGGGAGGAGAAGTGGTTAGGGAAGGGTGATCATTGAAATAAGGCTACCACATTCCAATACAACTACTTCTTTCCATTCTTCCAGGCTTTATAAATCTCCAGAGAAGCAGGGAATGAAGTGTCCTGTCCATTTTCAAATTATCCTATATAGGTAGTTTTTATTCCCTAAGCATAGGGAAGTTTGACTTTAATTCATCAATTTAAATTCCAGCTCTAGTGATCCCTGGAAATGAGCAAGTGGAATCGATAGGTCATGTGATCTGACTTTAGCAGTCAGCCAGAAGCCAGATGTCCCCTCCCCTTTGATCTAAATAACACTTTAGGCTGCAGACAATAAGATTGGTTTTAAATTTATTGTCTCTTTGATTTCTGCATTCTAATGCTTTTTAAATTCTTTACACAAGACAGAGCTATATATAGGCAACTGGGGTGTCTTCCACCCAGTCCAACAAGAAAAGTACTGGGCAGAGCCTCAGGCACATTTCTCCCTAATGAAACAAAGCCTACTTGGGGACATAGACCTTTTTTTGTTTTTGTTTTTTATAATTTCTCTTCCAAATGGAGTGTTCAGCTCATCCTCCCAATGTCCAATCTAGTGTGAAGCTCCTTATAGGACATATGTATTATCAAAACAAAAAAGAAACTAGCTATAAAAGGAGACCTAAAGTAGAAGTTCACAAAGTCACATAAATCTTTCATCTTAACTTAATTTTCATTCTGGCAATTTATGGACTATCTGGTACATAATTAAATCTATTATTTTCTCATCCTGTGTTTAAATATTGGATTAACATGGATGATTGTATGTAACTCTTGTTCTTCCATGACCCCATTTGGAGTTTTCTTAGAAAGATACTGGAGTGTTTTGTCATTTCCTTCTCCAGCTCATTTTACAGATGAGGAAACTGAGATTTGCCCAGGGTTACACAGCTGGGAAGTGTTTGAGGTCAGATTTGAACTCATGAAGATTTGTTTTCTGACTCCAGATCCTATATTCTCTTCGCTGTGCCCCCTAGCTATCTATATCCTACCCCCTTACATAAAATACACCCCCACATTTGGTTTTTCTTACTTTACTCTGCATTAAAAATAAATCTTCCCATGTTTATTTTTATCTTATTTTTTCATTTCTTACAAATTTGTAATATTTCATTACATTCATAGCTCCAGTCCTCCAGAAGCTTAAATCAAATCCAATATCAAATACAGGGATGATTTGTAGCAATTTATTCTTCTGTATCTTGAAGTCATGAAGTCTTTGAAAGTTCAATGACTTTTCCTGAGTGAATGGTGGAACCATTAAAAGAAATCTTCAAAGCAACACAAGTGAAGTGATAAATATAAACAACAACAATATCTGGTATTTATATAATGCTTTTAAATTGCAAAACACTTATATACTTTGATTTTATTTGATCCTCACAATAGCTCTGGGAAGTAGGTATTATTATCCCCATTCTACAGATGAGGAAACTGCAGCACAGAAAGATTAAGTGATTTGTCCCAGGTCACACAGTTTCTGAATGACTGAGGCAAAATTAGAATTTATAATTTCCTGTCTGCAACTCCAATACTCTATCTATTTACTATTTAATTATAGGCTGCATATTGACTTAGAAAACCACATAGTAACATTATCTGTATCCTATTGTATTTTTATTTATTTTCTTAAGTTTTTCCCAATTACATTTTAATTTTTAGAAGTGCTATAGAAAAATAAATCAAATGAAGGTAGCCTAGCTGTACCAGATCTAAAATTATATTATAAAGCAGCGGTTACCAAAACCATTTGGTATTGGCTAAGAAATAGACTAGTTGATCAGTGGAATAGATTAGATTTAAAGGACAAAACAGTCAATAACTTTAATAATCTAGTGTTTGACAAACCCAAAGACCCCAGCTTTTGGGATAAGAACTCAATGTTTGACAAAAATTGCAGGGAAAATTGGAAACTAATATGGCAAAAACTAGGCATTGACCCACACTTAACACCATATACCAAGATAAGGTCAAAATGGGTTCATGACCTAGGCATAAAGAATGAGATTATAAATAAATTAGAGGAACATAGGATAGTCTACCTCTCAGACCTGTGGAAGAGGAAGGAATTTATGACCAAAGAAGAACTAGAGATCATTATTGATCACAAAATAGAAAATTTTGGTTATATCAAATTGAAAAGTTTTGTACAAACAAAACTAATGCAGATAAGATTAGAAGGGAAGCAACAAACTGGGAAAACATTTTTACAGTCAAAGGTTCTGATAAAGGCCTCATTTACAAAATATATAGAGAATTGACTTTAATTTATAAAAAATCAAGCCATTCTCCAATTGATAAATGGTCAAAGGATATGAACAGACAATTCTCAGACGAAGAAATTTTTTTAAATTTTTTTTTATTTTATATATATATATATATATATTTATAATATTATCCCTTGTATTCATTTTTCCAAATTATCCCCCCCCTCCCTCCACTCCCTCCACTCCCTCCCTCCGATGACAGGCAATCCCATACATTTTACATGTGTTACAATATAACCTAGATACAATACATGTGTGTGAATATCATTTTCTTGTTGCACAATAAGCATTAGATTCCGAAGGTACATGTAACCTGGGCAGACAGATATTAGTGCTAACAATTTACATTCACTTCCCAGTGTTTCTTCTCTGGGTGTAGCTACCTCTGTCCATCATTGATCAACTGGAAGTGAGTTGGCTTTTCTTTATGTTGAAGATTTCCACTTCCATCAGAATACATCCTCATACAGTATTGTTGTTGAAGTGTACAGTGATCTTCTGGTTCTGCTCATTTCACTCAGCATCAGTTGATGTAAGTCTCTCCAGGCCTCTCTGTATTCCTCCTGCTGGTCATTTCTTACAGAGCAATAATATTCCATAACCTTCATATACCATAATTTACCCAACCATTCTCCAGTTGATGGACATCCATTCATCTTCCAGTTTCTAGCTACAACAAAAAGAGCTGCCACAAACATTTTGGCACATATATGTCTCTTTCCGCTCTTTAGTATTTCTTTGGGATATAATCCCAGTAGTAGCGCTGCTGGGTCAAAGGGTATGCACAGTTTGATAGCTTTTTGGGCATAGTTCCAAATTGCTCTCCAGAATGGCTGGATTCTTTCACAACTCCACCAGCAATGTATTAGTGTCCCAGTTTCCCCACATCCCCTCCAACATTCATCATTATTTGTTTCTGTCATCTTAGCCAATCTGACAGGTGTGTAGTGGTATCTCAGAGTTGTCAGACGAAGAAATTGAAACTATTTCTAGCCATATGAAAAGATGCTCCAAGTCATTATTAATCAGAGAAATGCAAATTAGGACAACTCTGAGATACCACTACACACCTGTCATATTGGCTAGAATGACAGGGAAAGATAATACGCAATGTTGGAGGGATTGTGGGAAAACAGGGACACTGATACATTGTTGATGGAATTGTGAATACATCCAACCATTCTGGAGAGCGATTTGGAACTATCTCAAAAAGTTATCAAACTGTGCATACCCTTTCACCCAGCAGTGTTTCTACTGGGCTTATATTCCAAAAAGATCTTAAAGAAGGGAAAGGGACCTGTATGTGCAATAATGTTTGTGGCAGCCCTCTTTGCGGTGGCCAGAAACTGGAAACTGAGTGGGTGCCCATCAATTGGAGAATGGCTGAATAAATTGTGGTATATGGATGTTATGGAATATTATTGTTCTGTAAGAAATGACCAGCAGGATGATTTCAGAAAGGCCTGGAGAGACTTACATGAACTGATGCTGAGTGAAATGAGCAGGACCAGAAGATCATTTTATACTTCAATAGCAATACTATATTATGATCAATCTGATGGACATGGCCATCAACAATGAGATGAGCCAAATCAGTTCCAGTAGAGCAGTAATGAATTGAACCAGCTTCACCCAGGGAAAGAACTCTGGGAGATGACTATGAACCACCACATAGAATTCCCAATCCCTCTAATTTTGTCCCCCTGCATTTTGGATTTCCTTCACAGGCTAATTGTACACTATTTCAAAGTCCAATTCTTTTTGTACAGCAAAATAAAAATAGAAAATTAAATACCATATATGTATACACATCCAAAATAACTATATGGATATGTATACATATATGGTATTTAATTTATGCTATATTTAACATATATTGGTCAACCTGCCATCTGGGGGAGGCGGTGGGAGAAAGGAGGGGAAAAATTGGACCAAAAAGTTTGGCAATTGTCAATGCTGTAAAACTACCCATGCATATATTTTGTAAATAAAAAGCTATAATTTTAAAAAAGTGCTATGGAATATATGTTTGACCTTTGTGTTTTACACCATGCTATGCAATCAATCCATTGTCTATACTAGTGATTGTTTACTATTTGCAAAACACTAGCCAACTATGAGGGGAATTGTTGGTTTGTTGTATTTTATTCTCAAAGAAGACCAAAATGACTTTATTATGTTAGAGTTGAGTTACCAGTGTGTCCAACTGTGGCTAATCTGATCGGGAAATCGTTCTAAATTTGTGGTGTGAATTATATTGAGTTGTGAAAAGTTATTAAGGAAGGCAGCATGGAGTAGAAGAAAGGAGACAAGATTTGGTTGGTGGAAGAGAACCTGAGTTAGAAATAGAGCTTTTCATTAATCATCCATTTAGAGTAAGCTATTTAACTTTCTGGGCTACAATTAGACGAAATGGCAACAAGGACCTGTTTAGGTCTTAATCTCTGATCCTATGACCTGTGAAATATAATGATCTCTTCCACATCATGACTTTCCCTACCTTGGTTTCAATATGTCACATCAGCATAAGAAGATAAATGGAAATTTGGGGGAAATTTTGAGGAAGCCACTCATGACATGTGAAGTCTAGCAGATGGCTCAGAAAAAGTTTAGAAACTCAGAAATGCTTAAAATATATGTATAGTATTGTATAACATTAACATATTTTATCTTTTAATGCCATAAATATATGATTTCTCTTTTAAGGTTACAATAAGTAAAAAAGTTAACATTTGTGAAATTTGTGAAAGTAACACAAAAGCCACAGACACAAATGCAAGAAATACAGAGCATCTTAAAAAGTTTAATAACTCATAAATGCATAAAATACATGCAACTTTATGTACAATATCACCTTATAGTATATATTTTGCTGTTTAATAACACAAATAGCTATACAATTTTTTCCCTTAAAATTGAATTTGTAGTAAAAGACCTGTGATTTTATGTATTGGTTTGGAAATGCTAAGCATATTTATGGAAATCTTTCATGTGACATCTTGCAATGCTATTGCAATGATCTTTGCATCTTGAGTTCCTCAAATTTTATGTCATTTAAACACCATAAATATTTAATGGTTTTAGTGATTTGGAAACTGTTCCCAAGAAACAGAGAAAAGTGATTAACTTGAAGGAAGAAGTAGAATTTTAAGCTATACTTCATTCAGGCAAAATCGGTGTTGCAGTTAGCCACAGGGCATTAATGAGTAAACTATAAGGCAAATCAACTAAAAAGTGAACATATTCAACACCAAACAACCATAAAATAGCATCCTGAAATGAATCCTGGAACAGCAGAACTAGCAAAAAAGATGGGGTGAAAGGTTTAGCATTTCCATGCTTTAGGTGCATCTCCTTTTAAAACTTTTGTTCTCTGCCATTTCTACCATTATGTGTTCTTTAAATTTCCTGGTATAAATCCTATTGATCATAGTGTATTATCCTTTCTGAAGTCTTTTTGCTAATATCTTATTTAAGATTTTAGCATCAATATTCATTAAGGAAATTGGTCTATAATTTTCTTTCTCAGTTTTCGATCGACCTGGTTTAGGTATCAGTACCATGTCTGCGTCATAAAAGGAGTTTGGTAGGACTCCTTCATCCCCTATTTTTTCAAATAGTTTATATAGCATTGGGGCTAATTGTTCTTTAAATGTTTGGTAGAATTCACATGTAAATCCATCTGGTCCTGGGGATTTTTTCCTGGGGAGTTGATTAATAGCTTGTTCTATTTCTTTTTCTGAAATGGGACTCTTTCTCCTCCTCTGTTAGTCTAGGAAGCCTATATTTTTGGAGGAAGTCATCCATTTCACTTAAATTATCAAATTTATTGGCATAAAGTTGGGCAAAGTAACTACTTATTATTTCTCTAATTTCCTCTTCATTGGTGGAAAGATCCCCCTTTTCATTTGTAAGACTAACAATTTGATTTTCCTCTTTCTTTTTTCTGATCAGATTTACCAAAGGTTTATCTATTTTATTGGCTTTTTCATAAAACCAACTCTAGGTTTTATTTATTAATTCAATAGTTTTTTTTACTTTCAATATTATTGATTTCTCCTT
This sequence comes from Sminthopsis crassicaudata, assembly GCF_048593235.1. NCBI lineage: Eukaryota > Metazoa > Chordata > Mammalia > Dasyuromorphia > Dasyuridae > Sminthopsis > Sminthopsis crassicaudata. Next base: position 263,922,025 of record NC_133618.1, on the reverse strand, counting down.
TTAATTTTTGTATTTCAAGTTTAATTTTTGGTTGGGGGTTTTTAATTTGGTCTTTTTCTAGCTTTTTAAGTTGCAGGCCCAATTCGTTAATCTTCTCTTTCTCTATTTTGTTCAAATAAGCCTCTAAAGATATAAAATTTCCCCTTATTACCGCTTTAGCTGCATCCCACAGATTTTGGTATGATGTCTCATCATTGTCACTATCTTGGGTGAAATTATTAATTGTTTCTATAATTTGCTGTTTCACCCAGTCATTCTTTAAGATGAGATTATTCAGTTCCAATTACTTTTTGGTCTATTTACCCCTAACTTCTTACTGAATGTAGCTTTTATTGCATTGTGATCTGAGAAGAAGGCATTTATTATTTCTGCCTTCCTACATTTAATTATGAGATCTTTATGTCCTAATATAAGGTCAATTTTTGTATAGGATCCATGAACTGCTGAGAGAAAGTATATTCCTTTCTATCGCCATTCAGTTTTCTCCAAAGATCTATCATACCTAGTTTTTCTAATGTTTTATTTACTTTTTAAATTTCTTTCTTATTTGTTTTGTGGTTTGATTTGTCTAAATCTGAGAGTGCAAGGTTGAGATCTCCCACTATTATAGCAAAACAATCTATTCCTAAAGAATAAGTAGGTCAAAGAAACAGCATAAAAACAATCAACAATTTCATTAAAGAGAATTACAATAATGAAACAATATACCGATATCGATGAGATGCAGCCAAAGCAGTACTTAGGGAAAATTTATTCCTCTAAATTCTTATATCAACAAAATAGAAAAAGAGCAGATCAATGAATTTGGCATGTAAGTAAAAAAAAAAAAAAAAAAAAAGAAAAAGAAAAAGAAAAAGAATTCAATATCCATTTTTGGCAGATTTTGAGTTCAAAATTTTTTTCTTCTCCTTTTCCTACCTTTCCTCAAGGCAGCATGTTAAACATATTTTCATATTAGTCATTTTATGAAAAAAATCAGAACAAAAGGGAAAAAGCACAAGGAAGAAAACTAAACAAAAAACAAATAAAAAAGTAAAAATAGCATGCTTTGATTTACATTCAGACTCCATATTTCCTTTTCTGGATGTGGATGTCCTTTTCTATCAGAAGTCTTTTGGAATTGTCTTGAATCACTTTATTACTGAGAAGAGCTAAGCCTGTCAAAGTTGATCATACTATGTTACTGTTACTGTGTACAATATTCTCCTGGTTCTGCTCACTTCACTCAGCATGAGAAGAACAATTAATTCTAATAATATATAAACTATTTGGGAAAATAGTCAAAGAAGGAGTCCTAACAAACTTGACAAATATGGTGCTGATACCTAAATCATGTAAAACAAAAAAATAAAATAATAGATTAATTTTCCTAATAAACATTTATGCAAAAAATTTTATGAAAAAAAAATCAGAACAAAAGGGAAAAAGCACAAGGAAGAAAACTAAACAAAATACAAATAAAAAAGTAAAAATAGCATGCTTTGATTTACTTACATTCAGACTTCATATTTCCTTTTCTGGATGTGGATGTCCTTTTCTATCAGAAGTCTTTTGGAATTGTCTTGAATCACTTTATTACTGAGAAGAGCTAAGCCTGTCAAAGTTTTTTTTTTTTTTTTTTTTAATTTTTTATTTTATTTTATAATTATAACATTTTTTGACAGTACATATGCATGGGTAATTTTTTACAACATTATCCCTTGCACTTACTTCTATTCAGATTTTTTCCCTTCCTCCCCCAACCCCCTCCCCCAGATGGCAAGCAGTCTTATATATGTTAAATATATTACAGTATAATTTAGATACAATATATGTGTGTAGAACCGAATTTTTTGTTGCACATGAAGAATTGGATTCAGAAGGTAAAAATAACAGTTTACATTCATTTCCCAGTGTTCCTTTTCTGGATGTAGCTGGTTCTGTCCATCATTAATCAATTGGAATTGGATTAGCTCTTCTCTATGTTGAAGAAATCCACTTCCATCAGCATACATCCTCGTACATTATCATTGTTGAAGTGTATAATGATCTTCTGGTTCTGCTTGTTTCACTCAGCATCAGTTGATGTAAGTCTCTCCAAGCCTCTCTGTATTTCTCCTGTTGGTCATTTCTTATAGAACAATAATATTCCATAACATTCATATACCATAGTTTACCCAACCATTCTCCAATTGATGGACATCCATTCATCTTCCAGCTTCTAGCCACTATGAAAAGGGCTGCCACAAACATTTTGGCACATACAGGTCCCTTTCCCTTCTCTAGTAGTTCCTTGGGGTATAAGCCCAGTAGTAGTATTAAGCCTGTCAAAGTTGATCATACTATGTTACTGTTACTGTGTACAATATTCTCCTGGTTCTGCTCACTTCACTCAGCATGAGAAGAACAATTAATTCTAATAATATATAAACTATTTGGGAAAATAGTCAAAGAAGGAGTCCTAACAAACTCGACAAATATGGTGCTGATACCTAAATCATGAAGAACTAAAACAAAAAAAAATAAAATAAAATAATAGATTAATTTTCCTAATAAACATTTATGCAAAAAATTTGAACAAAACACTGGCAAGGTGATTGCTGCAATATATGACAAGAAATGTACACTGTGACCATGTGTGATTTATATCAGGAATGCAGGATTTGTGCAACTATAAACTATAAACATAACCAACCATATTAATAACAAAGCCCATCAGAAATTATATGATCTCAATAAATGCTGAAAAAGATTTTGACAAAAAAAACAGAACCCATTCCTATGGAAAAAAAAACAACACTAGAAAGCATAGGAATAAAGAGAGCATTCATTAAATTGATTAGCACTTTCTATCTAAAACCATCAGCAAGCATTATCTGTAATAGAGATGTTAGAAAACTTCTCAATAAGATCAGAGATGAAGCAAGGATGCTCATTATCACCATTATTATTCAATATACTACTAGAAATGTTAGCTATAATGATAAGAGATAAAAATAAATCAAAGGTAATAGAACAAAACTATCACTCTTTGCAGATGATATATTTAGAAAAAAAACTAGTTGAATAGTTAATAACGTTAGCAAAGTTTTAGGATTTAAGATAAACCCACATAAATCATCAAAATTTCTTTGTGACCAACAAAGTCCAGCAGCAAAAGATAGAAACACTGCTGGATCAAAGGGTATGCACAGTTTGATTGCTCTTTGAATATAGTTCCAAATTGTTCTCCAGAAGGTTGAATCAGTTCACAATTTCACCAACAATCTATTAGTGTACCAGTTTCCCCACATCCTTTTCAACATCTGTCATTTTAGTAAATCTGAGAGGTATATGGTGAAACCTCAGAGTTACCTTAATTTGTATTTTTCTGATCAATAGTGACTTAGAGCACCTTCTCATATGATTAGAAATAGTTGTAATTTCATCATTTGAAAATTGCCTGTTCATATCCTTTGACCATTTATCAATTGGAGAATGGCTTGAATTCTTATAAATTTGAATTAATCCTTTATATATTTTAGAAATGAGGCCTTTATCAGAACCTTTGAATGTAAAATTTCCCTCAGTTTATTGCTTCCTTTCTAATCTTGTCTGCATTACTTTTGTTTATACAAAAATTTTTTAACTTAATATAATCAAAATTATCCGTTTTGCATTCAATAATGTACTTGAGTTCTTCTTTGGCCACAAATTCTTTCCTTTTCTGATCTGAGATCTGAGAGGTAAACTATCCTTTGTTCTTCTAATTTGCTTATAATATCACTCTTTATGTCTAAATCATGAACCCATTTCGATCTTATATTGGTATAGGATGCTAGGTTGGTCAATGCCTAGTTTCTGCCATATTAATTTCCAATTTTCCCAGAAGTTTTTGTCAAATAGTGAGTTCTGATCCCAGAAGCTGGGGTCTTTGGGTTTATCAAATACCAGTTTACTATAGTCATTTATTATTTTGTCTTGTGAACCTAACCTATTCCATTGATCAACTACCATTTATTTCTTAGCCAATACCAAATTGTTTTGATGACTGCTGCTTTTTAATATAGTTTTAAGACTGGTATAGCTAGACTACCTCCATTTGCATTTTTTCATTAATTCCCTTGAAATTCCAAACCTTTTGCTTTTCTAGATTAATTTTGTTATTATTATTTTTTAACTCTGTGAAGTAATTTCTTAGGAGTTTGTGATTAGCACCAAATAAGTAGAGTTAGGTAGTATTGTCATTTTTATTACATTAGCTCTGCCTACCCATGAGCATTTGATGTTTTTCTAAGAGATCTGACTTTATTTGTGTGGAAAGTAGTTTGTAATTGTGTTCATATAATTCCTGACTTTGGTAGATAGACTTCAAAATATTTTACATTATTTATTTTAATGGTTATTTTATTATTATTTTAAAAGGAATTTCTCTTTGCATCTCTTGCTGCTGGACTTTGTTGGTAACATATAAAAATGCTGATGATTTATATGGATTTATTTTGTATCTTGCCACTCTTAAAGTTGTGAATTGTTTCTAGTAGTTTTTTAGTTGATTCTCTAGGATTCCCCATGTAGACCATCATATCATCTACAAAATGATAATTTGGTTTCCTCATGACCTATTCTAATTCTTTTAATCTCTTTTTCTTCCCTTATTGCCAAACTAGCATCTCTAATACAATATTGAATAGTAATGGTGATAGTAGGCAACCTTGTTTCACCCCAATCTTATTGGGAATTGTTCTAACCTATCCCTATTACACCTGATGCTTGCTGATGGCTTTAAATAGATGCTACTTTTCATCACTTTTCTTTCTGATTGTATCCATTCCTCTTCTTTTAGTAGTGAGAGTGCATTAGCTGATTAAATGATAGAGCCCTAGGGATTTAGGGGACATAGATGCAGGGCAGATGGTAAGATCTGGAGAATCCTAGGCCTTGGTGGCGATGCAGATGGTAAAGTTTGATGGTCCTCCATCTCACCAGAAGAATTAGAGATGGTGACTCCCAGGTCTTTCAAGAAATATGAGCAGTCTTTTTCACCATCTAGGTCTACATAGTTGAGGCTCAGGGAAGAGAACAAATCTATTTAAAATATATTATTTTATTTAGTTCTTTTGATTGATTTAAAGAGAATTTTGTAATTTGTATTTATATATCTTAAAAGTGGTTTGATTGATTTACAGATTTTCAGAATTTAAAAAAATTCATTTATAGTTATTTTTAAAAAATGCATTTGTATTGTTTTTTATATCACCAAAAACTTTCCATTATGCTTCTCTTTAACCTTTTCCCATGAACCATCTCACATAATAATACAAGAAAAAAATATGTAAAACTGATCATTTAAAAAAAATTCAAATACATGTATAGAGTACCATACTCATAAACTTTCTACTTCTGCAAAAAAAAGTATCTCTTCTTTGGAGCCATGCTTGTTCTTTGTAATTTTGAAGATTTGCTTTTGATTGTTTTGTTGTTGTTCCTTCTATTTATCTTGTGATGAAGGATGGGTTAGATAGAGGGGCAGCTATATGTACAGTTGATAGAATGATGGGTCTGGAGTCAGGAAGATCTGATTTTAAATTTGGACTCAGACTTACTTAACTAGTGTCTGCCTCAATTTCCTTATCTGTAAAATAAGAATAATAGCATTTACCTCCCAGGGTTGTTATGAGAATAAAATGAGATAATATTAGTAAAGTGTTTTGCAAACCTTTAAGCAATGTAGAAATGTTAGCTACTACTGAGAGCAGAGCTAAGTCCCATGGGTGGAACCCAAGGCTGATTTCACCTTAATTTAACAACACACACACACACACATACACACACACACACACACACACACACACACACACACACAAAAAAAAAAAAAAAAAAAAACCCTAGAAACTGTTGGCTCCTTGTCTCCTAAGCAACTTCTTGAGATATTGATTCTCTCCATCACTACCAGTGTTCCAACAAAGGCTAGATGATTACTTAGGAGGTGGTGGTATAGATGGGAACCTCTCCTTTTCTTTTCTAACAATTCTATCAGTGTGCCTGATCAAAACTGCCTGAATGCTTTCTCCATTTTATATTCTTTACCACTGAAGTTAGGGTTTCCTATGCTGTTTTGAATAGAGGCAAACTATTTCACCCTTAAGTGAAATTTGATACTTTTTTTTGGGCATCTTTCTTAATTTTGCTAGAGATACATTGTGGAGAGCAGTAACAGGCTTCCTAAAGTTATCTTGTAGCAAGATATAATTTTAATAACATAAATTTAGTTTTTTAATTAAAAGCACATGTTGTAAACTCTTTTCTGTCCTTCCCTCCATTAAATCAGGAATTGGACTTTACCAAATGAGGGATTCTGTCACATGGGGCAAATTCTTTTTTTGTATTATACATGCTAATAAAAATGGCAGAAGCTCAGATAAGTGCCATGGTGATGATAAGCTTCAGTTCATTACAGGAAATACAGGAAGACATCATACTCTTTTACCTCTTACAATTTTCAACACCCATGATAGATAAGAATTATTTGCTGGAGCAGAGGAAAGTTCTTACCAGTCATTGCTGAGGGGATAAGCATATATACTTCTTTCCACCAGAATATTGTCATATTTGACCAATGAACAGAGTATCATTGTTTAAGCAAGTGCTTCTCAAACTTTGTTGTGACAAAACCTTTTATTATATTTTTAAACAAAAGTTGTATTGGTCATTTAAATGAATAAATAAAATAAATTAATAATAAAAATCCCATGTACTGGCCTGGTATTTTATTGATGTTGAAATAAATCTATGAAGACCCACAGCTCATTGGGTGAACTTCCTGTGATGAACTTTTTTAGGACACAGGCAGGGGTCACATAGGATGGACAGACATGGATTGATTGAAATTTACATTGTTGAAGGGAACATCTACATTCCATGAGCCCATGGAAGGATGGAACTTTATGGCTGAAGGGGTCCAATTCACACTGAAAAAGGAATCCCCACTGTCACATATCCACAATTACTTGCCAAGATTATACTTGGAGATTTCCAGTGAGGGGGAGTTCACATCCTTATGATAGCCTATTCCACTTCTACATAGTTGTATATGTTAGGAAGTTTTTCCTTACATGAGGTCTGAATTTGCCATTTTTTTCCCCACTTCCATTCATTTCTTCCCTTTCTAAGACCTATTCTTAGTGAATCCATGATAGTTCTTTGTAATTACTGCCTCTTTTTCAAGGTACCATAGAAATATCTAACTGTTCATTTCCTTAAATGCTTTGTTTAAGAATTCTCCCAGAAATTGATGGCAGGCCCACAATATGCAGATTCTATTTTCTTTTTTTAAAAAAGTAATTCAGGAAATTTGTCCATCTATATGATATCATTTCTATTTTCCCATGTCAGGGGCACTGACAAAGACTGTTCAGCAGTTACATTAATTAATTCATCTGGGTCAGGTAATTTGAATTCATTTAGGAAAGCTAGATGTTCTCATGTCTTATAAATATTATTTACCAACTTCCCATTAATCATTTTTATTCTTTTATTTCCAGTCCAAAAGTCATCCTCCTTGGCAGAGAAACAGAAGCAAAACTATTTCTCAACCACCAAGGTTGCATTTTGTGTCCTTAATTTATTTTTAAAAATGATGCTGAATGCATTCCAGTTGGGTTTTCATAAATGGTTTTCATCAAGAAAGATCTTGCTAGGCATCCCTGCAAAATTTTGAGCACTGAAGGATCCAGCTGTTGTTGAAATATCCTCTTCTGTGGTAAAGACATTGTTCTCCCATCTAAAATATTTCAAGGCTGATTCATTCCATGGTTATTTCCAGATGACAAAGCAAACATAGGAGAGAAAGCAACGAGGCATTAATTGAGCCTACTTGCCCATGCTCAGCATTTTCCACATATTTCCCTTGTATTTAAATCAAATTCCAGCTCACATATCATCTCACAATATGCTGATGAAGCCTCTTCCAACCTATAAGACCCACAGGAAAAAAAAAAAGAAAGGAAACCTATTAGATATTCTTTAAAACACAATAGGTTATGTCGCCCACATTCCTCATGTTTAGATCTTACAACCAGTTCTTTAACTTTCTCAGAAGTCATGGTGTCTTTTGGAGGAAATAGTCATGACTGGAATGAAGGTGAATGAATTTTTGTTCCAAGGTGTTGACACAAGTAAGTTTATTTTCTTAGTGTATCTTACCTTACAGTTCTTTACTTGCTTGCATCAACCTGGAATCTCTTTTCAGGATGCTATGGTCATATAGTTTCTCTCACCATGGTGACCTTCTCCCAGGATTCCTCTCTCCCTTCTAATCTGTGTAAAGCTGTTTTTTTCTGGAGTGCAAATCACTGCATCCTCCAATGTAACTACATCCATGGTCTTCATTTGCCCTTCAGCCAGCTGTTTTTGCTCTAAGTGAAATAATTCCTACTTGTGGCTCTGGGTGGGCCTTTAACAGAAAATTGCATAGCAGACACATGGTCACTTGGGTTGACGGGTTTAAAAGAACAGCATTGTCTAAAATAAGAATAAAGAACATATATCTCTCACTCACTTCAGAAATCTCATTGCTCACTTTACAAGTAAAAATACAGGAAAACTGTAGTTGCAGTAGTAGGATTTTCCTATGCATCTCTTCTGTGGCGTGAGCCTTAATGTGTTTGTGTTTGTGAACAGGGTGGGAAGGCAGTAAAATAACATCAGCATTTTCTTTCTACCTATCAGTCATCATCAACAGACTGATTGTCTTGGCTGTTGGGTTTGTGCTACCAAAAAAAAAATGCTTATTCCTTAGAGATACAATCTTGGGATCACATTTTCTTCTTTGCTGCTTCTTCAATATTTACAATGTAATGCTAGTGTTAGCATCCTACTAAGTTGCTAAAATATCATTTGAAGATCAAAAACAAAAGGAGAAAAAGGGAGGAATTTCTGCATGCACATTTGGAAACCCAATAATTTATTGATTTCTTCTATAATGTGGGGTATTGGGTAGAGTGGAGAAAGGATGGGATGGGATAGAAGAAAATCCTATCCAATATTAATATAGCTATAAATATAGTTTAGTTATTCATTCTGTGGAGGTCAAGAAATCAGTATCAAAGAATACAAAACTGTTTGAATGAGTTGTGTTCAATTTGACACCAGAGATAGAAATATTTTGACCATTACAAATATCCCAATTAAATATGTTTAAAAGAATTGTGTATGTTTAATGTATATCAGATTGCTTGCTCTTTGGGGGGTGGAGTGATACAGGGAAGGAGAATAAAATTTGTAATACAAAATCTTACAAAAATGAATGTTGAAAATTATCTTTACATATATTTGGAGAAAAAACCTATTGAAGGGAAAAAATGAAAATCACTCAAACCAATATGTGAAAGGATGTTGACCTAAAACAGGGAACCCAGAGCATCTAATTAGGACACAGAATCGAAATGAATAACTGAGAAAATAAAGCAATAAAATTATCAACAAAAAAATAACCAAATTAACTGCAAAAGATGTATTATAAATAAAAAAGCTATCTGCAACTATACAAATATGTATAAAATGAATTTGCATATGTATGTGTGTATATATACACACACACACATATACATATACACCCTAGGGTCGGGGTGGGGGAGGAAAAAAGTTACATGATAACTTTATATATATATAAATATATATATATACATATACATATATATATTTAAAGGAAAAGCAAGTTATACACAATAGATTATTTTCAGTTTCATATACAATCATCTTTTTTTTCTACTATGTCATGGAAATGCTCATTTTATTTCTTAAGTTCAGAATAAAATCTATTATGTCTGTCCATCCATCATCTATCTATCTATCTATCTATCTATCTATCTATCTATCTATCTATCCATCTATCTATCTATCTATCATCTTGAAAAGAGGATGTAAAATTCAGACATGGGAAATGAGAATATGACTGGATCATAAAAAGTATTTATTAATAAATTGACATCAACTTGGAGGGAAGGCCTCTAGTAGAATGTCTCAGTTAATCTTTCCTTTACCCTTCAGTGCTCACTGTTTATCAATCAGTTGGATAAAGTAATAAATTACATGTTTTTCAAATTTGTAGATTGACAAAAAAAAAGACAGTTAAGATAACTAGATGACAATGCCAGAATCCCTAAAGTTCATGACAGAATATAATGTTGGAATTATTTAGGTCAGACACAATTTAATCAATTTTTCTGTTCTGGGAAAGATATTATATGTTATATGGTGGAATGTCTGGAGACACTGAGATGGTGAAGAGCCTCAAGATCCTGCTGAGTTGCAGGTTTGGGGAGATTTGACATGGAGTACAGAAGACCTTTAGAACATGATGGCTTTCTTCAAGTATTTGAAGGACTGGCCATTTGAGAGATGGATTAGAATTGTTCTTCAGGGTCCCATAGGGAAGAAGAAAGAGCATTGGATTAAAGTTAGGTATGATGAAATTTAAAGCTATCCCAAAGTGGAATGGGCTGCTTTGGGAGGCATTAGTTTTTCTCCATACTGGAGGTCTCTATTAAAGGCTACATTTTGAATTTGCTGGCACATGGATCAGATGGGCTCTGAGCCTCTTCAAGCTTTAAGAATTTTTGGATTGGGGCAGCTAGGTGGCACAGTGCATAGAGTACCAGCCCTGAATTCAGGAGGACCTGAGTTCAAATCAGGTCTCAGACACTTAACACTTCCTAGCTATGTGACCCTAGATAATTAATTCACTTAATTCCAGCCTCAGGGGGGAAAAAATTTTTTTTGGATCATGAGATGCTCTAAATCACTGTTGGTCAGAGAAATGCAAATTAAGACAACTCTGAGGTACCACTACACACCTCTCAAATTGGCTAAGTTGACAGGAAAAAATGTAGAATGTTGGAGGGGACGTAGGAAAACTGGGACACTGATGCATTGTTGATGCAAGTGTGAATATATCCAGCCATTCTGGAGAATGATTTGGAACTATGCTCAAAAAATTATCAAACTGTGCTTACCCTTTGATCCAGCAATGTTACTACTGGGCTTATATCTCAAAGAGATCTTAAAAAAGGGACAGGGACCCACATGTGCAAAAATGTTTGTGGCAGCCCTTTTTGTAGTGGCAAGAAGCTGGAAAATGAATGGATGCCCTTCAATTGGAGAATGGTTGGGTAAATTGTGGTACATGAATGTTATGGAATATGATTGTTCTGTAAGAAATAATCAGCAAGAAGATTTCAGAAGGGCCTGGAGAGACTTACATGAACTGATGCTGAGTGAAATGAGCAGAACCAGGAGATCTTTATATACTTCAACAATACTATATAATGATCAATTCTGATGGATGTGGCTCTCTTCAACACTGATATAGATGACTGATCCCAGTCTCAATGATCTTGTGACGAAGAGAGCCATCTATACCCAGAGAGAAGACTGTGGGAACTGAATATGGACCACAACACAACATTCTAACTCTTTTTGCTGTTGTTCGCTTGCATTTTGTTTTCTTACTCATTTACTTTCTTTTTTTTTTATCTGATTTTCTTGTGCAGCAAGAAAATTGTATAAATGTTTATACATATTGGATATAACATATATTTTAACATGTTTAACATATACTGGATTGCCTTTCATCTAAGGTGGGTAGGGGGAAGGAGGGAAAATCTGAACACAAAGCTAGGGTCAATGTTGTCAAATTATCCATGCACATGTTTTGAAAATAAAAAAACTTAATAAAAATAATTAATTAAACTTTTTTTTATGGATCTCAGAATCATAGAGAAGTTGTATAAATGCCTTGAGCGGGAAGGGATTACGGGCATAAGAAAGTCTGCAAAACCATACTTTCATGTTGAGAAATTATGGTTTACGCCATAAACATTTTTTTTTCTGCCACTCTGATATAATCTCGTCTGCGGGATGGGGAAGAAACATAAGAAAATGCATTTTTATAATTCAGCCCAACCTATTTTCATAACAAGTTACATAGGATGAAAAGCTGTCATTTGGCTAAACTATAGAGAAAATATTTTCACAATTTATTAGACTTTTCTTCTTGGAGTTTCAGTGCATTGGAGACTTTCTTTCTGTCAAAAGATACTCAATAATCCATTTCTCCTCATATCCTTCCTGGTTCTTGGTTAGGGGTCACTATCATCTTTAAGTTGCTAAAATCAATAATGTCTGATATCATTCTAGGATTCTGGAGTCCAAAGTTCCAAATTAAAAAGCTAGGTTTTTCACTCTATCTCTCCTAACAGAATACTCATATCTGGAGAAAAAAGGAGAATTTGTTGAGGGGAAAATAATTATGATGGATCAAAAACAAGACTAGTAGTTAGGAGATCTGGGTTTTAGTCTCATCTTGCCCCATTTATGTAACTTCTTTATATGATCTTGGGTAATTTACATAACTTGTCTGTTATTTTATTTTCTTATTTATAATATATATAATATATTCTTATATATAATATGTATATTATATATATAATATAATATAATATAAAAATATTATAATATATATAAAATATAATATATAATATATAATATAATATATTCTTATATATAATAAGAAGGTTGGATTACATATCTCTCAAATCCATGATTTTATAATTAAGATTTCTTAAAGATGGAATAGAAATTCTTTTTTAATGGTAGTTTGTTAGGATTACCAGGTGAGAACTCAGGTTGTCTGGACAGTGACAAAGTGAGAACTCAGATTGACTTGACAGTTCTCTGGCTCAGACCTTTGGTTCAGGCCTTTAAAGGGAGTTTACACCTTAAGAATTCTAAGAGAAGCAAGTTCATTGGTGGAAGGATTTCCCCCACGCCCCATTGAGTTCTCACCTGCCTATTCTCTGGGAGGATAAAAGAAGGGCAGCATTGGGTCTGGGAGAATCTACTCTGATACAGAGTTGTGACGCCAGGCAGGCTGAAAGGAGACCAGTCTGATTTGAGAAAAGACAAGAGCTGGAGGAGATTTCAGAGCTTCTAAGAAATCTGCGCACAGAGGAAAAGATTTTACAGATCTCCTCCCAGAGAAGGATTATAATTGAGCAGACAGACCCTCACAATTCAAGAACATTACAGTAGTTAGGTGCCATTTTATTGAATATTAAAAAAAAAAGGGGATATCTTTTGAAATGCATCTTAGATATGTCAACTATATTTTAAAATATGCTGCTTTTTATAATTTACTGCTCACAAAATTAACCCAATGCATGCTTTTATTGCATAGCTTTAACATAATTATCTCCTTATTGTTTTATGTCACAACATATACATTTTCTCCCATTCCTACATACATACATTTTTGAGTTTCTTATCTCAGGTCTACTATTTTTATTATTCAAAGTGCAGCCTGCCTTTTAAATACTCCAATTTAAAAAAAATGAATGGTGGGATACAGTGTTTAATCTTGATTGTAGCTACAGGCAGATCATTTGTGGGTATTGAGTTAGACAGAATACAGAAGGGAAAGATGTAGATTCCTTAACAAGAAAGTATAAGGTAGAACGAAACATGGAAATAGTAAATTATCTCAGGTTCACTTTAGCAGTAAAGAGGAGGCTGTGGCAGTAATAAGCTTTAAGACATGACTGAAAGAATGTAGGCACTTTTGCTAGATTACAAGTTATCCCTATTTGTAAGCTATTTTAAACGAAAAGAGAACAAATTTGTACTACACACCTGGAACACAAGAAAACAACATTTATTAAAATAACCTTAGGAAATTTACATCTCTAAGTCATAAATGTAGTTTTCTGCAAATTCAAAAAAATATAAGTTCTATCTCAAAACAAATTGAAAGAGGGCTAAAACATTAATAGTATGAATAACAAGATTAATAGTTACATTGGAGATAGAATTCTTTGAGTAGACGATCTATACTATCTAACCAATATATTTTACATACAAAAATACACTTAATATGGTGAATAGCAGTGTCAAGGAGAAAATATATATCTATATTTTCATTATATACAAACCAACAATGGTTCCTTTACCCTTTCTTTTTAAAAATAAATACTTCATTTGGTTGCAAAGGATGTTTACAAATCCAACTCAAGCATTTCTTAGCTTTTACAAAATTAAATGTGCAAATATAGATTAGAAATACATATACATTTTACATTTTAAAGGAAATGTACCTGAATCCAATTAGCTTATTAAGTTTTTAACTATTTAAGATCACATATGTTAGATTTTTCAAAGTAGTCCCTCCTCTTACCCAAACTGAGCCTTAATTTCTACTAGAATTGTTTAACTCAAATGAAAAGCTATGTAGGGATAGAATAGATTATATTCACCTTCCATTAATATAAAAAAATCTGTTTATTTTGTTTTATTTTTAAAGGCAGACAAAAAAGAAATTAAGTGGCACCAATAAAATTCTTCCCCCACTTTGTTTTCTTGATTTTGTGTGTGCTTGAAGGCACGCTTAAAGTCTAAGCAGGTTTTCAAAAGCTTTGAGGCAACAATAACCCTACCAAGAGATACAACAATGTAGAATTGGCTAGCATGTGGGCACCCTTTGGAATGAAAAGTGTAACCAAAGAGAAGGAATGGGAATTAAAGTGCTGGGTGTGAGGGAATAAAGCAGAGACTGAAGTAGAAAGTTATTTATGAGAAGAAGAAATGGAAAGAGCTGAGGCCTAGAAAGAAGTGGAGTACAAAGGAAAGGGTGATCATTGGAAAAGCAAGAAAAGGAAATAAGCAAAATGGAGCAAATGCCAATGATCAAAGAAATCTTGGCAATTCAATGTGATATGACCAAAAAAAACTGAAAGTGGACCAGTAAACATGCACCTTTAACTAACTCATCAAATTAAACATAGACCAATTTCATTTTGACATCTGCCAATTTAGCACATTTCCAGAAGTGATTAATGCAGAGGACAATAGAGTATTCAGGGCACTCTGACTCCCATCAAAGGTTTACTGAACTCTCACAGAGAAGTTTACATATTACATCTCACTGCAGAGATCTCACTCTTTGCAGAGAATATACAAAAAGCACTGGGCTACTAAAAGCTTATTGGTCTTTTAAAAATTTGTTGTTCTACTCAACTTTCCATATGCTTCCACTCCTATTTCTTCCCATCCTTTCTACCATCCACCACCTCCCAGTTCTTCACAGCTAAGAAAACACAAGTATCTGGTTAGAATACAACTGATTCCTCAGACAAAGGATTCCATGAAAATTAAACATAGACCAAGATATAAGAGGCCAATTTTAGTATGTCTTTTCAGGTCTACTTTCTGATTTCTATTAGAACCTGTGCCTGATTTCATTTAGGTGCTGGATATGTAGACCAGTGCTTATTTTCCTGGCAAAGGCATGGGTCACTCTGAATCAATTTGGAGATACCCTGATCCCCATTGCTGACTTGTTATTCATAATGGAATCCAAGTTAAAAAAAAAAAAGAGAGAGAGAGAGAGAGAGAGAGAAATTGAACTTAAGTTGTCACTTTTTTCTTAGAAAAATTCTGGAAAAAATCTAACTAAAAACCATTGTTCCCTTCTTATTGTAAGCATATTTCAGAATGATGGTTTAGAGAAACATGTCTTTTACCAAATACTTGTCATAATTTTAAAATAAAGTTAGTTTCTCTATGAGGATCACATTGTTTATATCTTGAGAAATTGCTGACAGAGAATAATAATGGTAATGATGCAATGACATCTCTATTATATATATAAAGCCAAATTTAGGATACATTGAATATTAAAGAAAAATATCTATCAAATAGTGTTACAAGAAGGATAAATGGAAACTTTTGATTTAGGCACATCATAATGTGGAGGTGGTCATGTTTTGAAAAGGAAAAAAAGTAAGATAGTAACTACACACATATGTCAGAAACAAAGGCTAAAACCTGAACTATTCATGCTTTCCCCAAAACAGTCTACCATATATAGAACTTTTAGTCTTTCAATAGAAAGAGGAAGGTACCAAGAAAACTTTGTTACTCATCTTCATTCTATATTTCTTAATGGAATGAAGACCCTACACATATATATGACCAATGTCTTTCTAGAGGCTTATATATGAAGATCCATTCAAAAAGATTCTCTAATGCCCAATTATTTGTAGGAACCACTTTTTTCTTTTGGAAAGTTAAACCTGGAAAATGAAAGCAGAAGTTTAATGGATAAAAGTGTTTCTAGTCCATGAGATGTTAATAGAAGAAAAATCTCAGTGAGAGCAAAGTATGTTGAACTTTGCCAAGGCTGTTGACAAACCACTATTCATACATTCTTTCGTGATCCCTTGCTTGATATGCTAAGTATACAATAATGTATTGGCAATGCATACTCCAAATTTGAAAAAATGCTTAATCTATATTTAGCTATTTCCTTTATTCAGGCTGACAGTCCCCCAATTTTTACATAGGTAGGATTATAGGAATTATTTCTCAGCATAGGTTATGACCCACATGCAGAGGAATATGTTAGTCTTACATTAAAGGCTGCCAAAATCCTTGGGGGCAAGCTAGCCAGTGTAGATTCACTAACATTTTGCTAGCACACTTGTATCAAGTTTCACACAATGCATAAAAAAAAATAGCCTATGGAAATATTTTGATCAGGCTAAGATCAAAGGACAGACACAAGCATTCTTAGCATTTTGGAGAAGATAGGAAATAGGAAATTTTATGAGAAGGTGGTGTGGCAAGATAAATGGGCAGATTCATCTATCATTTTGTCTTAAGAATTGAAATCAATTCTACTATCTTCCCCAGCACACTGAATACAGAAACTATTTATTAACAAATGCTTCTAAGATAAAATGTGCAATTCAATCCTAAATTAGTTTATACTAAGGATTTTAGTGGACTATAAAACACCAGAGTAAATTCTCTGAGAATATATTCTTGGTAATAAGAAATAGGAGAAAAAAAATCTTTGAGGTAGGTCATCAAAAAGTCAATCAAGCCAGTTATTTGCTATAGGTTCAGGAGCCTGTTAATGGATGGACAAAGACATACAGCTTGAAAGAGGGACTAAGAAAACCACAGAGGTTAGGTCTTGGAGAAGAAGTGAAGTATGGTTACTGCTCCTGAACAACTATTGGAAAAAGAAAGCTCTCTATCTGGTTTGAATGAGCATGAAATATCTCTGGTTGGTTTGATCTCACTTGCATTTCACATTTCTAATGTTTCATTTTCATAAATACTTTCACTTTACATGTCTTTTGATAAATTTGATAATCAATGTTGATTGGAATCTTAAGCAAAAAAAAAAAAATCTACTGAATTGACTTCAAGTCTGACACACTAAGAACATTTTAAATTTTGTAATTTCCAACAAGGCGTTGATCTAGGAGAATGTAAGATTTTGACTGCTTCTTGGGAGGGAAATAAAAATTGTGAAATAAAAATTCAGTGCCTCGAACAAGGTGTCAACAGCTGACAAGCTGTATAGAAATATAATTTGTGCCATTGCCCAATAACATGAAGAACTTGCTTCTCTGTCACTCAGAATGACTATGCCTGGAATCAATTGCCAGTGGAGTTGCAAATACCATGTTACATAGATATAAAAGGATGATCAAACATTTATTGGCTCCTATTATTGAAGGTGCTTTTTTTCTCATGTGCAATTCTTGGCCAATGCTGAAGGAAGTTTCTAAGCAGATGGAATTATTTCTCCATGTGGCTTGCAAGTGGAAATCTATCCAACAACAACTTTGGTTCTTTTGTATTTTGAAAAGACTCAAACTGGCCATGTGTGTTGAACACCATATCAGTTTGACCATATGGGACTTATTTCACATGCATATCAACCCCAGGGGCTCTTTGGGATAGGATGGGGCAAGTTTCTTATTATGACAAAGAAGTAAAGGGAATGGAATCAATAGTTCAGTTCTGCTTCTTACATTCACTGCCTCATCCCATTCTCCTACTAAATCAGTTTCTAAAGGTCAATTGACTGATATTTGAAGCATGGTCACTGGACTTTGTAATGTGTATGTGGTCCAAGTCTTCTGCATATTGTATATGTTTACAAGCTACTCCAGTTAGAATGTAGACTAATTTAAAAAATCAAAATGGAACCACTACCTAAAGAAGAAATTCTAGTTTAATCTTGAAGGACCTTATGTCTTCATTGATCATATATATATATTTTAACAAAATAGTATCAAATTCAGTGCTACATCATCACTAAATGTTGATAAAATTCCATTTAAAGTAGAGTCAAACCTGGAAATGCTGAAAATGAAAACAAAAGGGTCATCACAAACCAACATAACAGAGAAGAGAACAGAAAAAAAGACACTCCTCTGTTTGGATGAATGATCATGAAATCCAACTTGCATTTGGAATACATACAAAAACTTAAAATGACTTCAGAAATATATTGCTCTTTTCTTATGCTCTTGCCAATGCCAAATTTCAATTTTGACAACATTAATCCAATAATATGGACTTATATTTGACTTTTCTGTCCATTAAGATGCATTTGGGTTAAATCTGAAGTCTTACAAAATTCAGGACGAGATAGATCTTGAGAATTTTCTTTGGTATGATGAATGGGTATTAATTTTTAAAAGATCTACCGTTTTGTTTTGGGATTATAGCATTTTAGAGTAGCAAGAACATTTAATTAGTCTGACTTTTTTCTAAATTATGTCCAATGTCATATAGAAATTAATAGTAGAGCAAGGTATAAAACTCAGATTATTTTTAAACTCCCAGTCCTAGGATTTTGCATTTTTGCCTTGTACATAGACTTTTCAAAAGGAATTGGCTTCACCATCCTAAGAATTTCACATTTAGACTCTCAACAGTTCATATTGCTTATATAGATGGTTCAAATAGGGGTTGGGAACTACTCTGCTCAGAATTATCAGATAATCACAACTGTTTAAATTTATGACTTATACAAGATGAGAGATCTCATGTATTTCACAATTGGAATTTTCTTTCTACCAACAATTTATGATTAAGGGTGGATAGTGGGCATAAACCCTATAGAATAGCCAAGCTCTTTTGTGTGCTGCTTCCTTTATTTCAAGTATTTTTGTATGACATAAGAATTTATTTTTTTTCTGCTGTATATTTTTATAGTATAAATCATGAGGTTGAAAAAAGTAGTAGGAAGAAAAGAAGAAATGGTAACATTTAGGGAAGCAATAATCAAATTAAGCTGAAAATTACTCAAAAACGGGATGTAAAATCTATGTTGAGATTTGTAAATTATAGGCAAACCATTATTCAAGTACCCTTGTAGCTCTCCAATTTCATCTACAATTGGGCCATAGGAAAATAAGTGATCAATTGATCAATGTCATGAAAGTTCTAAAGTCAAATATAGCCCCCAAGTATCAAATTTTTCTCCTAATTTTATTTCCCTATTTTTCTCAGTAGTAAGCTATGAGATATTAATGGAAAAGTGGTTACCTCACTAAGGGGACTCCACAAAGACCACAAAATCTAGGAACAGTCTTAAAAATCACCTAATCCAATCCGACACCGCAATGATTTCAGCATGTTCATTGAAGAATTATAAGTATTCACTAACTCTTAGAATCCATTTCAGTTGGAAAAATGCAAAGTATAATAGCACCAGAGGGTGTTCCTCTGTTATTATCCAGATTTTACCTGCATTCACTCCCCCTTGCCTTGGGTGCCTTAGCAAGTTGCTATGGGTCTCTGAAGGCATTTCCTATAAATGGGCTCAATTGCTTAAAAAGCACCTTCTTGTTTCACAGTTTCTTGTTTCCCACAGTTTCTTATGATTGACTACTTTCTTCCCATGCTTCATTATATGATATGCTTCATCATACAATACTGAGATGCTAGCCTGTGAAATGCCAACTATTACTCATATTTCTATTTTTTGGTAAGATTCTGCCCTTCAGTAAACATGCAGCCTCAGGATTTATGGCACCAAGAAATTGGCCAGGAAGACATTAGCATGCTCCTTGTGTAAGCAGTTGGTCATGTTCAGCAGCTGTTATTTTATGGGTACCTAAGTGGATGATCATATTAGATCCTTTGATCTAGTTGCTGGATGCTAGATGTGGTAAATCTAATGGTGGAAATTACTGCCATTTTGCCTTTTGTACTGGGGTAAGGGACAGTTCAATACCATGAACCCAGTTCTTTGCCCATTCTATATGGAGCTGTAGCATTTTGGTGTCTTTTCTTTTTTTTTTTTTGTTTTTGTTTTTGTTTTGTTTTGTTTTGGGAGGGATAGGAAGATAGACTGCTCTTAGCAACTTAGAACTATATGGGTATTTTCCACTGAAGGGTAGGTAGGGAATTCAACCAGCTGTGATAGCCTTCTCCTCTTCGAAAATGTCCAATGTTCTAGATGAGTTTCCCCTTGTTCTTCCTAATGTTGGGGTTGCCATACACACACACACACACAAACATATTTTAGTTGATATTACACCCAGTGGTCACAAGAGCCTGTGATCATAAAGCCATTTGCTGCTCTGGGCTTTAGGCAAATCAGAAGTAGCTCTATGCCACAAATCTCAGAAACCTTACTATACCTCCTCCAGTCTCCGATGTATTATGGTATGGCCATTTAGAAGGGTTTCACTACAGAGACTTGTTCTAGGTCTTTTGCATTAATTAGTAGCTGACACTTGAGACTGACTATGAAATAGGGATTCAATCTATGCTCCTTGGGAGGAATAGTTAGGACTCCTTTTATCCTGAGGCCTCAGGTGAATACACTGCCAAACTCAAGAAAGGTAATAGAGATGGTACAACAGCAATACGTAGTATTAATGTGAACATTTGGCAGCAGAAAGAAGGCAAAAGCTTCTTACTCAGTAAGTGGTTTTTTTGGTAAATTTTTTTTTTTTTAAACTACCAATTTCTATTGCTTCACCAGAGACCAAGGTAAGACTTCCAATAACTTGAACTGCATTTGCCTAAGTTACTCAGAGTGTTAATCTGTTCAGCTACTCACTTGTTCTCCTTCTCTAGTCTTCAGCTGTTTGAGGCAATGTGCATTCTGGGGAGATACTACAATCCTAATTGCCTTAAAGGATTTATTCTTTTCAACATCCTACTTCTTGGTCTGGGGCATCCCTCCAGTAATAGTGGACTGAGTCCCAGTTATGTAGTGATTTCCCTTCTGCAATCCTTTCTCATCAAGTTAAAATTTACCGTTATTTAGGTTAAATGGTGCTAAGCTTCTTTCCTTGGGAAAATGGACACTCAGTAACTACCAGGAAGAACTCTTAACAGTATGGGCTTTTGTTTTAAATGGACTGTTACTTTCAAATTTATTCATTGATAAATTCTCAGAGTTATTACACATTTGAGATAGAATAGGAAACATAAGAATCCAGTGACAGAAGGCTCTTTAAATAAGAAGTCAAATGAGTCCTTCATATTCTGCATAGTCCACTTTGATTGTCCTAGCACTTTATTTTGGGAAGTACAAAAAAACTAATCATCCCCCCCCTTTTTTTTGGCAGCATAAAGAAAACAATTAGCACCTGTGTGAATATGGTTCTTATGCTTTGATTTGACCTTAAGGATGCATTTTTAAAAATTTCTTAAGAGACAGAAACTGTGTTAAGAATGAGGTGATATTTTTATTAGATACTTCTATTTGTAGCAGTTTCTGAAAGGGCAACTGACTGGCAGGTTGGTGGGGAATGATCTAGGGGTCTGAAGAGAAGAAAAATGATGGTATGAGTGGCAGTAGGGATGGAAAAGGCACTCTCAGGGTTTTTCTTTCTTTTTAGATGGTCCCTCCGCTAACCAGCAAAGGAAGCTCTACTGCCTTCCCAGAAGCCATCACCTAAAACTTCTTACTTATTCTGTCTTATGCTTTCTACCTGAGAAACAAAAGGCAAACAAGGGTAGTAAGGGGAGCCAGATCAGGGGAAGGGTCCAAGATGAGTTTTCCCTGGGCTCACAATTTTATCATCATGGCTCATGTCCTACTAAGCTACTTAGTTTCTCAGGTTCATAACAAAACAAAATTACTTGTTAAAGAGTAGCCTACTTAAGGTTTATCCACTTTTTCTTTTGGATGTGAAGATCTTTCCTTCT
This sequence comes from Sminthopsis crassicaudata, assembly GCF_048593235.1. Taxonomy (NCBI): domain Eukaryota; kingdom Metazoa; phylum Chordata; class Mammalia; order Dasyuromorphia; family Dasyuridae; genus Sminthopsis; species Sminthopsis crassicaudata. The sequence continues at coordinate 263,900,038 of NC_133618.1, read as the reverse complement.
GTGTTCATTTATTTCTGCACTGAAGACCTTTATCTGTCACAAACATCACTTGCTAGTGAAGAAGTTTTCATATGTGATTGCTGATCTCTTTTGATACAGGAGCAAGAAGGAACCCAGGAATCTCCAGGGACTCCATAACTAAGCTATACTGGCAGCAAAGTCTTGCCTGGGGACCATACCACTAGTGTTAAAGTGTTCTGTGACATCAACAAACAAATGCCAGTCTGAAATGTAAAGTGTACTTGGTACTTTTCCTCTTCTAGACAAGCAGTGAATCTGATCCTCAGGCCATTCAGGTTATTATTATTATTAATCTTCTGGGAGTTAAGTATGCAGGATTGGTGCATACCTAGACCCAGAGGGAAGAACACCAAACAGTCATCACATTAAACAAAGAAATTAACTCAGTGTAGGCCAACTACCTGGAGTCATTAATCATTCTCCTAGGAGAATGGAGTTTATGGCTACTTCTTCCCCACCCAACTGGTGTGCAAAACAACCTTGTAACCTGGGATATTTACAAAGTCTTAGGTCTCTAAAAATAGTTGGAGTAAAATAATAAAATACAGAGCATATTTATGTATAGAAATCTTCAACTCTTCTGAGAAGGATGCATATTCTTGCCAACATGATTAAAGTAGGGCCAACCATCAAAGCAGCAGGGAGTGTAGAGCAAGGCTTGAAAAGGATCCTATGGGGAGGTGTGTTGATAACAGCTCCCTCTTTCACTTCTTACAACAAATACATCAAGCTCTGGTGAATAAGCCTTGAATAGACATGGAGCATCCATTAGTCACTGAGGAGAGGGGATACCTTGGGATTCCCCCAAAGAGTAGTTACCAGAATTCTAATGTTCCTGTAAACACCTTCTCATTGTTCCTCTGGCTTTTTGAGGGTCTTCCTTTGCAAAGACCTGGAGAGCTTTCCTTGAGTAATCTCAGAAAAAGTAGAACAAAACAATGCTTGGTAACCAAGTCTTCTACCAAGGGCTCTCCGGGGCACCAGTCATATTATAAAGCATCATGTAAGGTATCAACGTCCCACTATCATCATTTTCACATGTCTCTTTTCAGTTGGTGGTCACACTGGCTTCCTTCTGACGCAGTCTTTCTTTCTGTTGTTTAAAAAAAAAATAGTTTATTATCATTCCTTTCTCTAATTTTCCATCTGTTCTCAAATTACAACAAGCATGTGGTCTACAAGGCTGTGTTGAATTGTCTGAAACATGCCAAAGAGATGAGTGTTTCTCTGTCTATCACTCTTTTTCCTACTGTTCTGTCATCATCCCTACCCCTTATCCAGACCACCAACCATTTTTTAAAAAGCTTATTGCTTTTTAAAATTAACCCCATGTAGCTCCAGGTCTCAGAGAAAATGCTAAAGGATAGCAGGCTACTCTTTGTTCCCTAACATCTTTCAAGACTTGTCTAAAGTGCATTTCCCAAGGACTTCATGGAAAGAAGTAATAATTTTTCATAAATGTATGAGAAATTCCTGTTTGACAGGTTGAAAAATATCTGCATAAGACTTTGAAAGCAAATATTCTTTCACTAGTTTGAACTGTTGCTACTAATATTTCCTCTCCATAAATTTATTCCCCTCTAGATACAGGTGGGGCATATTGTTGTGATAAGTTTATATAAACAGAAATAATTATATGCAGAACAGAAACAAGAATATCTACTTTCTGTAGGTTTAATGTAGCTATGTGTTTAACATGTTAAGGAGATGAGTGTTGCTTGCAGGGTGGGACAGAAAGGTTTAAATGACCAATAGGCAGTGGGGATAGAGAGGAGGGGGAGAAAGGGGGAGAGAAAGAGAGAGAGAGATCCTTGAGAAATGGATGATGATTTGGACACCCCAAGAGAGCTGCTTGTCACTGCTTGTCACCTATAGGATCATGGTATCAAAGAACATAAAGTGAGAGATGGAAGAGACTTTAAAGGCCATCTATTCCAATACCCTCAATTTAATAGTAAAGAAACTGAAGGTCAGAGTTTAATTAACTGTCTCAAAATCACAGAAGTAGTTAGTTTCACAACCAAGAAGAGAATTCAGATCCTCTGACTCTAAATTCAGTCAACTTAAAAAAACACACCTAAATTTAAAAATAATTTCTTTACTAATGTACTTGTATAAGGAAATACTTATAGGCTTTTTTATACTTTCCTTATAGAAAAAGGTTATGCTTCATTATTAGAATCTGACTAGTTGAGGTCAATTATAATTATAATAATGCAATTATTCCACATAATTTTGCCTCTGATAAAATAATATAAGATCCCACTTTCTCAGTAAAAATGGGGAATCTTATTGGAATGAAATTTGTCTGTGAAAGCAATGAATGACATATACAAGGTGAAAATGGAAGATACTTAAAGCAATAGAGATTTGGAGCATAGATTAGGAAATGAACCCACAACCCAGAAATCTGACAGGCAAGTGAAATTTCCATTCATGTAAGCATGTAGGATAAAGAAATATAGCTCAGAGGATTCAGGTATTCATTCTGCCATCAACTAGCAGAAGCACAATCTTTGGGTAATCAAATAGCATGCATTCTGTTTCTATATACAAATAGTACCAAATTTCAGAGGAGCTACATGAGACAATTAAACAAAATGATGGTAAAGCCTTTAATTAAAAACAAACAAACAAACAAAAAAAAAAACATTCATTCAAAAGACCTGCTTTTATTTACTAATACAGAGGGTGAGTTAAATATGTTTTTGGTTATATTTGTCTATCTTCCATTCTATTTGGATTAAAATTCAGTGTAGTCCTTCACATGTTAATTTTTCTCAGTCTTTAATAAGGCAACATAAACTAGGGGACACAGCACCCGCTTGGGAACCAGGAGGCCTTGGTTTTGATGTTCTTTTTCATGACCAAGATATAAATAAGATTGCTTAAATTTCCTGTATCTCAATTTCCTCAGCTGCTGAATGAGAATACTGATTGCCCTTTTCTGCAGTGTGAACAAATAAGACCTTAAATATGAATGTGTTTTGGAAATTTCAGAAGAAAGGTACTATTAGAATATAAAATATTATGATTCTATTTCCATAATCTCTGAGAAAAGGGCATGATAATTCTAAAGAGACCAGGTTGAGCTTATCGGTAATGATACTAATTTTAATTAAGGAAAAGGAAAAGAAGATACATTTTAAAAAGTTTCATTTATGCCTCACATTTGTCTCTCCCTGCCTTCCCCCCCCAACCCCCCAGTATTAAGAAAGCACTGGTTACATTGAATAAGACATCTTATTACCAGACTGGCAGTAGGATTGATTTTCTTTGTTTCCACCTTCTTCTCTGCTGTTAACTTGTTGACTGTTTCCTGGGCCATTTTCAGCCTAAATCAAGAAAATGAAGAGAAAAGATGAACCAAAAGGAGAGGGAAAAGAGTAAAAAGAACTATATTAAACAAACAGAAGAACTCATTTTTAACAATTGTTTCTCCATTATCCATTTGGTTTCCTTGGAGTTTGGAAATGTTGGAATCATTTCCAAATAATTAGCAGTGTTAAAATCCAATGTGGATAATTAGATTTTAAAGTTCAACACTCTCCTACCACATTTCCTAACTGATTAGTCAATGTTTTATCAAAACCAGAATTCCTTATCAAATTCCTTCATTGGAAGGCTATAGGTCATCTATGGCCTCTAAGGACCTTTCCAATTTTAAGCTGCCATGTCTGTGAATATGTGGTAGGTTCCTATTAACTGAACATCATATATAGTTTCTTTAACCCTCAGAATCCATTTTGCATGGTTAATTGGATTCTGCTTCTTTTCCTGCTCATCAAAGACAATTCTGAAAATTGAAACTCTGGGGAAATTTTTAGAGACTAGAAAATTTCAAACATGCATAATAAATTAAACAATTCACAAACTTAAAAAAAAGTACCTTTTCTTTCATGGACTTAAATAAGGGAAATCCACATTCTTTACTAGTTGCTCAATATAAATCATCACTTGCCTGAGGCAAGTGGCTATTTGCAAGGCTAATTTAATACATTCAAAATATACATCAAAATCAATCTTTCTGTCTACAGTTGGGAGTTAATGATAATGAATTGAAACGCTACCTTGGTTTCTTGAGGGGTGTGTGGGTGTGGGCGGCAGGGAGGGAGGGATGGAGGAAGAGGGAGAGGGAGAGGGAGGAAGGGAGAGAGAGAGAGAGAGAGAGAGAGAGAGAGAGAGAGAGAGAGAGAGAGAGAGAGAGAGAGAGAGAGAGTGTGTGTGTGTGTCTCAGTCAAAGAGTAGAGTAGAAATACAGAAACAGAAAGAGTCTGACTTGCATATGAGCAGAGATTTATAACATAAGACAACCAGAAAAAAAACTGGCCAAGTTGATCAGAAAACTGGACATCTCTTGACATCATTACAAATCTAGACATGAAGGAAAAAGAGGGACAGAAGGAGGGGTAGAGAAGAAAGGAAGGAAGGAAAGAAGGAAGGAGGGAAGGAAGGGAGCAAGAAAGAAAAGCAGGGAGAAAGGAAAGAATGGAGGGAGGGAGTGAAGGAGGAGGGAAGAAAAAAAATGAAGGAAGGAAGGAGGGAAAGAAGGAAGGAAGGAACAGAGGGAAGAAAGGAGGGAAGGAAAAGGGAAGAAGAAAGAAAGGCAGGGAAAAAGGAAAGGAGGAAGGGGTGGAAGGAGGGAGGAAGGAAGATTCTTTTTCCAACTGAATTTGGCCAGTTGGGTCCTCACTGAAGCAGAGTAGTGAGGTGACATAAGCATGAAGAAAGCAAAGAATTGATTTCATCAATTTCTAGCTTAGGAACTAGATTAAGCATAGTATTATTAGGTGTAATGTGAAAGTGTTAGAAAAGATATGTCAATTTTATGACTATAAAATCTTTACAAGATCTGTATTGGAACTACTAAGGATATCCTTTATGAAAACTGCATTCGGTTCATCCCGCAGCGCCAGTTCAGCTTACCAAAAGTGGTCCACTAGGCACTCGCATTCCACGCCCGGCTCCAAGCCAGTGAGCTGGGCTTCTTACCCATTGAAAGTTTGAGAATAGGTTGAGATCATTTCGGCCCCAAGACCTCTAATCATTTGCTTGACCGGATAAAAAGAAAGGGAGTAGGCAGATTTTATATATATATATATATATAAATAATTTTTTTTTTTTGTAGGAGGAGAGAAGTTTAAGAACTCACTGGATTTATAACTTGTAAGACTCCACTGAATAAAGTGGAAATTTCCACTTTACAGGCTCTTCTCAAATAAAGTATCTCAGCACAAGATTTTGTAACATATGTGATCACAGAGATTACTTTGTTCGATTGCCTGTTGTATGTTGACATAAAGTAAAATTTTCAAACGAAGCTATACATTGGTGAATGACATTTTGGTCTGTGTCATGGAACACAAGAGGCAGCTTACTATAATGGAGTGAACTGAGCACTGAATTTGGAAGATTTGGGTTTAATTCTTGCCTCACTTACTGTATAATTCTTAGAAAAATATTTAATCTCTATGGATTTCAGTTTCTTCATCTATAAAATACAGATATAAGATTTAATGATCTCAGAAGTTCCTTCCAATTCTAAATCTATAACCCTATGAGTCTGTGTCTTGTTAAAAAATTTTTTTTCTGGCAAATGATCAGATTCTGCAAATGTTCTTATCATAGATGATATTATCCTAATTTCATTGGAAAGGGAGGGAAGAGAGCAAGTTTTTGTCAAATCCCTACTTTGTGCCAGGCACTATGCTAAATGTTTTATAAATATCTCATTTGATTCTCATTGGACCCAAAATTTAATCACATAGGGAGATTTAGCTTACATGATTGGGAATAAGTTGTAAGAAGACTAGAAAGGTAGAAATAAATAGTCTGCCAAACAGAAGATTTTCCAGAGAATTCTTGTTTTTCCAGGTAATGAGAAATATTTCAGGAAGTCAATTTCCTTTCTGAGAATTACTCTTCCCCTCCTTTTGAAAAGAATTCAAATCTTTATTCATGGTTGTGTTTGAGGATGAGGGTGGGGGGACATATATGAAAGTCAATACTGATATAACCTTTTCATTACTTATGATTTCTCCAATTTTCTGAGATTTTTCCAGATAGGAAATGATGTCAACTTACTTCAGACAGGTTTATACATCAGAGATTAAATAAGATTTTTAAACTTGAGTAGAGGTATTCACTATTCTGCTGTCATTAGATCACATTGTATGAGGAAGCAAAGACTAAGACAAAGATATTTGTGAAAAAAGGTGAGAAATCAGTTTTTATTTGTCTGTATTAAGTGAGTACATTAATCAGAAGTTAAATGAGGTATTATGTGTGTGTATATGTGAGGAAAGGGATGCAGGAACAAGACAATCTGGATTGCTTTAGATCACAATCTGTATTTTTATTTTTTTTTGACCTTGTGGAGCTTGTGGTTCCCTGGATAATAATGGGATTTATTTTTTTTGGAAGAATACCTGCCAACACAGTGCATCTCACAAAGGGGTTATTCAGGGGTAACTGGAAGTTAACAATGTGTTAAAAAGATAAGATCTCTTAAAACTACAAGCAAACTAATAGTAGGTGCCCTAGAATGACAGAGCCCAATACATAACAAAATGCTAACAAGAAACAAATCATTCCATGACTCTTCAACCAATCCTCATTATTGTTACTTAGAGAATAACCTTACATTATAGCACGGTCCCTGCCATCCAGAAAACAACCATAGGGTGAAGTCTACAAGAGCCATTAGCCAAGAGAAGAAATTGAAAAGTAAATAAAATATCAGTTTCATTTTCCCTTCTTACTCAAGGGTAGTAATTATTTAATATTTCACTATGATTTTTTTATAGCCTTACTTAGAATGTATCATGCCTTTCTTTCCTTTCTTCTCCCAATGGCTTCTTTAACTCCTAAAATTTCTAGAGTAGAAATGAAACAGAGACAGTGTGGTAGGGATTCGAGTCACAGGTGGTTGTGGGTATTTAGCTGTTTTCAGTCATGCATGTCTGACTTTTTGTGACCTTTTGGGAATTTTCTGGGCAAAGATACTGAAGTGGTTTGACATTTCCTTCTCTAGTTCATTTGATAGGTGAAGAAACTGAGACGAACAGGATTAAATGACTTACCCAGGTCCCTTACTTACACTTACATAGCTAATAAGTGTCTGAGGCTGGATTTGAACTCAGATCTTCCATACTCTAGGATCAGTACTCTATTTACTATACTTCCAGATCAGGAGACTTGAGCTCAAAACCTACTTCTGATACTTGCTACCAATGTGACCTTGGGTAAATAAATCATTTCACCCCCTTTTTTTTGAGCCTCAGTTTCCTCATCTGTAAGGGAATTGGACTAAATGGCCTTAGAAGTTCCTTTTAGCTCTACATGTGTGATTCTGACAATGTTAAACTCTTTAACAATTTTCATTAGCAGCTATTATTGTTGTTTGTCTTTCCTTCATAAAAAGGATCAATGACATCAGAAAAGCAATGGCTTGGCTTGAATTGGATTTAAGTGAAATAGGGTTGATATGTCCAAACTCAATCTGATACTGAAATTGCATTTTCATAGACTCATCAATTGTTTTAGCTGGAAGACACCATCTAGTCCAATCTTCTCATTTCACATTGGAAAAAATTGAAGACTGGAGACTGTCTAAGGTTGTTCAACAAAACATCGGTAGGGATAGTATTAGAATTGAAGCCATATCATTCTTAGTCCAGAGATTCTTCCATTCCACTATAGCATATTTTTAGGGCAATAATTTGGTTGTATTTATTTGAACATTTCTTCTAGTTCTAATATAGTAGGAGGGATAAACAAAATCTAGTGGAATATTCTGGTTACTGAGCTGTTATTTGATAATAAAATTACCTGTTTTGGGTTGTGTAGACAATACCAAACAAGTGATTTTAGGAATCCAGAAGTAAATTTTAGGTTTGGACTGGGATTAAAGAGCTAAAATGACACCAAAGGCCCATGCAGAACATGGTGACTTTGAAACATTAATCACTATATGACCATATATACGTCATCATCCAAAATATTAAAAGTTAATGGCTTTGGAATCTTTGGTGGACAAAGACACAGAGAAGGGAGGCAATTATAGGGAACACAGCTCAAGAAATTCAAGTTGCTAAATGCATGAAATATGACCAGCTGTAACATGAATCTGTTTAAAAGACGACCTAATATCACTCACCACTGTAAGAAAGAGGTCAAAATAGTCTAAGGAAATTGATGCGGCAGATTCTAGGCCAACATGAACAACAATGAGTTTTTAAAAACTGTGGCAAGTTTGCTTGCCTGGGGAAAAACCCAAGACTGCTGAGAAATGACAAAGAAAACTAAAGACCCAAACCACTATCACTTGGCTCTGATGGCTTACTACACACAAATAAACCCCCAATTCTTGAGTCTGCTTCTGAATTCGTGGAGAGCATATGCTGAAAAACCAATGAAAGAACAGGCAAAACATATTTTTGTTGTCAGTTTCATAAAGTCTGGCATCAGTTCCATTGAGGGATAGAAGAGGCTTTTAACTAGAAAAAACTGCTAGCATTGGCTAGCAGGTGGGAAAAATGAATCACTATCCTTCAGTCTTGCATTCAATAGTGTGGTGCTATGTGAGGAAACTCTGCTACATACTTCTAAGGCAGGCTTCCCTGCAGTCCACTGGAGGAAATCAGATGACTTGCCAAGAAACTTTGGAGGAAGGGAACCAAAAAATAAAAGAGATGGCAAACAAAACCCACTATAGAACCATTAAATTTGACCTGGACAATGGATAATGATGAAATGTTGACAATAATTAGGAGATTAGTCAATGAAAGATTCATAGTCCCTGTGAAATATTGTTGAAATATAAGAAAATATCCTTTCTAATAATAAACAGTCTCTGAACTGAGAAGTGCAAATGGATAAGGCCACATGTATTTTCTTTGAAGGGTCAGGGACACACAGTTAAATTAGAAAAACTCATATTCTTCTTCAGTTCTTTGATGCCTGATTCTTTTCCGAACCCCCTCTCATAAGTCTGTGGGTTCCATACTAGCATATGCTGGAATAGTAGGGAAGTTGAAAATTTTTCTTTTCTTTCAGAAAACACCATCACTCATTCACTTATGAATGTATGTGTGTGTAAGTGTTATAAGACACTAAAATTTACATATGCCATATTCCTCTTCTAGCCTCCTAAGTAAAGATCTTTCTTTTCTTCTTTCAGGAACTTTGCCAGTGCCTAATATACCAGTCATAGAACCAGACACTTCATAGTTTTCAAGGTAATATCACATGGAGAACCAAAACACACTTTAACTTCAAATAATTAATTACAATACAAAGTTCCCTTCCATTTCCAGAGTTTCTTTTCTAGACCACAGAGGAGTAAAAGTGGAGGGTGTCTCTGGACTTGTCGTGGAATGCATGATCAGTTAAAACCAATCACTCTTCACCTAGTTGACATAATACCATGAGCTAACCACGAGCTAACACATTCGTGCGGATACATGCACAAATTTATGGAGTCAATGCATATAAACACACACTCTTTCTTCTGAAGAACTCATTCTAACTTCAATTATTTCATCCTGGATGATACCTTCTAAATCTGTATCTCAAGTCCTGAACTCTAGCTCTAGATTTCTAAATTTTTACCAGACTTCTACTTGTATATCCTTTTATCAACTGAAAATTAATATATTTGAAACTAACTCCATCTCTGTGTCCCACACCTCCTCCACCTTGATGGATTTATTTTCCCAACTACCCCACTACAGCAGTGTTATTATTGCTTTTACTATACATGCCAGATCAGATCTATTTGGATCGTTTCCTCATCCCCTCTTTTGAATTTGTCACCAATTTCTGCCCTTGCTTCTTTGGAAATGTTTTAGAGACTTGGTACTGTCCACTCCAATAAGCCTAAAATGCTTCTCTTCCACTTTTTACTATTCCTAGTTTCCTTCAAGATTTATCTGAAATTCCACCTTTAGTCAGAATCCTTTTTCGGTCCTCCAATTGCTAGTGCTTTTTACTTTGAAATTAACTTCCATTTACTCTACATACACCATATAGTTTATACACACACATATATATTCATGCACAGTACTATGTATACAGTTATATATATAGCTTTATATATAGTTATATATGTTTACATGTATATATGTAAAATATCTATCTACATATAAGTTACCTCTAGTTACTTACATGCTATTTTCCTCATTAGAATTCTGTTACCCTAACCCTCAACACAAAACCTTAAAATAAGTATTTCATAAATGTGTTTTAGTGACTGACTGATTAACTTTTAGGGAGCAGAATACAGAGGAGATACAAGGACAGGCACAGCAACTCTGAAGTCAGAGAATCAGTTTCAAACTCTTCCTCTGATAATTGCTTTCTCTGTCAACTTAGGCAAATCACTTTGAACTTTCCTGGGTCTCAGTTTTGTCAGGTATAGAATGAACATGTTGGATCCTATGGCTTCTGAGATCCATGCCAGCTGGAGAGCTAAGAAATATAATCCTGTAATCTGACTTAGAATCAGGAGAACTGGGCTTCTTAAATCCTGTTTCCTATGTATTACTTCTTATGACTGCAGCATATAAACTGAGTCTCAGTTTCCATGTTGTAAAATAGAAAGAGTAATACACTACAACTTCACTGGGTTGTTGTTTGTAATCTTTAAAGAGCTATATAAATGTAAATCATTATATTATTTTATCTTTGCTATGCTCATAGCACAAGCAAGCTATTGGACACAAGGTAGATATATAATAAATCTCTCCTAATTGCATCAGGGAAAGATCAAAGTAGATTTAAAGTAGGAAGGGAATGTCAGAGGCCATTGAGTCCAAATCCCCCATTTTATAGATGAGGAAACTGAGGCAAATAGGGTAAAGTGACTTGCTCAGGGTTACACAGTTGGAAAGTGTCTGAGGCAGGTTTTGAACCCAGAAAGAAATCTTCAAGTCTGACACTATTCACTGGGTCATGTAGATGATCTCTTACACTACTCCATGCTAACTCTCTAGAAAATTGTATAGTATTTATATACTTAAGAATTTGTTTGACAGGATGAGAAACTCAAAGCCCAAGTGTTGACAGTCAATGCTACTTGAAATTTAATCTAAGTAAAGATTAGATTGTAAGCTCTTTGAGAGCAAGGATTGTCTTTTTGTATTGCTGGTGCTTAATAAATGTTAATTGATTGAAGATAAATGGTCCCTGGAGTTTCATCTCCAGTCAATGGGGAATAGAATTCAATTTATAAAATAAAGAATTACTGTACTGTTTGTATCATGATCCTGGTCCAAGAGTCTGATGAATTACTCCAGAAAGTCAGCACAACATGGTGGAGAAGATGTGGATTCTAAGTTTTGACTCTGACATTTCCTGTTTGTTTTGGGCACTTGAGTAAGTCAATTTAGACTGTAATATCTCTAGGATTCCTTCCAGTGCTAACTAAGTCTTATTATCCACTTTGGTAGTGGGAGAATTTGTTTATAGTTCTCAAAGCAACCCATAGTAGTAAGTATATAAACTCATTTATGGCCACAACAATTGCAATTGATGTACTTAAAAATAAATCAACTCAAAATTTAGTTAGGTTTGAAGATAAAGTAACCATTTCCTTAAAACGTGTAATAATTGTTAGATATATAATGGAATTTCTCTTTGCACATCCCACAAAGCTCACCACATTCCTTCCTTATTCACTCATTATCTTCCCATTGTGAACTCTTTAAATAGTATAGCTGTTTGGTTTGGCGAGGGTGAATGAACTATTTACCAATAATATTCTCCACATGGTTCTTCTGGGAAGTTTTTACCTCTTGTGTATTCCAATGTATATTTCATAGGCAGACCTTCTCAGTTAGATATTACAGTATTGTATAGCAAAAGTATCCTAGCTATAATTAAGCAGAAGTAGCTTTTGGCTTATAAAATTTGCAGAAGCAAACTCAAAACAGAATGTTAACAGACAGTAAGAAAGACTTAACTGCTGCTTATAACTATGTCATGTCATTATTTTCTAGACCCTTTCCAAATATCACTGAATATTAAGAATGGACAGAGATCTTAGAGATAAAGTTCATGTAACTTGCTCAAAGTTGTTCTAGGAGAGGGCAGGTGGAGGGCAATTGGATTATTTGAGGTGCCCCTTGAATGAAGATGAGCAACCTGAGCCTTAGAGAAGTTAAGTGATTTGTTCCTCACTAAGGAGAATAGGAAATTAGTGCAAGGCTTGGTCTAGAATCTAAATCTCTTGACTAAACGTGGTGTTCCTTTTCCTCTACTATGAAGGCACTTAGAAATACATATGACATGTATAATAATAACAAGCACAAAATATTATATAATGTTTAATGTAACATATATACATGCATATAACATATTGATAATTTAAAATCTTAGAATAAAAGCATATATTATGTGTACATTTTAAATGAGAACTATGATATCACAGTGAGGAAGCTTCCTCTACCAAAAGAGATGAATACCTGCTCTATAACATAGAGAGATAGTAGGGCTGCTAAAAGGATAAGTGATTTGATTAGGATCACACAGAGCAGTATTTGTCATAACTTGGATTTTAACCCAAATCCTTCTTACTCTGAGATCAACTTTCTATTTAATTACTTAATAGATTATGCTGACTCTCCATTTTAGACAAGAAAACTTTGCTCCAACTCCCCCCAAACCCCCCCAAGAACTCCCAAACCAAAATAACTTGCTAAAGTCATGAAGATACAAAGTTGGAAAATAAGCCTGAATCTTCTGACTTCAAGTGTAGTACCCTTCCCAACACATAGATATAATACTCTGCAACCTGTCTAGTCACAGAGCTATATAAATTTAAAACTTCACCAACACAAAAAACAAAAAATTGGTGCTACTTCCACCTCCATCCTCAATACTACTTTAAACATATATGTATGTGTGTATATTTGTGCATACATACATACATACACACATACAGACATCAGGTTTCAATCCAGTATTTCATTGAAATTTGATTTCTAGACAAAATATAGCCTAAATATAGTCTATTTCTATTTTTATATGGTATGCTATAGTGAGGATTACTTTTGTCTATTAGGTGGACTTAATAGCCACTAAGACTTCCTACCAATTTCCAAATTCTTTTTTTTTTTTTTTAATTTTTATTTTATTTTAAAATTATAACATTTTTTTGACAGTACATATGCATGGGTAATTTTTTACAACATTATCCCTTGCACTTACTTCTATTCAGATTTTTTCCCTTCCTCCCCCAATCCCCTCCCCCAGATGGCAAGCAGTCTTATATATGTTAAATATATTACAGTATTTTCTAGATACAATATATGTGTGTAGAACCGAATTTTTTGTTGCACAGGAAGAATTGGATTCAGAAGGTAAAAATAACAGTTTACACTCATTTCCCAGTGTTCAATTTCCAAATTCTATAATTCTTTGATTAGGCTTGTTATGCATTATTGGCAAAAAAAAAAAAATCATTAAAATGATAAAAGCAAGCTATCTGCTTTTATCTAGTTTAACTGTACTTTTTATAACTACTAACTCATAGCTTAATACAGTGTTTGGTACATAAATGCTTAACAAATATTCACTGATCACTGACGAATAGTTGCTAATATTTATATAGGGTTTTAAAGTTTTCAAAGTGCTTTACATATGTTATTTGAGCCTTACAACAACCTGAGGATATTATCCCCATCTTACAGATGAGAACATTGAGACTGAAAGGTTAAAGTGAACTTGCCCATAGGACTCTAAACTCCATAGCTATTAAGTGATTGTTGAAGGATTCAAAACACAGGTCCAAGTCATGCAATCCAGCACTTTGGCTAAGATACCTAGATATCATGCAAATACAAACTGATTATCTTAAGTTACCACAAAGTTCACTACATGAGTCTCAGGGGACATAAAGAACAAAATACATGCCATTTCAAATATAGTACAACTCAAAGACTCCACATCCTGATAATATCCCTTGAAAGATTCTGCTTGAGGGAGTAGCAGATAATTACCAAGATCTTTAAGTGGGTTTCCATTAACATATATAAACATGTTTTCAATTCTTAATTAATTAATAGCTTAAAAAAATTTTTTTGTTGTTGTTCTATGGGTCACTTCAGTAAGAGGAAGGTGACAGGATGTAGGAGGAAATGTAGACAGTATAATAACAGAATATATACAGATTTAACATATACTTTAACATATTTAACATGTATTGGACTATCTGCCATCTAGGGAAAGGGGTGGGGGGAAGGAGGGGAAAAGTTGGGACAGAAGGTTTTGCAAGGGTCAATGTTAAAAAATTACCCATGCATATGTTTTGTAAATAAAAAGCTATAATAAAAAAATAAGAAATGAGCACAATTGCTCAGTAATTTGAACATTAAAACAGTAATTTGAACATTAAAATAGAAATAAAATTTATTATTATTATTTTTTAAAGCACTGCAAGTCATTAAAACCCTTAAATTCATCTTTTGAGTCATGACATGCTGAGATCTAAATACCATTTTTTTCCTCCAGGTATAAAATCATATGCCAAAATCTTTCTATTTTATTATTTCAGGGTTTTAGAAAGAAAAGACAGTCAGTAATAATGAGTAGGAATAATCTTCAGTGAATATTTAGGGTAGATGTCGGCTATGGGAATAGTTTCCTTTACTTTGGGAGACTGCTTTTTTTCCTTTTCCCCTTTTAACTAATTTGTCTATATATCTGTTTCGCAGGAGTTCAGACCTGTTTGAAGTTTGGACTAATAGTACTCCTTTAAGGATGGCAACCTGCTAGAGCCATTTACAGTCCGGGATACAGGTAGGGATGTTCTATATGGTAGATGCAAAGAAAAATGCAGCCTTTTCCAAGAAAGAAACAAACCCCAAACTGATTCAGGACCAAGGTTTTCCTTCAGCTCCTGACTAATAAAATCAAGAGGTTGCAATGAGACCTAGCGGCATGTAGTTTGATGTCCTGAGCAGGATACAAGGAGTCAGAAGTGGCGCTGTAAATCCAGCGTGGGGCTTCAACATTGTGTTAAGTGTGGCCTGAGTCTCAGGAACTTCCCTTTGATGCAAGTTCAGCATATTAATGGGAACAGCATTCACTTTTATTTGTCTGTACTGTCTGCGACAGCAATACCACCTCATTTAGGCCAGCCCAACATGAGAATGCCCAGAGAAGCAATCTGTTGCAAATTAGCACTGCTCCCCTTTCATTTTACTAGCTAGTAATTGGAAGGGGTTAAGAAAGTGTAACTTATCAGATCATGTGTGTTTATCTGCTGGGGGGGGGGAGGTGCAGCAAGCCTTCCCTGAATTTTCCTATGCACCCCGAGGCAATAATCTTTCCTTGATGTCCACTTGATCTGAAAGCAAACTCTGATGCCTGTGAAATATGGGAGTGTAATTTGTTAAGTTTGGGAAGGCAGTTTCCCAGACTCCTGAAATGGTATTAATGACTTTATTAGAACCTTACCTTTCTTTAGAAATATTTTTACTCTCTCGTTTCCAAATGGTCTTGAAGTCACTGCAGAATTCATACCACACCATAAACACATAGTTGGGTGTGATCTCCTTCTCACCGGACTTTGGCTTCATCCCAAAATAGCCTACCGTTGTTTCAAAACTGCAGGAGAGAAGAAAGATGAGAGAAAGAGGAAAACTGTCAACACATAAACCCACTGGGGGATCTAGGTTTCCCACAAGCCTGGATTCTTAGTCAGTAGCTCAGTCTAATAATTACCATAAATTCCCTTTAACCTTAGTGAGTATTACTACCAAATATGACAGTCCTCAACTCTATTTCTTTGCGGATCCTGATTCTTCTGGGGTTTTTTGTCTAGGAGTCAAAACGTACATTGTGTGTGTGTGGTTGTGCTGGCTAGGAGCAGAGTGGAATAAGAGAAGAAAATGTTGAATTCCACCCCTTTCCCTTATACTAGATGTAAAATCATGACAGAATAAAGTACCCTGAATCCTGATGGGCTTAATTTTCATCTCAAGCTCTGACATTAACTGGAGGTCTGACCAAAGTCATTCTCTTGGTCTCAGCTAACCTACATGACGTTCATGGTTCCTTCCTGGCCCAACAGTCTATGATTCTACTTAGCATAATTCAATAACAACTGACAAATCAACTCATGTACTTGGTGCAACCAGTCAAATTTGCTTAGTAGCTGGAAAGGTAGGTATCTGGAGTGGAAGAAAATTCCTTATAGAGATTTGTCAGAGAAAAAAAACAGGCCTCAAAGAAAAGCCTCTCCATATCCTTTTTTGCATACTTCGTTGTTCAGTCATTTTCAGTCATGTCTTACTCTCTATGACCCCGTTTGGGATTTTCTTAGCAAAGATCCTGGGGTGGTTTGTCATTTCCTTCTTCAGTTCATTTTATAGATGAGGAAACTGAGGCAAGTAGAGTTAAGCAGTCTGTTCAGAGTCCTACAGTTAGGAAGTGTCTGAGGCCGGATAACTTAGGAAGAGAAGATTTCCAGACTCCAAGCCCCAATTCTCTATCCATTGTATGCTCAGCTGCCCTTTTGCACTCTAGTCTTAGTTTGTTCATTCATAAAATGGGGATAATGCTAGTATCTACCTCACATGGTTGATGTTATGCTCAAATATGATAATCTATCTAAAGCACTTTGTAAACCTATAAAGTATAATACAAATGCTAGCTATTATTATAAGCAACTAGGTAGTGTAGGATAAAATTCTGGACTCTGAAATGTACTTGGTTAAGCCACTTAATCACAAATTCAGTTTCATCATCTGCAAAGTAGAGAGAATAAGTGCCTACCTCACAAAATTGCTGTGAGAATTGGACAACATATTTTACAAGCCTTAAAAGGGTATGTAAATAGTAGTGATTTTCAGCATAGAAGTGCCTAGATTCCCCAAGCTATGTGGAGTAAATACAAAACTCTACATAGGCAGCAAATTTTATTTCTAAACTCAAACCCTGTTCTTATTCACTCTCTGTACCTACTTTCTCCAGAAAGTACTAAAGGGTAATTTGCCAAAAGCAAGCACACTTCAGTAAATGGATCTCTTTCCTGGGGCATTGGAAAGTAATCAAAGGAGTTATGGCCAGCAAGGTTTATGACTCCATGCTCAATCATCTCCTGAAGGCTCCACATTTTTGTGGCCATTCTGAATATAGGACTTCTATTGGAACTCTGTTCATCAGTGATTATAAAACTCTGAAGCCCCTTTACTGCTATGATTCATACTTTCATCTCATTTTCAATTATTGGGCAATATGTATCTCATAAGATTTTTATCACATTTCACAGATGAACTGCTAATTGATTCCATGACCATGAGTAGAAGAGATCCAAGCTAGAACTACAGCTCAGAGTCTTATAAATTCTTTTTGCTTCTGTAAATAAAAATTTAAAAATCTGTTTTTAGTACAAATTAAAGATGTTGGTCAGGGACTTTTATGTCTTAGTTATTAAAAGAATGGAAGTGCAGGAAGGGAGTAAGTCAATAATTTCAATCATTTACTGAGAAATTGAGTCTTGTAATTTTAAACATACATATCTTGATAAGCAGAAAAAAAGAAATAATAAAAATGAAGCAATGGTCTTTATTTTCCTATTTGAATGAGATACAAAAGTTTAAGACTATGGAAATAAAAATTCCTAGGAAATCAAATAAATAGAAGCATTTTTTTTTCTGTTGCAAATAGTTCTGTATTACCATGGAAACAAGTGACAAATTAGATAACAACAGAGAGGAGTTTATTATGGAATATTTAGAGGATGAAGATTGTCATATCTGGAAAGAAATCTTAGAGATTATCTCTTCTAACCCCTCATTTTATAGAATATGAAAATGAGTCTCAGAAAAGTGAAATAATTTCCCCAAATTATTAGTGTCAGAGACAAGATTAGAATCCAGGTATCCTGACTTGACTCCCAATTATGTTTTTTTCTATTGTAGTTCCATATCTCTCTTGGAAAGTGGGATGGGTATTTAAAAAGAAAAAAATTTTTTTTTTCTATTTTAGGTGGTTTTTATAAACTTTTATTTTTCTAAATTCATTCTAACGGTTTGGTTTATAGTACATAAAATATTTCTTATTAATTTCCCCTCTATTCTTTCACATTTAGATGGCACATATATACATATTCAGTAAATCTGAGAAATGTGTTCCAGAAAAGAGGAAGGAGAGAAAGGTCACCTCCTTCCTCACCAGTAGCATGAGGCAAAAGGGGCAAAAAACAAACATTGGGTTTGAATAGATCCACAGACTCCTGATGATACTGTAAACACTGAAGCCATTTCAGGGAATGACACTATGGATTGGAGAATCTCTGTTATCACAGGGAAGGAGAAAAGCATGTCATCTCTGAGGTTTTGGTTCCTAAGATGTAAATAGACTCTAACCATACATACTCATTGTCCTCCCCATTCCTTGGGATTCTGAGGCCCTGTTAGCTAACACTTACTGGAGTGAAACTAAAGGGAATGCTGAATTTCAGCAATTCTCTCTGTATATTTTGGAACTGATGGCAAATGTACCTCTAGAGAAATCAGAGAAAACAAATTGTTGGAAGATGACTTAGCTTGGCTAATCCCTCCAACTTCACCAAAGGCCAAACACTTGATTTGAGTCAATATTTGCCGGTCTTCTTAAGAAAAACCTAGAAATTAAACCTACAACTATCTGAGAGTTTCATGATATGAAGTGCCAAATGCAACATGCATTTTCCCTTAGAATTTAATTTCAATAAGTATTAAAGTTGGGTAATGTAGAAAATCTAAAATGAGCTTTCATGTTCAAATAATAATCATATCAATCACAACAATAAATCATAATTTGTTCAAGAACAAATCAATAGCCTCTAATAACAGACAGCAATCCATAGGATAAGTATGTTTCTTACTTGAAAGTAATTTTCCCCCCCCTGAGGCTGGGTTAAGTGACTTGCCCAGGGTCACACAGCTAGGAAGTGTTAAGTGTCTGACAACAGATTTGAACTCCAGTCCTCCTGAATTTAAGGCTGGTGCTCTATCCACTGCACTACCTAGCTGCCTCTGAAAGTAACTTTCAATTTAAAAAAAAAAAAGGATTTCTAACTGTATATTTTGTATTCATATGATTCTTTTTCCCACCCTTAAATTACTTTCTTAATTATCTTATTTTTTCTCCTGTAATTTCCTGTCTGATTTATACCCTTTTAATTGAACCAAAATTTTGGCATCAATAGTGACTATATCAAAGACCCCTTCCCCCTCCTTCTTCCAGCAAAATTAATTATTCTGTATCTTCTCTTGGGCAAAAATCCCAGGAAACTGTATTTACAGTGTAAGATCCCACACTGGAACATGTTCACTTATTGTTTTCCATGTATGTCCTTCAGAAATTGCTTAGGAAAAACAAATACTCTCTAGCCTCAGAGTAAATTGTTTCTCTTGAGGATAAAACTGAAGAATTGACCAAATCTCACATGAATATTACAACACTGACCACAAACCTTTTTTTTAAGAGGGCAACTAAACAATTGTGGTTTCCACATTAAAGATGAGGTCTAATTTTTTTTTTTATTTTTATGTCTGTCATGAAAGCTAGACTACCTTCACCACAAAGCCACAGAAAATGCTGACAATAGCAATTTATAGTCTCATTCAGCACTGTTTTAGCACTGCAGCAACTTTACCCACTCAGGTGGGCTTCTTTTCTTCAAGCCTGAAAAATACAGCAAACTAAATTTCTATTCTGAAAATGGCATTTCTGAGTGTTCCAATAGTAGTACCTTCTTTGGAATTCCCTCTATGAAAAAAAAAATAATACTATAAGACAAGCATATTCCTTTACACACTAGGAAACAAAAGAATAACATACATTCAAGGCAAAAGAACCTTAGACAAAATCTAAGATTATAACTACACCTATATCCCACCTGTCCAAATCACTGGGTAAGAGAATTATGTGTGATGCAAAGAGAGTTCTAAAGCTAGAAAACTGAAAAGACTTTCCTAACACTCCTATCCCACCAAGTCTACAATGTGAGCAGGTGCAGTGGGAAAATTACCAGATGAAGTGGCCTATTAAAAAGAAGCATAAATGGATCCATAATCTTTTCTTACCCAGTGCTAGGGAATCAATGGATTTCAAACCCCCCTACATCAACAAACAAATGAACAAAAAATCCCAAACAAAATTGATAGTTAATAGTAAGGCAGAAACTTATGTTAGTAGAATGGAATAATAGAGAAGGTACTGTACTTTATTTTTATAATGTCCAATATTTTTCTCATTGCATTTTTGAATGCTGTGGGAATTTTGTCCAACATCTGAGTAAGCAAAGATCTGCACCAAGTACATGCTCTTATTTGAGAACTTCTAAAGCATAAAGTCCCTGCTAAACTTTGTAAAAGGGAGAGACTTTGAGTTGACTGAACTATACAAAAGGAATAAAGAATGTTAAGAAATCATCTCAAATAACTGGTCTTTTTCTCACAAATGTGTCCTCTTAAGAGAACAGAGTGTGAGGACATTTCACCCTTTATTCATAACCACTTAATATTATCTTCCATCTTCAAACTTTTTTTTTTTTTTTTTTTTTTTAAAGGAAGTGTTAAATGTCTGAGGCCACATTTGAACTCAGGTCATCCTGACTTCAGGGCTGGCTGGTGCTCTTATCTACTGCATCACCTAGCTGCTCCATTAAACTAATTTTTTTTTTAAACAAAAAGTAGCTCTAGTATACTATTCATATTGATAATGATGAGGGAAGTGTCTCTTTAAAACCAATTTAAAAAAAAATAATTTGTTTTATTTAAAAAACATTAAGAAAAAAAGCAAAACAGAAAAGGAATACAAAACAAAAGAGAACATTGTCATATGCCCAGCAGATCTGACATCAGAGAGGATTCAAAATATATACCAATAAATTACCAAATCAACCAAGTATTAACTATTAAAAGAAATTATATTAATGAATATCCATTTCTTTTACTTCCTTGTAAATTGTTATTTTGTTCCCTCTTAAATCATCTTTTTTATTTTATTCTTTTTTCTCCCCTTCTCTAACTCCCTCAAGCAGGTTAGTAGTTAAGAAAGGATCGATTTACTTATATAGATATATACATACCCATACATAGACATACACACTATATCTCCTCCCCCTCTATACGTGTGCACATATTCACACACGCACACACTTTTCCTAACCCTCCTGACTCATTGCTTTAATACTGCTCCTTAACTTGTTTTACTATTACTTAACCTCCCTCCACATGGATCCCTCCCTTGTTTTCTTCCCATACCCTTTGCTACCCAGTTTGCCCATTCCTCCCCTTTATTTCTTTATAGATTTTAGAGGGTGCTATATACTTCATGGTATATATATAAATGTTGCCATTCCTGATGTGAATAAGTTTTTAGAACTATGAGCCCTCCCTCTCTGATGCCTCTGTGTCCATTCTTCCTCTGTACCTCATTTATAGAATCATTATTTTTGCCTTAATTCTGCTCCAATCTTTCTTTTGAACTGCCCTACTGTTGATGACAATCAAACATATGGTATTCATTTTCCATTTATAAAAAACATAAACAATTTGTCCATGTTGAGTTCCTTGTAACTGATCTTTGGTATTAGCTCTTCTATATTAAATTTTCTATTAAATTCAGATTTGATTGAGAGAAAATCTTGAAAATCTGCAAATCCCAAATCATATTCATTTTTTTCTCATTCAATCTTACAGATAATTTTGCTGGATATGATATTTTTGGCTGCAGGTCTAGTTCTTTTGATTGTTAGTAGATCCGATTTCAGGACCTGTGGTCTTTTATTGTGGCTGCTGATAAGTCCAATACAATTCTAATTGTAGCTCCAGTGTATTTGAATTGATTTTGTTTTGTTTTGTTTTTTGTTTCTTGCAAAAATTTTTCTTTAATCTGGGGATTTTGAAATTTGACAATAATGTTCCTATGTGTTTTCCATAATGGGTCTTGTTGAAGTGGTGATCAGAGGATTTTTTTTCTATTTCTATTTTCCCCTCCTGTTCTATCACTCCAGGACAATTTTCTTGGATTATTTCTTGCATTATTGTGTCAAAGTTCATTTTATGAGTCACAATTTTCAGACAGTTCGATTATTCTTATGTTTTCTCTTCTTGATCTGTTCTCCAGATCTGTCATTTTTTCTTGTAAGATGTTTCATATTCTGTTATATATATTTTTTGTTTTATTACTTCTTGGTCTCAGTTTCACTGGCTTCCTCTTGTCCAATTCTAATTTTCAAAGAATTATTTTTATCTTTGCCTCTGTATCTCCTTTCCTAGTTGGTTACTTTTTTTTTCCTTCATAATCTTGGTTTGTTGGGGGGGTTTTTTGGATAATTTTTATTTTTAGTTTTTCCTAAAGACCTCTCATTTGACTTTTAAATTATTTTCTTTTTTGAGTTTTTCTATAAATTCTCTCTGAACAGGGAGCCATTTCACAATGTTCTTTGAGACAGAAGCTTTTTTTATTTCAGTGTCCTCCTCTAAAAATGATCCCCTGTCTTCCCTGTTCCCATAGTATGTTTCTATAGTGGGGTTGGTTCTTCTTTGTCAGTTCCTTTTTTTTTTCTTTATAAGAGTGCAAATATCTCTAATCCTGGGGTAGAGGGAATGGTGCTTCTGGTTTCATTTCAGCTCTCCCCTCTGACCAGGAACCCTAAACCAAGAGTTCCACCCTCTAGCATGAGCTTGTAGCCAGCAGCGTCTCTGTCCCAATGCCTCTGCACTTATGGAGGCTGGTCCCCTCCAGTCCAAGGCCACATCTCTGCAGTACAACTGGGCCTGTGTTCCCAATCAGCTGAGGTTCCCTCAGTCTTCCCAGACTCAGACCCAGGCAGCAGATACTATCCAGGAGGTGAATGTTTCAGCGCTTCGGACTGAGAGTCTAGCCACACCCAGTTAGCCCCAGGGCTCCCCACTTTGTGATTCTGCAGAGATAGCCTGGAGGTGGAGGTGTTTACACTTCACCAGGCCTAATTCCCCCGCCCAGTCTTTCTTTGGATCCCCTCGTAGTGCCCCAAATCTTCTAGATTTTTTTTTTTTAAACCAGTTTATGTTTGTCCTGAGGCGCACATCTTCTATTTTTTGGGGGAAATTAGAAGAATTTGAAATTTACCAGTCTACTCAGCCATCTTCTCAGAATCCTAGCCCCTCTTTAAAACCACTTATGCAGTCGGTAAAGAGTACAAAGGTAGGAATGAAATCACAAAGGTGGAATAATCACTTTGGGAAAGATTGTACCATCTAATCCAGTTTCCAGTGGATTATTTTCCTCATGGAAAAGACAATGGGCTGAGAGGATAGTTCTTCTAGAAGAATGAGAAACTGATTAGTCACTTACCTTTTCTGGGCATTCTCCAAGTGGATTTCTTCCATTTTATGCTCTCCTTTTGCTGTGAAGGAAGAACAATTATAATTACAAAAATTTTTCTATATTCCACCACATCTACTGCCATTTTATCTTATGCTTGAGATCTGAGAATTTACCTTAAACACAAAACAAAAATAAAGTCTTTAAGTACAATATCAACAATCATTTGGAGTTGATAATTTGGAATATGATGGTGGAGATGGTATATGCAACTCTATACCATTTGCTCATTCATTCAATCTAACCATCAATAATCTACTATATGCCAAGCAGTATGCTAGGTATTGGAGAAACAAAAACAAAAGTGAAGTACTCTCAAGAATCTTACATTGCAGGGCTGAATGAGATGATGAGTAAACACAGAGCCTATCCTATACTTGAAAATATGGCATATTCTCACCGCAACAGATATTTATCTTATTTTTTAATTTAACTGGAGGATGATAGTCTTCAAGGTCTCCTAATGATAAATGATTATTTCAATTCTCCTAAGAATCTATAGACTCATGACCATAGGAGGCTATCAGAAATGGCATTATCGTAATTATGTATCCAACTCAGAAAACTACAGATTTTTTAACAATCCTTCCAGTCTAAAATTTCTTCCTAACCTAAATCAACACTTCACCTTCTTCTACAACAGCAATTTTAACAGATTCTTTTAAAAAACTTTTAATATTCATTTTTTTAAAATTGAGTTCTCATAGAAACTTAAAGGCACCATGGAATACAACCCCATATTATGATGAAGTTGAAGACTACTTAATGTAATAAAAAGGACTGGTCAAACAATCATCTTGAAATATGGTTTACATTTTAGATATTTAGTTTCATACATTCTAATTATAGATATCCTTTTTCTTAACCAAATTTAAAGTTATATACATTTTCAAACTCAAAAAAGTAGGACAAGTATTGCAACTAATCCAAAAAATATTTGTACTCGATTTTTTTTTTTTTATCATGGTGCTAAATAAAAAGCATGATCCTAATTAATACTTATCGATTAGTAGGGCCATTTGGAGAAGTAGTAGAAAAGAGTTGGATTTAGAGTCAGGAGGACATCAGTTCAAATTATGCTTCTATAACTTACTAGTTGACCCTAGGCAAGTTATTTAATCTCTGAGTCTCATTTTCCTTATTTGTAAGGTGAGAGTAATAAAATAAACCTTTTGAAAGTACCACATAAGTGTTGGCTATCATTTTTTTCATTCTTATTCTTCTTACCTTTTTTCAATAAAACTCAGATGAAAATGATCCTGAGACAAGATACTAGCCTGCTGTTATTCTTTTATATTTAATATTCTATAGACTACTACACAAGTGGATAAAATACTTCCTTTTTGTGGTTTACTGAATTTAAGTAATAGGACGTAAGCTTATCCTCAATAAATTCAATGAAAGCAAACAGGATGATGAGGATGATAATATGTGTTCTCTTCCCACATTGCATAGTTTTGATCTATTTTGTATATTAATGTCTATATTTTGAAAGTTCTCTGTCCCACTGCAGTTGGAGGATATGTATATTTTATATGGTGATAAAAAACATTGTTCTTAAGTTTTTATGGCTCGCTATTCTGTCTGGGCAGTTACAAGTAACACTTTGAACTGTGACAATGATCCAATTTCACAACAGTTTGACTGCATTCTCCTGGAGAACTTGTATCAAGGGGATGCGTTGCCTTTCAGGTGATAAATCCTAGAAAGCATAGAATGAATGCATAATTCAAGTAACTGAGATATGTTTTGCTTTGGTTGGGGCTAACTTCGGTGATGTGAAGCACTTTCTACCATTTCTCTGTATAACCTACCCTGATCACTATTATTATAATATATAATATTATAATAACACATTATGCCTATATGGTATAACATGACATTTATATGGAAAGACTTTCAAGGAAGCACACATTTTATGTATTAGATGATGATAATTGGTAGAGATTAATGAAATCAGTTCTAATCCTTCATTTCAAGGTAAGGACATTCAGGCCAAGAGATAAGAGTGACTTGTTCTGGGCCATATAAGAACCAAAGCAGAACCAAAAACTCAAACTCAAGTCATGGGCATCTAAATCCAGCGCTCTTTCCACTATACCATACTACTATAGTTGATATAATTTCATTAGATTTATGATACATCTGCTGTACTATTAATCCTAAGAACAACTTACAAGGCTTTTAAAACTTTGCTTTTTAAAGACCACTCTTTACAAAAATCCTTTGAAGTATATGATGTATATACTATTATCTCTATTTTACATATAAGAAAATGGAGGCATATAAAGGCTAGTTGGATTTTATTTTGTCTTCCCATAAACCAACCAATAACCCCAAACTTAAGCTTTATTGTTGGTGATCTAATTCTTTGTATATGAGAATGTATGGTATATTCCTCAAAACCAAGTTAATGGTGATGGAAACATTCCTCAAAAATTCCCTATTCTATCTACCTTTGAAACCTTCTGACTTAGACCATATCTCAGGCATGCACTTTCTCCTTTCTAAAAGCTCTGCATATCACCTGTCCAGAATGCTTTTCTGTAAAGGGCTAGAAGTGAGCAAATGCACTTGGATAATGGAGCATGTGAGACTAATTGCCAATTGGACAATTCTCTATTAACATGTTTGAAGGATGACCCTCCCCAACTATTCGGTGCTGGCTGGATGGGGGGTGTGGACAAAGGAGGGGAAGTGACATGTGTGGGTGGAGGAGGTGGAGGAAACTGAGGCATTCTCCTGGCGCTGGAAAGAGAGGAAGGAGGTGTGGAGATTGCTAGATCTAATCCCCTGATCTTGACCTCAAAATCCCATGATTATCCTTACTCCAGCTGATTTCTGGGAAGACAGAGTTCCAGAACTTTTCCTTCTGTCTAACCTAAATCATTCTTATAGGAATTCTAATTTATGCATTGTGCTCTGTCTTTGGTGCACAATGGGGCAAAAATTCTTTACATGGTAGGGAAATTTAATAGTTGGGATTAATGATGATAATACTGATATAACTATCAAGTCATATAAAGCTTTACGATTTTCCAAAATATTTTCATAGCTATGATATCTTTACATGACATTTTATTTCATTTCCTCAACAATCCTATGAGGTGGTCAGGACAGGTACCATTTTATAGATGACAAATTTGAGTTTTGGAGAAGACTTGCTAGTGACAAAGTCAGGACTGGAACTTAGGTTCCTGATACCCAGTGTACTGTTCTTTTTACTTTATCAGGCTACCTAACCACTAGTTGTGTAACCTCTGATCTGATTAATTGGACAGAATATTTATTAGACCAGATGGAATGTTACACAACAGTGAGTCACACCCACACTACCAAAGCAAGAAGATTTAGTCCAATCCACTTTATTGCTTTTTGAATATTTTAGGCTTTTTTTTTTTTTTTTTAACTTAAAAGAATATAACACTGGTGCTAGTCCTTCTTGAACAACCCATATACTCCAATTCCCTCAGTATAAAAATAGCATAGCACTTGTCTCCCTCATCCTTGTATACCCCTTTTGGGAACTGGTACATTTAGGCAAGAAAGGAAACAAGGGTAGTATGGTACAGAGGTAATAAAAACTGCCTGGAAGCCAAGAGACTTAGACTCAAAGCTGAATTATGCAATTCATTCACTGCATGATCTTTGGCAATGAGCCTCTCTCTCTAGGCACCTTAGTTTCCTTATCTTTATAATAAAAATAACAGCAATAATAATAACAACAATAACACAACAGGATTGGCCTCTATGATCTTTAAATTTCCTTCTGGTTTATAGGATCATGGGTTTAAAAGTGAGTAATTTCCTTATTATGAAAGTGAGAAAATTGAAGCCCAGAAAGATGGAGTAATTTGTTCAGTCACAAAAAAAGGGACACAATTTGAACTTATAGTCTCTCTTATTCCAAATCCAGCACTCTATTATACCACACTGCTTCTCACAATCATCATTAATTAGGAAGAAAGAAAGGAAAGAAAGAAGGAAGGAAGGATTTTTAAGTGTTTACCAAGTACTTGAACAAATTGTATCTTCTTTCATCCTCACAACACTAGGAGTTAAGTCCTATTAATATTCCCATTTTACAGTTGAGGAAACTGAGGCAAAGAAATTAAGTGATTTGCCCAGGGGCTACACAGGTAATGAGTATCTGAGATTGGATTAGAATTTAGGCCTTTCTGAATCTAAGCCTAGCACTCTATCCACTATGCCCTCTAGCTGCCCTTCACTGACACAAATTATTCTAAACCCCAATAGAAGATTCAATATATGATTTTAATAATTTTTTAAAATAATGCAATCATGGCAGTCCTATTTTTTACACACATGATAAGTAAATTTATAATTCTGTGACATGTTTAGGCTAAGAAAATTTATTTACTTAACATCTTGAATGAACCATTCAACAACTTGATTTTTAAGAGGACACCATCATAGTCTGAAAGTAGCTTTAGAAGTGAGTTTCAAAGAAATTCTTTTCATTATACCACACATAATTAAGTCCTATTTATGGATACCTGTCTGTAGGGGCACTAAAGGCAGTGGAATCAGGAATAGGGAAGTAGGATGGGGGGAGACTGGAATATTGTCCTAGAATTCTTTACAAAGTCTATTATACTTTAATATACCATGGTTTATGGACCTGATGTGACTGGTATAAACCAACAGGACTCACAGTAAAGAAGTTGTTTTTATTATGGCTTTACAAATAGCGATGCTAATGAAGAAACAAAGGAGTGCTTTCCCCTTCATGTGGTATCCATCTCATACACCTTTTCTTAGAAAATCACTGTCTTATACTTTTCAGGAGCAAAGAATGTTGCTTGCCAAGAGTGATAACAGATGGCAATGAAGGGGAGACTTCATGGGGAGAGAAGATGGAGAGAGGACAGTTTTTCTGAGATAATTTTAGAGGAAGTAAAAGAAAAAAAAATTGTAAACTTTAAATTAGAACAGGAAAGTCTAGTCATAAATGGGTTACCTTTCTTACACATTTTAAACCTCTTTCCTAGGAAAGATGAGGGGACAGATTAGGGTGTCAGCAATCAAGATCTAATGAGTAGGAAAAAAAGATTGGAACTATAATTCATTTGCATAGGGAACTTCTGGGTGAGGAAATCCTCTAACAATTCTAGTGAACATCTTTTCCACAACATAATAGAGCATTGCTTAGATCTATAGTGTCAAACCCAAAAAGAAACTGGGTCACTAAATGATACATAAGGAATCCTGCAGGGCTCATATTGATTAAAAAAACACATATTAACATTATCTATGTTCTATTCTTTTTAATTTTATTACAAAATCTGGGAAAGATGAGAGGAACCAGACAACCCCAAGGCAGTAGTTCTCAAAGTGGATTACATCCATGGGAAGCAGAAAAGGAAAAAAATTAAAACTTATATTCAAATTTTTATTAAGAAAAATAATACATAAATTAAACTTCACTAATATTTAATATGTGGCTTGACACTGTAATCCTTACTTGGTCTCTATATTGAGCCAACATGTTCTTTGTTTTACATGAGGAAAGAGTAGGACTTCTACAACAATTGAAAGTGACAACTCTCTAGTTTGCTTGCTTTCAACATTTAGTGACATTATATTTACATGAGACCAGTTAAATGAATGTATGGATTATCTAATTTTAACTAAACTAATCCACACCAAACGGACAAGTGATTTAATAAAGCTGCCTGTAAAGAAACCATTCATTGGCACAGAGAAATACTCAGCTGTGCTTTTCCAACATTCCCTTCCAAACAACTTTAAAAAATGCCTCTAATAGAATTCTGTTGTGTTTGTGCTAATACAAGGTCAAAGTGAGACATTCTTCCAGTTTAAGACAACATAGGAGTCTGTAAAGAGAGATCTATATGACCCAAAGGAGGAGGAGGAGGAATTGAAGCTGATACAGATGAAACACCAATTGTGGCACTAAAGGGTGATGGAAACAGAAGCACCTTTGGGAGTTCTCAAGCCAGGGATGGTAAAGGGACCTATCGATTGGTCGGAAAGAGATGACAAGGTATATCTAGGCTGGCACTGGATGCAGGACCAGACTCTGTTTGGTAATTCCCTTGCCTACAACCACTTCTGAGTCATAGTTCAAGGGTGGGAAAAAATACATTTGGTCAAGAGAAAGTGGAGGCCCTGAAGGGCACTTATAGCCCTAAGGGATCAGGAACTCTGGGGAGCAGTATCATTTCCAATCCCAAAGGAGGATGGATGCTGAGAAGCAGTGTTCATTGCAATCTCAAGGGAAGAGGAGTCTTTTCTGTGGAAGGACCAGAACGCAGATCCAAAGCAGGGACCACGTCTCCTCAGATCACACTGTATTGGAAGCAACAAAAATTTCTATACCTCCAAAACTAGCTCTGAAAACAATACTGTAAAAACTCTGAAGCTTGACTCATGAAGTATCAAGAAGTATTAATGAAGCTTGAATCAAGAAGTAGTTTGGTGCAAACTAGGCATAAACCGACATCTTATACCATATACAATACAAAGTCAAAACAGAAACATGATTTAGACATAGAAGATCTATCACCTGTCAGATCTATGGATAAAGAAAGAGTTTATGGTCAAATAAGAGAGAGAGAGGATTATGGGAAATTTAATTTTGATTACATTAAATTAAAAAAAAAAACTTCTGCACAAACAAAACAAATTCAGTCAAAGTTAGAAAATTGGAAGCTAGAAAAAAATTTTTGCAGCAAGTTTCTCTGATAGAGACTTCATTTCATAAATATATATGTAACTGAATCAAGTTTACAAAAAATATGAGCCATCCCTCAGCTAATAAGTGGTCAAAGGATATGAATAGGAGGTTTTCAGAAGAAGAAATAAAAACTATTGCTTTAAATCACTACTGATTATAGAAATGCAAATTAAAATAATACTGAGATACAAGCTCACACCTATCTGACTGGCTGGCATGACAGAAAAAAAATGGCAAATGCTAGAGGAGTTATGTGGAAAAATTGGAACATTAATGCACTGTTATTGGAGTCATGAACTAATATGACTTGGAGAACAATTTGGAACTATGCCCCAAAGGCTATAAAACTTTGCACTTTGAACCAGCAATATCACTACTAGCTCTATCCCAAAGAAAACAAAGAAAAGGGAAAATCTCTTTCTATGGTGACAAAGAAATCAAGAGTATATCTGTCATTGTAGAATGGTTGAACAAGTTGCAGGAAATTATTGCAATGGAATTCTATTGTGCTATAAGAAATGACAAGTAGGATGATTTCAGAGAAATTTGGAAAGTCTTGTAGGAAGTGATGCAAACCAAAGTAAACAGAATCAGGAGAATACTGTATGTAGTAACAGCAATATTGTAGAGATGATGAATTATAAAAACACTTTACTCTGATCAAGTTGGTGATCCAAGACTTCCAAAAAACCTATGAGGAAAAAATTGTTTCTACCTCCAGAGAGAAAAGTAATGAATAACAAGGCAGATAGAAGCACACTTAAAAAAAAAAAAAATAAACAAAAAAACCCAACAACAAATTTTTATTGTTTTATTTAGTTTGTGTTTTTTTTTTTTTTTTTGTAATATGCAAATATCTTTGCCATGCCCTCTTTTCAAAGTAGGGGGAAGAAAGGAAAGGCAGGAGAGAATATGGAACTCAAAAATTTTTTAAATGGCTGTTAAAATAATTTCACATGCAATTAAGAAATATTTAATAAAGTAAATAAAAATAATTTTTAAAAAGAAATCATCTATTGATGAGAATAATAATAATAAATATAATAATATAAAACCAAGTGAATAGGAAAATAGCTGACACTGCTTCTACTCCTAATACTACCTCTACAGATTATAATGATCAACAATTGTGCTAAGTCATCCCTTCATCTCCCTTTTTTTATGTGAGGCAATTAAGGTTAAGTGACTTGTCATCAAGAGAGTCACACAGCTAATAAGTGTTAAGTATCTAAGGCCAAATTTCTTGACTCTAGGGCTGGTGCTTTATCTAGCTGCTTCTGTCCCATATGAAATTAGCAAGATATTTTAAATATGGATTTTTCATGTGCAATAAATAATCATGAGCTTTCTCTTGAATGTATATTTCATCTTGATTATACATATATAATCTATATCAAATTGTTTGACTTCTCAAGGAGCATTGAGGGGAGGGAAAAAGGAAGTTAGAATTCAACATTTTAAAAACTGAATTAAAAAATTTTTGTTTGATGATGTGAGAAAAAGTAATGAAAAAATATAAATATATTATATATATATACTATATCTTGGGATGTTAGCTAAGAAGAGTAATGAAGTTTTCATGACTAGGAAGATATTTAACAACTAATATTTTGTTGCTGAAAACTGATTTGTGCATGTAAATTTAAATATCTGCAGAAGTGAAAAACTTGGAAACAAAAATTTTTAACTTGTTAAAAAAAAAATCCAAATAAAGAATTTTACTAGGCTTTTAAAGCCCAATTTGAAAGATGTTAAATTCTCTGCTATGCTATTAGAATAAATGCTTGTCATGGAAAATAGAAACATGATAGCTGCATTTCAACAAAATATGTGCTTAAAGGGTGAAAAAAAATAATATTGTTATTTACTAAGTATAGTCAGACTCTTTTTTTTGGTTCTCTATATCATTGTAAGATATATTTTTTCAAGATTCATTAAAACCAATAATTTAAATGAACAACTTAAAAAATTGGACTTTCTAATCACTGTATTTCCAAATGTTAAGCCTTTAAAAAAAAAGATTTAATTATATAACTTGCGTTAAAATTACTGTTAATAAATTTTAGTGAGAGCCAAAGTTATTTTAATAAAATAAAATTAGATTTAAATAATTTGGTTTATTTCACCTTTATCTCATCTTTCTTCAATTTTTTAAAAGCTTGCTTCATGCTGTATGCCAAGGGCATTATAGAGTTAGCTTGAACTGGCTCATTCTTAATGTGAAGAACACCTCAGAAATTGGCAAATGCTACAAATAAGGGCTTAATTTATTGTTTTGCTCATTGTTTATACTTAAGAAAATAATGGAGGAAAAATTAACATGCATTTTTTTTCCTGTAGAGACAATTATACATTTATCATCATACCCTTGAACGTATCTAAGTTATTAATTAAGTAGTGCATGTACTCAGGAAGATAGGATCATAGGATAATTGTTCTAGAATAGGAGGAGACCTCAGAGATTATCTATTCTAGCCCCTTTCTTTGATATATTTTACAGATAAGAAAACTGAGACAGGAAAATCAAGTTAATTGCCTAAGGTCACTAAGGTAGTAAACATCAGAGACAGGATTTGAATCTAGGGTTTTCTAAATTAAAAGTAAATATCCATATATTGTGCATGTATATTCATTTTTTAATGTCTAGGGGAAAGTGGCTAAAGGAGTTTAGAACTTGGAGAAAGCTGACAATTAATGGGCAGAGATAGGATGGCCATCCAATAAAAGGGCATGTCAGATAAATAGGAGTAGAACTTCAGACATGGTATTGTCATGTAACATCTGTGTGATCTCAAAGTTGTCACATAGCTTCTATGGGGCTACAGTTTCCTCATCCACAAAATAAGGACTTATATATTATAATAACTACCAAAATTTTCTGCATGAGTTTGTACAATGAGAGCAAGAGGAAGATGGAATTTCAGCTTTTATAGTGAATCTCCTGGTTTTCATTGGCGTAAGAGCATCAGGAGCAAAGATTTGGAATGATTCATTGGAGAATCTGTCTGTGAGAGGCTCATTAACATTAATAGGAGGCAGGTGGTTAAATTTCCATAGAGTATGAAATTCTCCATGATGTGGCATAAATATCTTAATTTTTTAAAATAAAAAAGTAATTGTAAGTGAAAATAAAGTAGTATGGAGTTTTTTGTGGTACATTTTCCCTCTACTTAACAGGCTAGAAAAGGACAAGTATTTATAGACCTTCTAAATAATTATGTCACTGTAACTTTTCCCTGGAAACCTTCTATAAATTTTTTAGAAAAATGTCCTTTTCTCAATGTTCAGTGAATCTATCATTTAATCTCATTACGGAATTCCTGACCAGGCCATTTTACCAGCAGACCAAAATGTTTTCACATCTCCTCTGAGTTCTATGTGCTTTGCCCTTAGTCTATCATTCTTACAGAAGATTCCAAAGCAAGCAAAATGATGAAAGCATTTGGTCTCCTCTAAAATTGCAGATTTTCCAGAGGGCCATCCTTAGTAGTTTCAGCAAGTACTCTGTGGAAATTTCAAAGAGGTGGAGACTAGAGCTTTGGAACACTAAATAAGAAACTGGGAATGAACTGCCAGCTACTCTGCATGAAGTCAAAAGAACTCCTAACTTTTAATCATTCTACAGCATTTCTTCTGGTCATTGAAGTCTGTTCCAATGTTAAGAGGGAAATTAAAACTGGTGATAACCTCACTTAAGGCAGGGACAATCTATATTTGTTCATAAATTTGTATCACAAGTCCCTAGAATTCAGGATTATAAATCTTGTGGGTGAAGAGATTACTTGGTCTTATATTCATTAACTATTCAGGCTAACCATGAAGTAAACTGCTAGCTTGGAATTTTGAGAGGATTGGTGGGACAGCACAGAACCGTATATGCTCTGCTTCCAAAGCTAAAAATTAGTGGTCTACCAGGCAAAGTGCATAAATTTCTGTTTCTTTTGTATTCTCTCCATCCAAAGTTAAAGAAAACCACCCTCTAAGCCTGGAAGATCTGAGTTCAATTTCCATTTATGACATATACTGGCTATGTGACCTCTCAGTATTCTAATCAATATTTTTAAGACTGTAAATTGCAGAGAAGGAGCTGATTTACAGCTATAAAGAGAATTTCCTCAATTTCCCATACCAATGAGATCACAGGACTTATCACTGAGACTCAAACCTCCTTAGTCCCTCAACACTTGTTGAGCAAACAATCAGAGTTCAATAAATGCTATTAACTAATTAGTAGTTAAATCACTGGCTGGTCATTTTTACCTAGGGAAGGAGGCAAAAAGATAAGGAGAAAGAAGGAAGAGAAGGAGGAGAAGAAGAAGAGATAAAGAAAGAGTCAAAAGAAATGAGGCGAGAGAGAGATGAGAGGGGAGGACAGGAGAGGAGAGGAGAATAGGAGAGGGGAGGAAAGAGGAAAGGTCAGGAGAAGAAGGAAGAGGAAGGAGGCAAGAAGAAGGGAGGAGAGAGAAGAGGAGGAGATAGGAAGGGAGAGGATGGGGAGAGGGAGAGACAGAGAATAAACTACATAAGTAGTCTGATCTACATGGGAATTTAGAAATGTAAACATATTTTGCTAAAAAAGATTTTGGCATACTTTTCCTCTACTGGATATGAAAGAATACTGATCCCTTGGATAAGGGAATAATTACCATCTGGTGGAGGCTGAGGAGAACTACACACAGAGAGATAGCAGGAAGAACTATATAGTGATGAAGGACCATGAAACACCTATGACAATGAACATTGAATGACTTGCTGCCTGCTGAGATCTGAGAATTACAGAAAGCAATCACATAACAATTCAGGATAGCAAAAAGAGAATATAAAAAGAAGTGGAGATTGGAGAGCTCTTGGAGAGCAGTTAAAGGAGCTATGTCAAGGAGATCTGATGTGGAAGAGGAACTCTGAGGAACTGCTATAAATTATGGAGGGTATATAAAAAGCTTTTGGGAGGAGTGAGTGAGATGGTACAGCTGCTGGTGGGTATTGATGTCTTCTATGGTTCTGGTAAAAGCCTCTGTGGTTCTCTTAACTCCCCTGTTCACATTTTGAGCCTTGTATGCTAATATGTTTGTTAAGGAATGAGATGACTTTACCTTAGAAGTATCCCATACTGAAGTTCCAAAGGTTATTGTAATGGAGTCAGTGAGACAAGATGTCCCTTAAAATGCATCTCACATGGAAGAATCTTCAAGTTTTCTTATCAAACAACAACTCTCTCTAAGAATTCTAGTAGTGGGGGCAGCTAGGTGGCGCAGGGGATAGAGCACCAGCTCCGAATTCAGGAGGACCCAAGTTCAAATCTGGTCTCAGACACTTAACACTTCCTAGCTTTGTGACCCTGGGCAAGTCACTTAACCCCAGCCTCAGGAAAACAAACAAACAAACAAAAAGAATTCTAGTAGTGGCTGGGTGTGCCCAGGACAATAAGTAAGAAATATCAGATTTAAAGTTAGGAGGAATCTCAAAAGCCTTCTACTCTTTATACATAATGATACTAAGGTCAAGACAAGTTAAGTGACACATCTCTAGTCAACTAGTTGGTACTAGAACTCAATTCCTTGAACTTCAAATATTTTATTCTTATTATACCCTGCTGCCTCTCCTAACTCACATACCTTTCCTATTTTCCTTTATATTTGCTACTGTAATATTTGTATTTATATAATTTATAAACTGGTCAAAGTGTTTCCTTCCTTCCTTCCTTCTCTTTTTTTTTTCTTTCTTTCTTTTGCAGGGGAGGCAATTGGGAACAAATGACTTGCTCAGGGTCACACAGCTAGTAAGTGTGTGAAGCCAAATTTGAGCTCGGGTCCTCCTGACTCCAGTGCTTCAGCTTTATTCATTGCACCACCTAGCTACTGTTGAAGTACTTTCATATCTAGTAATTTATTCCAACAATGATTCAGGTTTTTTTCTCAGAACTATATTCAAAGGGTTTCTTTGAAAATGGAATTCAAATTAATTTACCAATCAAAACTATTTTCCAAATTAACTAAATATCAATGCAGTGAAAATATATTGCTTCTCGTTAACAGGGCATAGTGGATCAACCTGGAGTCAGAATATTGGATTTGAATGTTAGCTACATGACACTAATCTGTCACTTAATATCTTTGAGTCTTAGCTTACATGGAGATGAGTCTTCCACTACCTAGCTTCTAGGATATATTCATTCTCTCTCTCTCTCTCTCTCTCTCTCTCTCTCTCTCTCTCTCTCTCTCTCTCTCTCTCTCTCTCTCTGTCTCTCTCTCTCTCTCTCTCTGTCTCTCTCTCTGTCTCTCTCTGTCTCTGTCTCTGTCTCTCTCTCTCTCTCCTCTCTCTCTGTCTCCCTCTCCCTCTCCTTCTCCCTCTCCCTCTCCCTCTCCCTCTCCCTCTCCCTCTCTCTCTCTCTCTGTCTCTGTCTCTCTCTCTGTCTCTCTCTGTCTCTCTCTCCCTCTCTCCCCCTCTCTCCCCGTCTCTGTCTCTGTCTCTGTGTCTGTCTCTCTCTTTCCCCCCCTCCCTCCCTCCCCCTCTCCAGAGAATATGTAACAGCAATAAAATTTTTGGTAATTATATTGTTAAGGTAAAGAAAGGCACTGCTGTTTTCTGTAATAAAGAATTGTATGAATTTAATGAACAATTCTGTGGAAGATACGGATCCATTTAAAAATAAGTGGTTTTTAAATTTTAAATATAATTAATTCTTTTCTATGATAATCCTTAACTGCAAATAATTTTAAAATAATTTCCCTAGCTTATTGGATCATGAGATTTAAAGCTGGATCTAACTAGGATAACAAGGGCTCAAAGGGTCATCAATTTCAACTTCTTCACTTCTCAGATTTGCAGATAACAAGGGCTCAAAAGGTCGATTTCAACTTCACTTTTCAGATGAAGAAACTGAATCTCAAGGAAGTTAGGTTACAGAACTAGGAAAGCAGCTGAACTAGAATTCTAACTCAGTCTACTGATTCCAAATTTAGTGGTCCTTTGGTATTCAACTGACTCTATTTCTTAAATATTATGAAAGCAGAGTTTACATCGAACTGCATTTGGAAGAAATCCAGCCTTATACCATGGTCTGCATCCACAACACAGAAAAATCTCTTTGACATGACCAAGTGTATCTAATTTACAGAACTTACAAAATTGGAAATCTGAGACAGTTCTAGCAGAAACAACAAAAGGTGAGACTATTCTGCATTGGGGGAAAAGGAATCTAGAGACAATATTGAGGATGCATTTTTGGGTGCCCTCATGATGTAAAAAGACTATCATTTTTCTTGTAGCAAAACAGGAAAATTAGGGGAAATACATAATATAAGCATTATTACTGAGAAATAGGTTTCCCTACAAACTTGAAAAAGATAGAAATGTTCAAATAATAATATAATAGGAAAAGAATTACTAGTGTCTTTCACGCAGAGGTGTAAAGACAATTTTCTAAACGGGCATGATTCCGATTTCAGAAAGGGGTGGGGAAGGGGTGAAGTATGTGAAACCAGAGGCTTGAAATGTTTTAGTAGAGAAAACCCATAGCATGACCTCCTCCTGTGGGATGATAACAATGATTTATGAGGCTGAAGTCATTTCTTCTGATTGAGCTTAACCAAGATTGGTTTCACATGATCTAGGAAAACTGGGCAAGGCGAGCTGGGAGCAGCAGTCCCACATGTTTGACTAAAGATCTAGGGTCTGCCCTTCAAGGAGATTCCAGAGCTCAGGGAGGAAGGGAGAGGGAAGGGGATGGGCTAGGAGAAACTAAGATTTTCTGTATCCAAAGATGTCCCTCTTCATTAGAAAGGCTTTCCTTTTTGCATACAGCTATGGTTGTTTTTTTGTTTTTGTTTTTCTAAGTGTAACACTTTCATAGTTGGGAGGAGGAGCTCATCGTATGCCTAGGAATATAGTGGCAAAGTCAAAATTATTCTTCATAGGTTTATATGCATCTTTCTTACCACTGATTGCTTATAGGGTTTCAAAGGTGATTGGATTCCCTTTTATTACTAGTTACTGATTTTATTCCGGCATATGGTGGTTGGCGCCATGACACAAAGTGAACATTTTATACCTGAATTAAAGTGGATATTTGACAGTTTCTGTCAGAAAGTCTAGAGCAAAGAATTTGTTGGGACAAGATTTATTGCATATTTTATATGGGACACATCTGTTTCTTTGCTAGCTTTACTTCTTTCAGTAAAGAATGTAATGAAGGTTCCTAAAGAAATATAACAACTGATAGAAAAAAATAGTCGAGAAGTTGGGTTCTTATGACCCAATTTGACATTAAAAAAAAAAAAAAATTCTTCCACACTTTTGAGTGGAGAAAACAATGACTCACAGTCACTTAACAAAACCCAGTGTAACATTACTGTTATTAGCAACAATTACTTTTGTGGTAGGTTAAAAGCTATTTACATAACAAAGTTAGATTTTAAAGTTCATGTCCTATTATTTTATATTCAAAACAGAACTGGTTAGAATAACTTAAAGAGGCTTTTTTTTTTTTTAAAAGGTTTTTCCATCTCAAATAGCAGGCTTATAAATAATAACAATAATATGATTTATTTTGACTCCATGTTCAGATGCAATAATGACAATATGACACTTATAGATCTTTAAATTTGTGATTCCTAAAGGTAAATTCAAGCAGTTCCAACCTGGAGGTGCTTTTTAAAAATGAGGAGCATATAGAAACTTATTTGCTCTTTAGAAACTCTTATAGCAAATATATAATAGAGGAGGAATCTATCACATGAAAACTACATTACTATTTTAAGAAATATAATTTATTGGATTTTAATATGAGGACATATGACTGTTTAGAATGGGCTTATGATTCTGAATAGTATCCAAAGTTTCATATCCAGACTTTCTAAATTCCAAGTCTATGATAATATCTCATAATACTAAAGGCTAGGTATGACCTTATACTTTTATTATTTTTAAGGAATTTAGCTTGGCCAGAAATATGTATCTTATCCTCTCCTTTCTCCCTAAGTTTACCTGTGCTATTCTAATTCTTAGTTTCTTATTCCTCTTCAAATCATCTCTTCACTAGCACTCCCTCTTCTTTCCTTCTTTCCAAATTATTTTCACATCATCTCTACTGAAATTTGTACTTCATTGCTATCAAAAAGCTATTGAAGCAATAGGCAAGGCATACAATTAGCCCTGTGGCAGAGAGTTCTTTTCATATGACTGGCTTTAGTCTCCTGGGTTAAGTAGCTTTTTTCCTGAATTATACAAATTTGAACCTGACTTGGTAGATGTCATCAACCATCAACTAGAAACTCAGTTGTTTTGTTTTGCTTATTTTTTCCTGGCTTATGGATGGGGTTTAAAAGCAGAACCAGCACCAATTTTGGGGAACAGCAGAGGAAGCTTGATAGTAACTTAGCAGCTGAAATCTGGAATGTTATTGAAGATTAAAATCTATTCAATGTAGTTTTGTCAAGATTTGAATGAGGTAGACAAATAGTATTGCATCGTGGATAGAAAACTAGCTTCAAAACCAGCATGAGATGGGCTCAACTTCTACTTCTAACACAAATTAGCTGTGTGACTTAACCTTTTATTGTCCTGGGCAAAACTCTAGGACTCTGAATAGTAGGTATTGATTTGTAGAGGGAAACTTCATTTACTCTTGGGATTTCCCTATGTCATTGAAATCACAGGCCCAGTTCCTGTTTAAGGGAATTCCAGAAAAAAACATTTTACTTTTGCTTTATTGACCCCACTAAAGCCTTTAACTGTGTGGTCATAACAAAATGTGGCCAATCCTCAGAGATAGGAGTCCCAGGTATTCTCCTTGTCTCCTTACTTACTAAATATGAACTAAGAACTTAGTAACAGTTAGAATCAAAGATAGAATAACTGATTGGCTTAAGATTGGAAAAGGAAAATAAGGCTGTATTGTCATCTTATTAATTTAATTTGCACTCAGCATATCATTCAAGTTTTCAGGGTGGATGAATTAAAAACCAGAATTAAGGTGACCAAGAGACTATCAACAACTTTGGATATGTAGATCATACCACTTTGATAGCAGAAAGTAAACAAGAATTAAGAAATTCTTGATGTGCAAAAATGTCTATTTTAAAATGGCAAGGAATTGGAAATTGAGTGATTGCCCATCAATTGGGGCATGGCTGAATAAGTTGTAATATATGAATGTAACAGAATATTATTGTTCTATAACAAATAACAAGCAGGCTGATTTCATTAAGACCTGGAAAGATTAACATGAATTTATACTGAACGAAATGATCAGAACCAAAAGAACATTGTACACAGTAACAGCATATTGTATGATGCTCAACTATGATAGACTGACCTCATCTCAGCAATATGGTAATCCAAGACAATTCCATTAGACTTGGGATGGAAAATGCCATCTGCATTCAGAGAAAAAAACTATGGAGACTTAATGTGGGCCAAAGCATAGTATTTTCACAATTTTTGTTTGCTTGTTTGCTTTTTATTTCTCATGGGATTTTCCCTTTTGATCCAATTCTTCTTGCACAATGTGACAAATATGGAAACATGTTTAAAAGGATTGTACATGGATAACTACATCAGATTGCTTGCTGTCTTGGGGAAACTGGGATATAAGGGAAGTAGGGAGAAAAAATTTGGAACACAAAATTATATAAAAATGAATGTTGAAA
The DNA here is from genome assembly GCF_048593235.1 of Sminthopsis crassicaudata. Classification (NCBI taxonomy): domain Eukaryota; kingdom Metazoa; phylum Chordata; class Mammalia; order Dasyuromorphia; family Dasyuridae; genus Sminthopsis; species Sminthopsis crassicaudata. The sequence continues at coordinate 263,859,280 of NC_133618.1, read as the reverse complement.
ATTATCTTTACATGTATTTGCAAAAATAAAATACTAGTGAGGGGGGTAAAAAAGAAATGACGAGAATGAAAGAGAAGAGTGTATAAAAGCTGGCTGTAAGCTTGACATTAAAAAAAAAAAAAAAGATATTGGCAATTGGTCCCATGGAAGGAGTGTCAGATTTTATATTCTTGGGCTCAAAGATCATTTCAAGTGGTGACTGCAGCCAGGAAATCAAGATACTTGCTCCTTGAAGAAAAGCTATAACAAATCTGGACAGCATACTAAAAAGTGGAGATATCACCTTGCTGACAAAGGTCTGTCTTTTTCCAGTAGCAATGTATGGCTGTGAGAATTGGACTACAAGGAAAACTGAGAACAGAATTTTGAAGTTTTCAAATTGTGGTGCTGGAAAAGAGCTTTGAAAGTCTCTTGGACAGCAAAAAGATCAAATCAGTGAAAACTTAAAAAAATTAAATCATGGTTGTCAAACACTGAAGCCAAAGCTTAGATATTTTAGCCACATAATGAGAAGATGAGATTCATTGGAAAAAACCCTGATGTTGGAAAAGATTGAAGGCAAAAGAAGGGGAGAGAAGAGAATGAGATGGATAGATAGTCATGAAAACAACAAATATGAACGTGGACAGACTTTAAAAGATAGTGGAGGAAAGAGGAAAGAAGAGCCTGTGTTTGAGTCATGAAGAATTAAGACAGGACTCAGCCAAAACAGGCCATACAAGAAGCCTTAGGAAATGGCTACATCAGGGTCACAATATCACAGGTTTTAGAGCTGCAAGGAACATTAAAGATCACCTAGTAATCTTCTTTTTTTTTTTTTTTTTTAACAGATGGAGAAACTGAGACATAAAGTGATAATGAGATTTGCCCAAAGTCATGTATGTATAAATAGCAGAATCAATATTGGGCCCCAAGCCCTCTGATTTACCATCTTCAGTAGCACATAATTACATGGAAATTTTATTTATCTACATAATATAAATATATAATTATAAATTATGTATAATTATAAAATAAGCAATTATATTATATTCCTGTTTATGTTACTTGTATGATTTGAAAATGATAACTATGACAATGAAAAAAAGAATAACAGTTCAAAACTGACCAAAGAAATCAAATTCTAAAAATGCACATGAATATCTCTATAATACTGTCACAGTTGAAAGGATCTTTAGTGATAATAATAAAATGTACAATTTTTAAAAAGCTTATTACTATCATATTTATATGTTTGGCTAATATTGATGATTAATCAAATAATTAATGCTAATAAAAAGTAAAGTTCATATAACATAAGTTTAGATGAACAAAGCATTCTTCTTGCCGTAACTCCATTGGATAGGTAGTATAAACACTAATATATTTTCATTTGATAAATGGGGAAATTATGGCTCAAAAAATTTAGTGATTGGTATGTGATCCTACAATTAATGTTATAGAATTGGGGCTTAAACCTGTATCTTCTTACTTTCAAGTACATTGATCTTTCCACTGTAGAACCCTCTTCATTTCATAGACAAGGAAACAAGCCCTGAGAAGTTAAAGTCAGTGGTAGATCTGTAACTAGATCCCAAATCTCTTAGTTCATAGTCTACTGTTATTTCTTCCTTATTAATGCATAAAACCAAAGTCTTGGCATTTTCATTTTGATCAGGTGTTCCCAAAAGTCTAATAATATTGTGGACTCAGAAAGTAAGTAGCTTTGAGACCTCAGACAAATCATTTTACTGACTCTAGTTTTCTTTTGCGAGGATCAAATGGACAAAGTGCTTTGCAAACCTTAAAGAGCTATATAAATGCTAGTGATGATGATGATAATGATTATTACATTTTGAGCTCTTCAGAGACTGAAAGTAAAATGACAATATACAAAAATTATTAAAATAACCATTTTAGAAGTAAAATCCATTTTAAAAAGTTACCCAGGAACAAAAACTCTAAAAGAAGCACTTTTCTTTTACTCATAGTGGCAGACTTGGCAGAATAGCTGGTGGAATTCTTTATGGGTAATTTTCTCTTATGAAGAATATCCTTCCCAGTAAAACCCAGAAAGGGCTTATTTGAATTTGAAGGGAAGAAGGGCGTCAGGCCGGGGGAGAGACTGTGTGGCTCTAATGTTCTGTTTCAAAAATAGCAGAAGGCCATGTTGGGGCTATGCTTTCTTTTTTAACAGTTCTATAAAACAACAGCTGTGAATAAATAGTGTTTCATTTAAATGCTTTAAGCCACACACTGTTTGAAAGGGGTTTAGGAGTTGCCAGCACTCCATGCACAGCAGACATTATATTGAATTCTTTGGGAGAGCTAGGGATTAAAAAAAAAAAAAAAAAAAAGAACACAAAGAATGAAAGCTTCAACTACCACCTAGTTATGAACAAAGTTAATAAAGACTCAAAAATAACAGTAGGAAATGGGAGTATTCATGTGGGTCTGACATTGTCTTCATACTATATAAGCTGCAAATTGATTGGGTCAAAGCACAGATCCCAGTGATAATTCATAATTCCTGTTTACAAGGTTTTCCTTAGTTTCTCAAACATTATGATCATAGTGGTTTAAACAACAAGCTACAAACCCCATAAATGTCATAAAATCACAGAATTTGGGAGTTGGAAGGATCCTAGTCCAACCAATACTTGGACATGGATCTTCTCTACAACATCCCAAACAAATCGTTATCCAACTTCCTATACATATTAATGCGGAACTCATTACCTCCTTAGGCATCCTGTTTCTACCTCTAATAATTCTGATTCCTAGGAAGTCATTCTTTTTTTTTTTTTTTTAATAGTTATCAACTATTTTTTAAAAATAAAAATAATAATAGTTTTTATTTACAGATGTCCAAACAGTTGTTTTGCTGTACAAAAAAAAAAAAAAAAAATCAGACTTTGAAATAGTATACAATTAGCTGTGAAGCCTGTGTCTCCAAAATGCAGGCAGACAAAATTAGAGGGATTGAGAATTCTATGTAGTGGTTCATAGTCATCTCCCAGAATTCTTTTGCTGAGTGTAGCTGGTTCAGTTCATTAATGCTCTACTGGAATTGATTTGGTTTATCTCATTGTTGGAGAGGGCCATGTTCATCAGAACTGATCATCATACAGTGTTGTTGAAGTATACAATGATCTCCTGGTTCTGCTCATTTCACTCAGCATCAGTTCATGTAAGTCTCTCCCACCTCTCTGAAATCATCCTGTTGGTCATTTCTTACAGAACAATAATATTCCATAATATTCATATGCCACAATTTATTCAGCCATTCTCCAATTGATGGGCATCCACTCAGTTTCTGGCCACCATAGAGAGGGCTGCCACAAATATTCTTGCATATACAGGTCCCTTTCCCTCTTTAAAATATCTTTGGGATATAAGGTCAGTAGAAACACTACTGGATCAAAGGGTATGCACATTTTGATAAATTTTTGAGCATAGTTCCAGATTGTTTTCCAGAATGGCTGGATGTATTCACAATTCCACCAACAATGTATCAGTGTCTCAGTTTTCCCACATCCCCTCCAACATTGGCTAGAATGACAGGGAAAGATAATGCACAATCTGACAGGTGTGTAGTGTGTAGTGACAGGTATCTCAGAGTTGTCTTAATTTGCATTTCTCTGATTAATAATGAATTGGAGCATCTTTTTATATGGCTAGAAACAGTTTCAATTTCTTCATCTGAGAATTGTCTGTTCATATCCTTTGACTATTTATCAATTGGAGAATAGCTTGATTTCTTATAAATTAGAGTCAATTCTCTATATATTTTGGAAATGAGGCCTTTATCAGAACCTTTGACTGCAAAAATGTTTATTGTTTCCTAGGAAGTCATTCTTGCACACAACTGCAACCTCCCTCTTGGTAGCTTCCACTCATTATGTCCATTTCTTTCCTCTAAGACCAAGTAGAAAAAACTTAATATTGCTCCTAAATGACAGCCCTTTAAATATCTGAACACAACTATCAAGTTAATACTTTACCCACCTACCCCCTACAAATGACTTCCCTTTTCCATGTTAAATATCCTTAGTTAATATAAAAAAATTCTTATACACTTCAGTCTTTTCACAATTCTGGATGCCCTGATGTATTCATAAGTAGGATGCCCAACCACAGATTTATTAATGAACTTCTTAAAAAATCAAATGCCCAAAATCAGTTAATTGATTAGTTGTGAAGGAAGAACTCCAGATATGTTCTTGAATAAGGAAGAATAAAAAGTCAAGAAAAGTAGGATCATTGCCTCCTCTGCCTCCATTTATGCATTCTAAAGTATTGGTTTCTTTCCCCCCTCTCCAGAAGTTAATATTAAGTATCCCTAAGGCTTGGTGCATTCTTATGTTTTAATCACTATTAAATTACATTAGAATGTATTAATTATAAATCAATATTACAGCTTAAAATTGAAATAAGACTTTTGGCACACACACTATATATATACACACTATACACACACACACACACACACACACACACATACTGAGTTGCAGTTTTTGTAAAAAAACAAAAACAAAAACAAAAAAACCCCAACACCATTAAATGTGGTATTTCTGAGGAAAAAATAGAAGGAACAAGGTGAATGATGGGATGGGTCATCTAAGGTGTACCTCATATAGATCAATGAAAAATAAAATAAAGCCTGGGTTGGAGGTCTTTCTCACTATACATATCCATTGTTTCTGTCATAAAGGATAAATGCACTACAGACACTTTATCCTGCAGACTCTTATTGTATTGTCACTTCTTATCCAATCCTAGCAAGCAGCAGTCATAGGCTTTTAAGCAAAGATGTAGCTTCTGGGTGAAGCAGGTTTACCAGAACCTTAAAAAAAGTCAGCAATGGCTCAGGTCTCTTCTGGAAAACATGGCTTGTAGATCAATGAAAACTTCCTGAAAGTGAGAGAATTCTAAGTGTATAACTCACTGCCTTCTGGCTTAGTTAGAATTTCTTCTGAATTCCAAAACCAGCTCAGATCTCTTATTTGATAATGAGAGAAGTAATATTCTCTGAGTTTCAATTTCATTATAATTAAGGAGTAATTATAATTAAAAAGGAGTCTTTCTCAGAAAGACATTATGAATATAAATTAATTTCTGTGGAATATTTTAAGCTCCTATGGAGAAAGATATGCAATAGAATATGCTGGGACTATGAGAGTATTGCCATTAGATTCAGTGACTGAACAGCTATGTGCCAGTAGTATCCAGAAATAAAAGAAATGGGGGTGGATGAGAATTTCCTAAGGATTTCCTTGCAACAAGACAAGGAAACCATCCAGCAAATTGTTCTTGCTATCACTGCTGCTCTCTCACTAATCTTGATTTGTTCCCCGTCTTTTGACTGCTTCCCAATTATCAGCAAACATATCTAGGCTTGTCCCAAACTCAAAAAAGCTTCACTTGTTCCATCCATTCCTGCTATCCTCCAACAGTTCTCCTTCCCTTTGTGTCTAAGTGTCTTTCTTTTTTTTAAATTCATTTTTAATACACATTGCTTTATGAATCAAGTTGGGAGAGAAAAATAAGAGCAAAAAGGAAAAACCATGAAAGAGATTAAAAAACAAACAAACAAACAAAAAGAATTGAATATAGCATGTATTGATTTATATTCAGTCTCCTTAGTTCTTTTTCTGGATACAGATGGCATTTTTTGGTCCAAAGTCTATCGGGATTGCTTTGGATCACTGAACCACTGAGAAGAACCAAGTCTTTCACAGTTGATCGTTGCAAATTCTTGCTGTTATTTTGCACAATGTATTCCTGGTTCTGCTTGCTTCATTCAGCATCAGTTTGTGGAAATCTTTTCAGGCCTTTCTAAAATCAACTTGTTTATCACTTTTATAGAACAATAATATTCCATTAACTTCATATATCACAATTTGTTCACAACTGGGCATTTTCTAATTCTTTGCTACCACAAAAAGAGCTGCTACAAACACTTTTGTACATGCAAGTCAATTTCCCTCCTTTATGATTTTGTGGGATAAAAATCTAGTAATAGCACTTCTGGGTTAAAGAGTATGCACAGTTTTGTTGCCCTTTGGGCATAATTCCAGATTGCTCTCCAGAATGTTTAGCTCATTTCACAACTCTACCAATAATCCATTAGTGTCCCAGTTTCCTTAAATACAGAGATATTTATCCTCCAATGTTTATCGTTTTCTTTTCCTGTCATTTTAGCCAATCTGAAAGGTGTGAGAGTTGTTTTAACTTGCATTTCTTTAATCAATAGTGATTTAGAGCATTTTTTTCATATGGTTATAGATGGCTTTAATTTCATAATCTGAAAATTGTCTGTTCATATCCTTTAATGATTTATTGCATTCTTATAAATTTGACACAATTCCTTATATATTTAAGAAATGAAACCTTTATCAGAAATATTGGCAGTAAAGATTTTTTTCCCCAGCTTTATATTTCCCATTTAATCTTGTTGATTTTGTTTGTGTAAACCCTTTTTAATTTAAGGTAATCAAAGTGGTCCATTTTGCCTTTCATAATGTTCTCTAATTCATAAATTCTTCCCTTCTCCACAAATCTCATTGGTAAATTATCATTTGCTTTCCTAATTTGTTTATGGCATCATCCTTTATGCCCAGATCATGTACCCATTTTTGTTAGGTTCTTACTAAGTGCTAATGAGATATTAGGTTCTAAGTGCTAAGTCGATACCTAACAATTCTCTAGTTCCGGCCTTTACTGGGAGTTTTACTTCTGTGACCTCCTGGGGAGGAGCTTGCATGCTTAGGAGGAGCAAGTTCATTGGTTGAAGTAATTTTTCTCAGAAGCCCTTGCGTTATCCCACGCCCATTCTCTGGGAGGATAAAAGAGGGCGGCACTCCAGAGAATGTCTGGACCAGACTTGAGGAGGCTCTCTGGAGGAAGAAGTCTCTCCTCTAGACCAGAGAGCGATCGGCAGTTTCTGGAGACAACAACACATTACACATTTTGACCTTATTTTGATATAGGATATGAGATGTAGGTCTGTACCAAATTTCTGACATATTGTTTTCCAGTTTTCCCAGCAATTTTTGTCAGATATGACTTTTTATTACAGAAACTCAAGTTTGGGGGTTTAATCAAATACTAGATTATTATAGGCCCTGATTATTATGTTGTGTGTATCTAATCTATTTCACTGATCTACCACTCTATTTCTTAGCCAGTACCAAGTGGTTTTGATGACTGCTGCTTTATAATATTGTTTTAGGTTTGATACTGCTAACCCACCATGCTTTGTCTTTTTTTTCTTCCCATTAATTCCCTTTATATTCTTGACCTTTTGTTTTTCCAGATGAATTTTGTTACTACTTTTTCTAGTTCTATAAAGTAATTTTTTGGCAGTTTGGTGTGACACTGAACAAGTAGACCAATTTAGGCAGAAATGTTGTTTTTATTATATTAGCTCAGCCTACCCATGAGCAATTTATCTTTTTTCAGTTGTTTAAATCTGACTTTTTTTATGTGAGAAGTGTTTTGTTATTGTGTATATATAGTTCTTGGGTTTGTCTTGGCAGGTAGACCCTTAAATATTTTATTTTGTCTGCAGTTATTTTAAATGGATTTTCTCTTTCTATCTCTTGCTGATGGGCTTGCAATTTATTTGGGTTTATTGTATTGCCTGCAACTTTGCTAAAGCTGTGAACTGCGTGGAGTTTTCCTAAGATTTTCATCATATCATCTGCAAAGAGTAATAGTTTTATTTCCTCAATGCCTATTCTAATACCTTTACTTTCTTTTTGTATTGCTAAAGCCAACATTTCTAGTACAATGTTGAATAATAGTAGTGATAATGGTCATCCTTGTTTCACCCCTGACCTTATCAGGGATGTATCCAGCTTCTCTCCACTACAGATAATCCTTGCTGTTGGTTTTATATAGATACTGCTTATTATTTATAAAAAAGCTCCCTTTATACCTATGCTCTCTAGTATTTTTTTTTAGTAGGAATGGGCTCTGTGTTTTGCTAAATGCTTTTTCTGCATCTATTGACATTATCATATGATTTCTATTGGTTTTGTAATTGATATGGTCAATTATGGTAATAGTTTTCCTCATATTGAATCAGCCCTGCATTCCAGGTAAAAATCCCACTTGGTCATAATGTATTACCTTGCTGATAAATCACTATAATCTCCTTGCTAATATTTTATTAAAATTTTTTGCATCAATATTCATTAGGGAGACTGGTCTATAATTTTCTTTCTGTTTTGGCTCCTCCTGGTTTAGGTATCAGTACCATATTTCTGTCATAGAAAGAATTTGACAGGACTCTTTCTCTACCTATTTTCCCAAATAGTTCTCAATTTTTTTCTTAACTTTTTTTCAGAATGGTTTCCAATCTTGTCATTTACCATGTCTTTTCCAAAGTTAACAATGATCTCTTAATTTCCAAATCCTCAATCCTCATCCTTCTTGACTTCTCTGCAACCCTGGACACTGTTGATTGCTCTCTTTTCTTTGATACTTGTCTCTCAAGATATTTTTATGATATTGTGTTCTTCTAGTTTTCTTCTTACCTTCCTAGTCATTCTTTTTTTTTTCACTCTTTTACTGGATATGTTCACCTTATGAATGTCATGCCCATTAACTAAGGGTTGTACTGGATCCTCTTTCCCATTTCTCTTTATTATTTCACTTAGTGTTACTATTAGCTTCCATGGTTTCAATTATCATTCCAATGCAGAAAATGTTTAGATCTATTTGTCCAGTCTAATTTCTCTTATTGATCTCTAGTCTTGTATCTCCAGGTGCCTGTGAAATATCTCAAACTGTATATCCTGAAGATACCTTAAAATATCTCAAACCAAATTTATTCTATTTATCCCAAAATTTTTCTTTTTCTAACTTCCCTATTATTGCTCAGGGTACAATCACTCGCCCACTTATGCTGATACACAATTTAGATGGCATCCTTTAGCTCTTTCCTCTCATCTCCTCCTCTCTCCTAAATCCAATAAGTTGCCAAGTCTTGCCTCTATCACATCTTGTTGTTTGCATGCTATCTTCTCCAATAAACTCTAAGCTCCATGAAGCAGGGATTGTTTTTTAGTTTCACTTTTATTTTTCTTTCATTCATTCATTCATTGTTAGTTTTTTTTTTTTTTTTTTTTTTTTTAAATCTTCTTGGTGCTTAGCACAGTGCCAGGAATATGGTAGGAGCTTGACAAATACTAATTGATTGATTTCACCAAAATGTGCTATGGAGAGAAATGTTTTCATAATTAATCTACAATATTGTTTTGATCACTTGGTTGCAAAATTTTACTTTGCAGACAAACATAGCAGTTTATCTTTCTCAGTGCCACTTCCTTCCAAACCTAACCAATCCCCACTGCCTTCTATTACTACTCAGATCAAAGAAAGCAAACATCTGCCTAGAGTCAATATATTTACCCTGTACCAAAAGGGAGCATAAAAAAGAAGAAAGTATTACATTTCCTTCAGGCCCACTGCTTTATGCCCAGTGGGAAGATAAACTAGTGTTTACTTTTATAACTTAGTTTAGTCCAAAGAAGTATATTAGAAAATATATGCAAGGTTCCTCTACTAAAATCTTGTCTATCTTCTTGAGAGGAAAGATGATAAATCATCATTTTGATGACATGGATCCATATGAAAGCAATGTTTCTGGGGAAATGACTTTCCACTTAGGGACACAGAAGAGCTCACTTGGATTATGATCACACAGTGCTATATTTAAAGTGCTATCCTGAATGAGATCTACCAATTAGTTTCACTATAACTTGGTGAACAGAAAAATCCAACATCTGCCTTGTAAGTAGTATTAAGAGGGTTGAATGTATTATACTGAAATTCAATTGATTATAATGACCACAATTTACATTTTTATAACTTCTACATAAGTATTATCTCTTATATATGTACTAGCTCTGATATATGATAAAAATAAAATGCTTTGCTAGGCATCAAGAATATGGTACTTTTAGAGATTTCATCCAAAATGAAATGGTAAAATAAAATTATCTTAATTCCATATGCTGCTTTTCGACAAATCTGGCCAAGATATTTCACATTTGCCATTCTATCCGTCTTTCTAACATCATATGAGGAAAAAAGAGAACAAGAAATGCTAATCTCTTTTCTTCATGGAGTTCCACATCAATATTTATAACTGAGTAAAGACCAGGAACCCAGAATACCTAAATTCCTAAATTCCTAATGCAATGACTTTTGATCAGTAATTAGGCATTCAAAGATGTAAATTTTTAAAACTAACTGAACAAGAAAATAAGAATTCATTAATTCTATAACATTCAGTTTCTGTGGACAGGAATGAGCTGTTTTTCTTGCTAGCTTTTCAGAAGATGGGATATACATAAGCTTAGAATGGCCACAAGATCTAAAAAGTCAGGCTATTGCCATCTCCATGTGTCAGTTAATGTATTTAAGGGCAGAAATATTTTAAAGCCTGATCACACCATCTGTATTTTGAATCGTCAGAAATCTTTCCTGAGAACTGAAGATAAATATTTGTGATCAAAAATTTGTCAAGACTGTTGGATGAAAGGAATGAAGCATTTTACTAAGTCTCTTTCCTAGCCAAACCATGATTTTTCAGTGACCTAATAAAATTAGGGTAAAGTCTACTCCATAAATAAGGAAGCAATTATAAAAAAGCATCTAAATATCATGGATATAGACATAACAGTTTATTTAAGGATTTCAAAGTTAGTTGTTATCCCATTATATACTTAATGGAAAGGAGATGTCTATTAAATAAATGTTCTTAGGGAGTGAGTCTCAGCCTTTTAGCACCTTTCTTTTTAGGCATAAAATCTATAATATGTTTTGGATATGGAAACAAGGCATAGAAAATGACAGTGTGATCATTGTATCACTTGCTCTTCTATAGTAGTAGTTGTCAATTTGACCACAAACTCAGATCTTATCAATTCAAAGAACCATAAGAAAAGTAGAGAGTAAAGTTACAACCAAATGGAAGAAAATTCTCCTTTACTGTTTCCTTCCACTCCATGCAAGTTAATTAGCCAAAAAATATGAGAACAAAGGTCTAGTACATAATACTCAGTTTGAGCCTATGTCACCTGAAGTAGCCTTTATACAAGGTTTCTCTCTCAAAGTTGAAAACAGATGACTAGGATTGAGGAGAAGGATGTCTATAAACTTGATGGTTTGGCAGTACTGATAGTGAGGAAGATTTGGGAATATATTTTTAGGATATAGCTGCCAATAGTTATGATTGATGAGTAAGAGATGGATCATATCCTTTGGTGATACTGTGTTTGTTTTTCACAAAATTAAACATTTCCATAAAATTTCTTATTTCATTAATATCTCAAACTCAAACTGGGTCACTGGAGATTCTTTGGATTGGGTAGCAGGGTGAGAATCAAGTTAGCAGCCTTATATAACTATTTATTTGTTGGGATTGACTCATTGTGTCTATATTGAATTAGTTGAAAGCATATGGATGCAATCACATTCCAGGACACCTTATTTGGTGTCTTTATGGATTGAGGCTATTGTCTCAGCTTACCAAAGCAATAAGGATTCTCAAGTCCCTGCCAATCCACGTAAATCACCCTTTCATCTGTTTAAAGTCTGGGAACCGTGAGTGATGAAAATAGTTATGACTGTCACAAATAGTTTGAAAGATTAAAGAAATTCTGTTGCTGGCTTATAAAACAATGTTTTACAACTAGATACAAACCCTTCAAGGTCTGAGACATCAATTCTTAAAAAAATGAACAGTTTTAGACTAATGTCACCATAGTGGAAAACAAAACCAAACAGGACATGTTCCCTACCATGTGACAGTGTTAGGAGATATCCCTTCTCTGTTGCTGAATATGAAGTCTGCACATGTGCTGAGAGACTGCAAGTCATCTATGCTGAATAGAATTCAGAACAAGAGGAAGCTAAAAAGAGTAAAAGAGTGTTTCCTCTAGATCCATTTTGCTTTGTTGTTTCCAAAAAAAAAAAAAAAAAAAAAAAAAAGAAAAAGAAAAAAAAAAGTTCAATCACAAAAAAGGACAAGAATAGCTCTAATCACCAATAGGTCATAATGTGAAGAGCCATAGGCCAGGCACTGAAGATTAACAGAAAAGAACTATGAGAATACATGTGAGAAATTATTAAAAGTTAGGAACTCTTCACAAAAGTCCATGTTAAGACCAACATTGCTCTGTGGTCTTAGAAATGGCTAGGTCTCCTTTAGCTCAAGGCAGGAAAAATGTGTCAGCTGGATCTCTAGATAATTTTTTTTTTTTTGCCACTTTTGTCCCGTTTCTTGTCAATTTTTTTTGTGGGTGTATGTGGGAGGAGTTTGATTTTTCTTCCTTTCTAGCTGCACAACATTATTTTCAATTTCAAAATAAAATATATTTTGTTCATAATCATATATTTTTTCAACATGATATCATTTTGAATTCTAATCTCTATCTCTAATATTCCGTCTCTAGTATTTTCCTCATTTTCTCTTTCCTAGACCATTTCATCTCTCTTTGCCATCTGCAAATTTTCTAAGTATATTTTTTATTCATTCAATCAAAAGCACTTATTAAGCATTTAGAAGCAGTACCTGTCCTCTGTGAATTTACATTCTAACATATGTTAATCCAGCCTTCTAAACTTTTCTGAGGATGAAGATATAGGGGATGATAGCAAAGTCTGAGTAACCTAGGAAATGTAAATAGCTATACATTTCTCAGATTTTTAAGGTTTTCTCTTTGTTTGCCTTTGGAGGATTTTCTACCTGGAACTGTTTTTTCATAGCTTTGGAGAGGAGGATAAAGAAGAAGCTACCTTGAGAATTCCTTGATTTTCTTGCTATGGAAATGGAGCAGGGCAAGGTATGCTACATTGCTTTGGTGGTTTTGAAAGGAAGAAAGAAAAGAGAAAACATATCTCTTTGTGAAGACATTCATGGACTTTGGAACATAATTAGAGCAGACACTCAATACAAATTAGATCAGAGTAGACTAGAAGAAGTAGAGAGACATCAAGTCCAGTAGTACAGCATAGACCAGAATGAAAAAAAACAAAAACATAGCAGCTGTTGTCAATGAGATGAAGTAGAATTTCTGTCCTCAGTTTTTTTTCTGAGTGGTGGAAATTTTTTTTTTCAAACTTATCTAAATCCTTTCCTTTTCTTTCCTTTCAGACTAGCTAGGAGGAAGGATGGGAGGAAAGGAGAAAATTAAGCTAATTTTAACGACAATGGCAAAGACCATCAAATATGAATTGTTGATTCCTATTAATGTGGTATTTTGTTATTTAGAAGGTAAACATTAGCAATGGGATATGGGCTTACTGAATGGAGATTTTGCATTTTTGGCAATTTGGGGTATATTCCAGATCATACCACTAGATTTACATGGAACCTGGGGCCAGTTTATTCACTAGTTGGTAGAGAGCAGGAACAATGAGGAGTGTAATGTGTGTGTGTGTGTGTGTGTGTGTGTGTGTGTGTGTGTGTGTGTGTGTATGTAGGACAAGGGGATAGTGGGGAGGGGTATGGGGGGAGGATAAATAAAAGGAGATAGTATAGGTGGAATGGATTACTCATGGGTAGCTACAGTGCTATCTAGTGGCCAAACTAAATACTACATAGTCCCACAGATGGCTAAATAATTGAAATAGCATATAAAAGTCCAGACTCTGGACCAGCAGAGAACAGGAGAATATACCATGGTTGTTTTCATTTATTACTAAATATATATTTTAGAACATTTTAGTCTTTTGCTGCCAACACTTTTGTCACATAAGCATATGCAAAATAAGTATCTAGTAGATGGGGGTAACTAGGAAAATCTTCAAGTTAAGTAGAAAGTGAACTGAGCTTAGAAGGAAGCCTGGGGTTTTAAAAGGCTGAGGAGAGAAGCACAAGAAACAACTATGAAAAGGTATGGAGATGGTTGTGAGAAACAGCAAGAAAGTCAGTTTGATTATACTTAAAGGTGTGTGAATGGAAATAATAATAAGGCTTGAGAAAGGTTAGAATCAAATTATAATTGGTTTCAAACACCTAAAAGAGAAGTTTATATTTGGTCCTGAAGGTAATAGGAAATCATAAAAATTTATTGAGCAGGCAGTGATTTAGACCTATGCTTTAAGAATATAATTTCTACATCCTGAAAATAGGTAAAGATGATAAAAGACAGGAATGATGAATACTAGAAGAGATAGACAGATAATAATAGAAAAATATATATACCAATCCTTTATTAATGGAGCTATGAATTGCTTCAATTATTCTGGAAAGCAATTTAGAATTGTACTACAAATGTGACTAAAATGTCCATATCTGTTGATATGGGAATCCAGAGATCCCACTGCTGGGCATATCCCCTAAATTTAGAGTTCAAAGTTAGAAAGATTTCATACATACACATATTTATACCAGTACTATTTATAGTAGTAAAGAAATACAGTCAATATCCTTTGTAAAAACAGTAGAGGCATTGTATATAATGTGCTATTTCTATAATCAGGAAGATCTAAAATCAAATATGATTTCAGATTTAGTTCTTATAAGCTCTATGACACTGATCAAGTCCTTTAACTTTTGTCTGCCTCAGTTTTCTCAATTGTAAAGTTGAGAAAGTTCCCAAGGTTATTGTGAGGATTAAAAGAGATAATACTTGTTCATGTCCCTCAGACTGTGGGAGGGCCGGACTATAGTAAAAACAAAAGCTCACACTCTGTCTCCGCCCCTCAGCCCATTTGCCATAACCCAGCAGATGGCATTTGGCCCAAAGCTCTGAGAGACCATGTCAGTTTATCACTGTCACCCAGTCAGTAAACACCTGAGGCCTTATATGAATCTAGTTCTTCTGACTTGAAGTTCAGCATACTTGCTATCTTACCTCTGGTACAAAAATGTTTTTTCTTTTCAATAGGTTAATCCAAGCCCAACTGCAGAGAGTTCCTGCAGCTAGTTATGATTGAAAGCACAAATTCAGCTTCTGTACATTTTTAACAGCCATCTTATTACTATGAGAGATTTAAAAATAGCTACACTCCAAAGAGTTTCTTTCCAACATTTGACATGATTGCATTTTGTGCCAATTTGTTATGTAAATTGTGGTGGCAATAGAGAAGAATGAAATAAAAATGAGCCTTCACAAAGCCCCATAAATTTAATGCTTTTGTTAGCTTTAGGTCTCAAGTCTAGGGCTATTTATTGATCTGTGGTGTTTAAAATGATGTGCTTTATTCCTGCCTTCGTTTTTTCCCTTACAGGGCAAAAATTTGCAGAGGGCCAATTGTTTCTCTATGACTTCCTTAACACATCTTTATAAAAGAATCCTAGATTTACAGATAGGAGAACCCTTTCAGGCTTGATGGTTTAATAGGTGGGATGGGTGCCTTTTAGATTAAAAAAATATATATCCATTAATATTGTCATTTTTAGTTTTATTCTCAAATCTGCCAATTCCTTTGGTCTGATCAGGAGTAAGCTATGTAAACCATTCATGCTTCCAGTTTCTCAAATACCAGGGAAGGTCCTGGCATTTATTGATTGATTAAGTGAATATTGGCTGATATTGGCTGAAAGTTTTTGATTGAAAGATACTACAGAGATAAAATACATGTAATTATAATTTATATTAGATGTGTTTAAAGAAAGTGATAAGCATGGGAATGAGGATACAGAAAATTAATTTCCATAGCTTGTCATCTTTCTTAAAAAAAAAATAACAATGTCAAATTTCTATTTAGATTCATAATCTTTTTTGTTGTTGTTGTTCCCATTCTATGGAATTCCTATTGAAATTCTAGTCTATAGCACTTCTGGTTTTAGGGAAATTTATTTGGGGCAACTTTATAGGGATGGGCTCCATTGGGGAGAAAGTATTTTTGATTTTACATTTGTATAAATGGTGGGAAAGAAAGTGCTTGGGTCATGGGAAAGTATCCTGAAAACAACAGCTGTGCCTTCAAGGGGCTGGTCTGGAGAAGTCAATTCTATCAGAAGTTGGCACTTGTGAGGGTCCATAGAAAGCCAACTTGCATTCCAAATATTAGGGAGAGCCAAGGACAAAGGAAGTAAACCTCCTGACTGACGTCATGATACCATGAAGAAATGCATCCAGTATGCTTCTGTATCTAGTACATAAAAGAAACTATGACTAGGGGCACGGTTTACAATTTATTTGAAGGCAAACTGTTGTAGCACTATTTTTGACTTACAAAGAACAGTAGCTACAATGTGAAAAAATTTGCCATTTTTTTGTTTTTACTTATTGTTTACTATTTATTCTGGTAAAATATTTGTTCTGGTAAATATTCTTAGCTAAACTTGATCTCATTAGTCCTTGTTCTTAAGACACTGGTTCCATCACATTACTAAATGAAGTTGTCATATAAGTTGTCCTTACCACTAAGCTAACATCTTTGCTGGAAAAATTATAAAGACAGCATAAACTCATGAATTATCTTCTACTGTCTAGAGGACAAGTCAGCATTCTTAATCTTTGACATGAAGCAGATGACTAACTCATCTTAAACCATGTTGTACTTCCATTCTGTCTTTAGCTCAGGTTAGGATTTCCTTATGTTTCTATCATAGAAGTCAAACAAAAACTTCCTTTCCTAAGATGCCATTGTGTTTTATTCATTATTCTCCTTCGTTTTATTGGTAACTAAAGTTGAAAGACATTGACAAACTCAAGGTTAATAAGAGGGATAGAAATTCTTAATAATTTTCTAATTTCTCCAGAGGGACAATTATAGCAATGCTCCAAATAAGGTACCCTGTATTGTCACTGTTACCTCAATTGATTATGTGTATATCAAAACTATGCATCTCTAATGCTTTTCAAAATTCAGTAACTATGTACGTGTTCTCTCTACTGGTTGATCAGATTGCAATTATTCTTTAGCTTCTTATCCTATGCAGTTTTTATCCCTATGGATCCAAAGAGCCTCTACATAGTATCTATCCAAATACTAATTTGGATAGATAAATACCAATACCGTATGTATGTTTTTACATTTAGTGGATAGCAGTGGAATAGTGTAGTTCTTCATCTGTTGTCCTTTGACCTTCCCTATGATCAGTCACTTTTTTCTCATCCTATATTTCCTTTACATCTATCCTTTACATTAGTTCTTTGCACTGAGGTCACTGGAAATATGCCCCTGCCTGCTGGCTCTTATAACATCACTCTACTGCCTTCAAGGATATTCACACTTTGGCTCTTTAGCAATTCAGGTTTCACAAATGTATGGCATGAAAAGGCATAGCATATGTGCTAATATGGATTTGATTTTAGATTGCTTTATATTCACAGAGGCCTATACAAGTATTATAGAAAAAACTTGGAGACTCTGAAAGAGAGGAAACATATCTAGTAGTAGCTTACACACATACTAAGTGAAGAACTGAGCTTGGAAACTTTTCCTACAAGCCAAATGCCTATTAAGTTGGGAAATGACTCTCTTGGACTAAAGGGGAATGTCACTGTCATCATCAAAATTGATTAGAAGTAATGAATAAAAGTTGCAGAGAGATGAGGTTTCTACTTGATGTGAGGGAATACTTAATACAACCAGAATTATTTGAAAGGGGAAATGGGCTTAGAAATTAGCAAGTTGCAAGTTCCTGGAGACCTCTTAGTGAAGTTTAAATGGCAACTTGTCATGGATGTGGTAGAAAAGACCACTGATCAAGTTTAGGCAGGACTATATAATCTCTAAGATACTTCAATGCTGAGAATCCTGTGACTATTATTCTTTATGAATAATTATGAATATTAGTCTTGACAAAAAATAAGTCAGATGCTCATTAAGGCTTCTTTTTACAAATTGACAAACCTTTCAGAGAAGCCTTTCTACTAGAGGGTAGGACAAACGCAATTAGATAGGGTAGAAATTGCAAGCCATTTTAAAGGAGGGTTATAGACTTTCCTTCAAATGGTGGTGATGGCCCTTTATAATCATAAATCATCAAGGTTCTTGAAACTGCTGAAATCCTGACAAAATTACTTGAGTCAGAATTCTCTTTTTTAAGATTATCAATGACACTAAAAATATTCTAAATTGCTTTTCTATCCTAAACAAAAATTGGTGCCTCTTCTTAGCCCAGACCACCAAGCAAGTTACTCTTGGAGTCTTTGCAGCTCATTGGAAGTAGGGAAGTTCTGGATATCCCGTGAGGAAGCCTGATCAAATCATCCCCTTCCATTCTAATTTCCAAACCAAAGAGGTTTGGAGACACAGCTGCATTTTTTTAAGTGGGCCAAGTTGCAACCTCAGAAACTTTGGAAATTTTCTCATATTGAATTGTGATACCTACTGCTCTGGTGGTGGTGGTGATGGTGTGTGTGTGTGTGTGTGTGTGTGTGTGTGTGTGTGTTCTTGCTTTGTTTTCATGTAATGTGAATGTTATGGGCAATTCCACAAGAATCCTATTTCAAACCATCATTAACTGATAGCCACTCTTTCTTAAGTGTAACATTGGAGGTATAGATAATCTTGGCACAGAGATAAGACATATTCACTCTGGTAAACACTTGTCTGGGTCTGATGCAAAGGAGGAAGGAACAGATTAAAGCAGACAGAGTCAGGAGAATTTTAAAAAAGGCAAAAGGAAAACCATCGGTTTTTCTGCTCTGCTCTTTGTATTTGATATTGGATCAGAGACTACATTAAACTTTCATTACATTTATTTCTTCTGTTCATTCTTTCTAACAATTTATATTCCATTAGTTTTTATTTTTTGTCTGATGTTCAAATATAGCATCCTCTCCTTCTCCCTGGCACCCCAAGCTACATATACCCAGAACATTTTAGAAATATAAAGCTTCACATATTTTTCACTTAATAGACATGAAGCTATTTCTCCCTTTGTAACCATCCACCAATTACTCAATCAACAAGTATTTATTAAATATTTACTATTGATACAAAGATAAAAATAAAATGTCTACTCTCAAAGAGCTTATAGTCTGGGGAGAAAACAACATGAACATGTAAAAGAGACACAAAGTGATTTTGAATAGATGGTCTGGAACATAAGGAAAGACTTTGTACATAAGCTGCCACTTGAACTGAGCTTGGAAGGAAATATAGAGAAATGGAAGTAAGAAGGTAGTACATTCTAGGAAGGGAACAGAGCCAGGGTGCAAAATAATGAGTTAGGAGATTGAATGCCATACACAGAGAACAAGCAGGAAAAATACTCTGGCAGGACTTTACTGTAAATGTAAGGGACTGATGTGTATAATAAAGATGGAAAGGCACTTTGGAATCTCTTCTATTAGCAAAAGTAAGTACCATGGGATATTTTGGGTACCCTGAGATGTGACAGTCTCAGAGTTTTAAGATTTAGTCTGGGAATTCACTTAATCAGCAAATCTTTATTAAGACTACTATGTATAGGAGAAAGACCAAAAATGAAACATTCTTTACCCTTGGGAAGTTTATATTTTTATATCTTTTCATGAAAATCACATTCTCTTTACATACTTAAATTTGTTGTATTTATTTGATAAAATGCATATCTCTTCAGGAGAAACCATTATGTTATATTTATTTGACCTTTTCTTCCTTCCCAAAGTTGACAAAGCTGGTTAACCTAGTTGGTATAATTGCATTAAACCATGTGGCTCTTGTGGGCATAGAGAAGGGCAGAGAGGAAACAATACTTAGAAAAAATGTCATAGGAATGGTTAGAGGAACACTCAAGAATGTTAGTAAAAGAAAAAAGATTCTCTTTATCTAAAAGGCAATATGATATGGTAGTGAAAGAGTTAGGCTCAAAATAAAGAAGATCAGTTCAAGCTCTATACATACTGTGATTCCAGACAGGTCATATAACCTCAGTAGTCTAAGTTTCTTAAACTTCACTCGCCACTCCTTTTTACTTGAGAAAATTTTACATGACCCTGGATATAGCGTTATATGGAATAGTTATACAAATCAAACATTTACTGATAATAAATCATAATTTTGTGACCCCCCATATTCAGTTACCAGACCCCATAATTTAAAAAGCTGGGCTCTAGGCAACTCTCTGAAACTATAATTTGAAGAGTTGCCAATTTAGATAGGTAGAGGACATTTTATCACTTATCATAATATCAATGAAATTATAGATTTAGTACTTCTCCCTGTCTCTTAATTGCCATCCAGACTCATCTGAAAAATGCCTGAATTCAAAGAAGAAACCAAGACATTACTCTTTGCTCTCCCTAAGCATCTGGATTCTAGGTCCATCTATTTAGACCCTTCTCATGATGCAGGGTACATACCCAGAATGGTTTCTACAATCATTCTATGACCACAGGTGCCACTGTGAGTAGTAATGGTCAAGGGTGTTCTCTTTGTTGTCATGATATCTCAAAATAAAGATTAAGTGGCTGTATTACCACAGTAGTAATGCTGAAGAGAGCTCAGAATCAATGAGAAAGTGAATATTAATGACAAATTAAATGCAAGTTCCTGTGCTTTTCTAACATATTAGATGGATGTTGGCAAGAATTTTGAGGTGTGTGTGTGGGGAATACTTGAGAAAGAGCTGAAATGAGTAATAGTTTGAAAGAGGGCTAAAGAATTAGTTGTGCGATGGACAGAAACAGCTACACCCAGAGAAGGCACACTGGGAATTGAATGTAAACTGTTTGCACTATTGTCTTTCTAACCAGGTTACTTATACATTCGGAATCCAATTCTTACTGTGCAACAAGAAATTTGGTTTTACACATATATATTGTATCTAGGATATACTGTAATACATTTATTATATATGGGATTGCCTGTCATCTAGGGGAGGGAGTAGAGAGAAGGAGGGGAAAATTTGGAAAAGTGAATACAAGGAATAATATTGTAAAAAAAAAAATTACCTATGCATATGTACTGTAAAAAAAATTATATTTATAAAATTAACAAATTAAATTAAAAAAAAAAGAATTAGTTGTGAAAAGAAGAAATGTTAGAAAAATTTAAGAAAGAATAGCCAACATTGAGAATAAAGATAGAGAGGATCTGGGAAGAAAGAGAAAAACAAAAACAGAAGGGAAGGCAAGAAACAGAAAGAAGAAAGCTAACAAGAGAAGTCAGAGAAAACTGAGGTAAGAGGAAATAAAATCAAAAGCAGAAGCAGAGGAAGAAGAAACCTGAAGAGGTAAGGCAGATATCTAGAGGAAAAATGAATATAATGTCATCAACTTATTTTGAAAGTATCAGAGACAGATCTTGAGCTGTTAGTAGCAGTTAGACTGATTCCTTTGGATCCTGAAAAAATGTTAAAGGCATTTATTCAGACGTGGGTCCTTAACATGTAGAGTTCCTCTACACAACTTCTAGAAATGTGCTGTAAAGCAAAGAATGCCAGCTAGGAGGAAACACATGATCACAGTGACACAGTACATTATAAAGATTCAGTGATCCTGACTTTTCATCCTCTAGAATGTAAGAGAAGGCTGACAACTACAAATAGGCAAAGGACACATCTTTTTTTCTTCCCAGGGTTCTATCACATATTTAATATACATACATACTTAAATACATACATACATACATATGGGTATTCACACATAAATCCACATATACACACTTTTCAGCACATGATTAAAGAGAGATGTTACCTATATGCTCAGGCCCATTTCCTGCCTTATTTTTAAAAAAACGATTTAATGGAAAAAAAAAAAAATCAACACAACATAATCTGAATTTTCCCTCCCAAATGAACCAAGCGGCATTAGTTGTTGCTGCCAAAATACTTGAACAATAGGATTTTGACACGCAGACTGAAATTTAAACAGTATGAAGAAATTCAGAAAGCTGAACAGAATCCCCATTATCTCATACTTGCATAACTATAGTCCAAAAGATGAGTGATGAGTCTGTTTGTACAAGCAGCGATCCAGGGCAACAACACAGCCACTCATTGCCTATGTGAATGTTTACACAGCTCAGGGATGACAACAGGATGAGCAATCAGATTATTTCCCTTAAAATTAGAACAAATTGGGATTGGGGGGGGGGGAGAGAAACCAGCTCCAGGATATAGAAAAAGCACGGAAACATGAACCCCTAATCAAAGCAAAGCACCTACATGTATAACTAGAGCTGGTCCAAGTTTTTTGTAATGGCCTTGGGAAAATTCCTTTCCATAGTCCCCTTTTCTTAGATATAAACTTGGCTCTTCCTCACCTATTCTTTCAACTAAACTTTTAGATATTTCTGTGAAAGAAATAATAGAAAAACGGAACAAAGAATATTCATTCATGAAAAGTAGCAACTAGCCAGTTGTACTGGTCTTTTCATTTTTTATTTGGTACTTATCATATATTCTTGTATATTGCAATTTGTTTTACAGGATCCTATAGACATAGCATTGGAAGAGACTCTTCTCCAGCATTCAATCCAATCTCTTAATTTTGTAGATAAAGTAAATGGAGAAGTTCCAGTGATATTAAATGACTACCAAGATCACATGGAGAGACAATAGACAGTAAATGGAGCACTGAACAGTAATGGAGTTAGAAACATTTGATTTTGAACTAGACACTTACTCCCTCTGTGTGACCTTGGGCGGACCACTAAACCTCTTTCAATCTCAGTTTCTCCTTCTCTAAACTAGGGATAAAAGAAGCTGCATCCCCAAAGGGTTATTAGGGAGGGGAGATGAAATAAGATAACAGACTCAAAACCTTGAAGCTACATATATAAAATAGACAGTTACTGATATTTCTAAGTGGCAGAGCCAAGATTTGGACCCATCTCTTTTGATGTTGTCTTAGAAACAGTTTTGGTATAATAAAAAGCATGCTGTATTTGAAATTAGAAGCATTGACCTAAAGTTTGTGTAAAGGGCTGAAACTCTTAATATGCACTGAGGTGGGATAATTGAATACTTGAGGCTAATTACCAATAGAACAATACTCTTATTAGTATATGCTTGGAAAATGGCCCTTCCCACTATTCTGTGCTAGCCCAATCATTTGGTGTATACAGAGAATTGTGAGAGGGACTGGTGGTGAAGTGAGACTAGCGGGGGTCTCAGGTCGAGGAGATCCTATGTGCCCATTCCCTTTGACTTCTACTGCTAAAGACCAAGAATAAAGACCTTTCCTTATCCTGACTCCAGCTGATTTTAAGGTATCCAGGGTGCTAATGCAGTTGCCACACAAGTTTGGGTTTGCCGTTTGTTAATTGTATGACTTTTGGCAAATGGCTTCAGTTCTCCATGTTTTCTTTAGTGCATCATCTCTTGAATAAAGACACTACTTATCTTATGTTATTCCAACCTTCCACAAAGGCCAGTGGCAAGGTTTCTTCACAGCAGGATTAATAAATATTGATTAATTTATTGATTGATCTTAGGTTCCTGAGGGCTTTACCAATGGCACATAAGCTTTGATCCATCCTGCCAAGATGAGAATCTACAGTATACAGGTTTAGTGATTGGTTCCTTGTTTCACTAACCCAAAAAAATCCAAAGAAATCAATAATCAATCATTATTCAGACTATAGACCAGGCTTTTCTAAGTACTGGTGATACAAAAGGAAGTAAAAGGTACTGCCCACCTTCAAGAAGCTCACAATCTAACTGGGAAGATAATAAGCAAACAAAAAAATATTTACAAATAGTCACATATAGATAAAAAAGGAAAAAATTATCAGGGAGAAAACACTGGATTTTGAAGGGGTTGTGAAAGATTTTATGTAGATGGGATTTTAGCTGTGACTTAAAGGAAACTAGTGAAGTCAGTAGACAGAGAAAATACCAAGAGATATGAAATGGATTGTTTTCTTAATGGAACATTCAGGATACCAGTGTCATTGAATTGAATGGTAGATAACAAGGGAGTAAGACAGAAGACTGGAGAGGTAAGGAGAGAGTAAGCTTTAAATGCCAAGCAAAGAATTTGTATTTGATCCTGAAGACAAGAGGGATCCACTGTAATTTAGAAACTGTGTGTGTGTGTGTGTGTGTGTGTGTGACATGTTTGGATGTACAGTTTAGAAAAAAAAATTCACTTTGGTGCCTGAATGGTGTATTGATTTTAGTATGGAAAGACTTCAGGTAGGCTGACTCACCAGTAGGCTTTCACAATACTCCAAGTGTGAAGTGATGAGGGAAAAGTGTCAGTGTCAGAGGAGAGAAGCTTATTTGAGAGATACTGAAAAAGTGAAATTGACAGACTTTGTCAACAGATGAAAGATAGTGAGAAGTCCAAGATGACTTCTAAGTTGCAAGCCTGAGAGGGACTGGTAAGAAGATGTTGTTTTCTACAGTAATATGGAAGGTGTGTTGGAGGTGGAATGTGGGGGGAATGTTAAGAAGAAAAATAATGAGTTCTGCCCCTGCCAGTTATAAGGTTCGTTTATTTTGCATATATTTATTTATGTATGTGTTATATCCCCCATCTAACATTAGCTCCTAGAAGGCAAGGCCTCTTTCATTTTTGTTCAGTATAAGTAGTAGAGTAGGGAGAATAGGAACTTAAATAATACTTGTTGAAAACTCTCCCATTTTTTAATAAAGGGGCTTATTTTTAGTAAAATAGATTATAGATAGTAGAATTGTAATGTTCTGGTTAGCTTTCTGGAGGTGTTGAGACCAGCCTTCGTTTTAGCAGTTAATCACCACAAGAATAGTCAGGAATAAAGTCCAAAGTCTTTATTATCTCCTTCCCCTGGGGCCTGGCCACCAAGATGATGGGAGATGGAATGTTTACCTCCCAGTCCTTGTTGGCTCTTATATACTCTATTACAAGTACATCATCATAGGTGTCAAGCTTGTAGAACTATATTAAGTCCTAAGTACATGTAAAACTAGGTAACCATTGTCTTATCAATTCCACAGAGTTAACATCTTGTTGTAAGACTAAATCAATTATACTGAGCCTTAAGTATATTTCTCCAAAGTTCCTTCCCTTTACATTGGATCCTATATTCTCAGAATGCCATTGCTGGAAGGGGCAAAAAGAATTTATATAAGCAGACCTAAACCATCTGAGAAATCAATCAGTCAAAATGCCTACTATATTTCAGATATCCAGGGCAGTATCCTGAAGAGGAAGCTCAGGATAATCTCCCTTGATGGGTAAGGGGATAAACTTTATCTGAATCTTAGTCTCATAAGATTTGGCTCAAAACTTAGTTTGGTATAGAAATTTTTCTCATTCTATAAGGAAATAGGAGGGGAAAAGAGAAAGGGGAAAGAAAAGGAGGAGACTAACAAAGGGAGGGTTGCTTGAAAAAAAGGAAGAGCAGATAGAGGGAGGTGATGATTAGAAGCTAATAAACAAAAAGAAAGAGTTAGTTTTAGAAAGAAAAAGAATAAAATACATAAACTGGTAGCAAATTTGATTAGAAAAAGGAAAGAAGAAAACCAAATTACCAGTATCAATAATGAAAAGGTTGAACTCAGCAACAATGAAGAGGAAACTAATGCAATAATTAGGAGCTATTTTGTCCAATTGCATGCTAATAAATGTGATGATTTAAAAGAAATGGATTTTATATATATATGTATATATATATTGATCAGATTAACAAATGAGGAGATTAATCACTTAAATAGTTGCTTTTTAGAAAAAAGAAATTGAACAAATAATTAAGGAACTCTGTAAGGATGCAGTTCATGCAAAACAAGAGAAGGGAATTGTAAGGGCCCTTTAAATGGGCGGCACCACAGCCCAACGGGAGATTGAGTGCCCCAGAAGTAATCTCTGTGGATATAGGACTGCCCTGTGGGTGGGATCCTGCCCATATTGAGATAGCTTCATAATGGGTGACCACTCTCTCGGTGGTAGGCTGTGTGTGTGACCTCACAGGCCCTTTATAAGCCCACTGCAGACAGCAGTCGCTCTCTTTAACCTGGCTCCCTAGCCTGGGTGGCCAAGCAGAGATGGATAGCCGAAAGAGGTAAGGATTTTGGTAGTGAACACGTGGGTCTTCTGACCAGGTGTTCACTAGGGAACCAACAAGTCAGGGCATTATGTGAGTAGGTATAATAAAGGCTTTTAAGATTACACGTGGCTGTTCTTAAGCGTGCTACCGATTATTAAGCTATAGATTCAAGAGATTGTGGCCAGAGGAAGGCCTCAGAGGAGGCAAGCCAGGTAGAATTGACACTTCAAAGGTCAGTGGTCAAAGGTACTCTGTTGGGCCTAGGATAGACTAGTAATTCTAACTGCCAGGAGAGCATGTAACAGAACTCCCTAAGAAAAAAATCCACAGGGCCAGATAGATTTACTTTTGAATTCTATCAATCATTAAAAGAACAATTAAATCCAGTACTATATAAACTATTTGGAAAAATAGCAGAAAAAGGAGTCCTGCCTTTTATGACACAGATATGGTGTTGATATCTAAACCAAGAAGGGCCAAAACAGAGAAAGAAAAATATAGATTAATTTCCCTAATGAATATTATTGCAAAAATCTTAAATAATAGCAAAGAGATTACAGTAATTTATTGGCAGGATAATACACTGTGACCTGGATTTATACCAGGAATTCAGGAATGCAGATATTTGGAAAACTATAGATATTAATTGATCATATCAATAATCAAATGAACAGAAATCATATGATCTCAATAGATGCAGAAATAGCATTTGACAAAATACAACTCCCATTCCTCTTAAAAACACTAGAAAGCATAGGAATAAATGGAATTTCCTTTAATATTATAAGTAACATTTATCTAAAATCATCAGCAAGCATTATATGCAATGGGGGTGAGTTACAAGTATTCCAAAAAAGATCAAAGATAAAACAAGAATGCCCATTATCACCACAATTACTAAGTATATTAGAAATGTTACCTTTAGCAATAAAAGAAAAAAGTTGGAGAAATTAGAAGGTAATGAGGAAACAAAACTATTACTCTTTGCAGATGATATGATGGTTCATTCAAAGAATCCTAGAGAATCAACTAAAAAACTAGAAACAACAACTTTAGAAAAGTTGCAGGATATAATATAAACCCATATAAATCATCAGCATTTCTATATGTTATCAAAAAGCCCAGCAGCAAGAGATAGAAAGAGCAATCCACTTAAAATAACTGTAGATAATGTAAAAGATTAGGGAGTCTATCTATCTGCCAAGACAAAGCCAGGAACTTTATGAACACAATTACTAAACACTTTTCACACAAATAAAGTTAGATCAAGTGCTCATGGATAGGCCAAGCTAATATAATAAAAATGACAATTCTACATAAATTAATTTGCTTATTCAGTACTATGCCAATCAAGTTGTCAAGAAATTACTTTATACAGCTTGAAAAACAACATAATTCATCTGGAAGACTAGGTCAAGAATTTCAAGGGAATTAATGAAAAAGAAGCAAATGAAGGTAGCTTAGCTATATGAAACAGGCTTTATCATAAAACAATGGTCATCAAAACCATTTGATACTGGCTAAGACATAAGAATAGTAGATCAATGGAACAGATAAAGTTCACAAGACACATGACTGCAGAAATGAGGCACTGACCAACATTTAATACCCTATATACTAAGATAAGGTCAAAATGGGCTTATCATTTAGACATAAAAGGTAAAACAAATTAGGAAAATGAGGGGTGGTTTACCTCTCAGATCTGTTGAGAAGGTAGGAATTTATGACCAAAAAAAGATTAAAAGGGGAGTAGAAAGCTGGAAAAAAATTTACAGCCAGTGTTTTTGATAAAGACCTCTTTCTAAAATATATAGAGAATTGACTCAAATTTATAAAAATGCAAAGCATTCCCCAATTGATAAGTGGTCAAAGGAGATGAACAGACATTTTACAGATGAAGAAATTAAAACCATTTGTAGTCATATGAAAAAAATGCACTAAATAACTATTGATTAGAGCAGGGGTTCTCAAACTACAGCCTGCGGGCTAGATGCAGCCCCTCAGGTTATGGCAAATGGGCTGAGGGGTGGAGACAGTGTGAGTTTTTGTTTTTACTATAGTCCAGCCCTCCAACAGTCTGAGGGACAGTGAACTGGTTCCCTATTTAAAAAGTTTGTGAACCACTGGATTAGAGAAATGCAAATTAAGACAATTCTGAGGTACCATTTCACACCTTTCAGATTGGCTAAGATGATGAGAAAAGATAATAATGAATGTGGGAGAAAATGTAGGAAAACTGGACATTAATGCATTGTTGGTGGAGTTGTGAAATGATCCAACCACTCTGGAGAATAATTTAGTACTACTGTCCAAAGGACTATAAAGCTGTGCATACATTTGATCCAGAAGTGTCTCCATTGGATTTGTATCTCAAAGAGATCATAAAAGAGGGGAAAAGGCCCCATATGTGCAAAAATGTTTGTAGCAGCCTTTTTTTTGAGTGGTAACGAACTGATAAATTGAGTAGATATCCCTCAGCTGGGGAATGGCTGATTAAGTTATGGTATAAATAATGGAATATTCCTGTACTAGAAATGTTTAGCTTTAATAAAAAGAGAAGAAAAAAGAAATTGAAGGAATTAGAATAATGAAAAAAAAAAGTATCACTCTTTGCATATGATATGATGGCATATTTAGAGAATCTTATAGAGAAGAAATTAAAAAAAAAAAAACTACTAAAATGCTAATTTCAAAAAGGTCTGGAAAGACAAGAACTGACTCTGAGTGAAATAAGAAGATCCAGGATTACATTATATATAGTAACAACAATATTATGTGATGATCAGTTATGATAGACTTGGCTCTTTCCAACGAGGTGGTTTAAGTAATTCCAACAGACTGATGCTAAGTACCATGCACATGCAGAGAGAGAACTATGGAGACTGAATGTGGATCAAAGCATAGTATTTTCACCTTTTGTTGTTTGTACCTTTTTGATCTGATTTTTTTTTTTTTTGCACAGTATGACAATTATGGAAATATTTTTAGAAGAATTGCATACATTTAACTTATATTACATTGTTCACTGCCTTGGGAAGGATGCTGGGGGTCAATGGGAGAAAAATTTGGAACACAAGGATTTACAAAGGTGAATGTTGAAAACTATCTTTGCATGTATTTGGAAAAATGAAATACTATTAAAAAAGAGTATGATGATCATGTTATATGATCATCAGTTGAAGGAACTGAGAAAGATTAGTTTGGAGAAGGAAAGGCTCACAGGGGACATGACAATTTTTTGCAAAGCTGAAAGATAAATGAAGACCCCAGAAGGGTAGGCTTAGGAGCAATGAAAAGAAATTAAAGAGATGTCGATTTTTGGCTCCATAGTAAGAAAGATTTCAATTGTTCAAAGTTAGAAAGGAATGTCTCAGGAGGTAATGTGTTCCCAGTCCTTTTCAGTTTCCATGTAGAGATTTGATGAACACATTAGGAATGTAGAAGTGATTCCTGCTTCAGGTATGGATTGAACTAAAGTACTTTCTAACTCTGCCCTTCTATGATTCTGTAAAAATTAGTGTGGTAAACAGTTATGTTTGTGGCTCCTTTAATCTCTTAGAGGAGGTCCCTCAGCCACTTTTTAAGGGCAGTCAATAAAATGAATACATAAACCATGAAAGCAGACTTAGCTTCTTCTGTACAGGGACAAAAAGTAATTGCAGGGGAGTGAGATAGGAGGGTTAAATTGTGTGTGGCCTTACTTATAAGCAGCTGAGAAGACACACTGAATGAAATGGTGACTTCTATAAACTCTAAGGCAAGAACAGATACAAGAACATACTTCCTCTGCCAGTAGATAAAAAGCATGTGGTGTAGGGAGTGGATGATTTATGCTAAAAAATTACATTTATATTTATGCTAAAAAATATGAATGGAAATACATAGAGAG
Source organism: Sminthopsis crassicaudata (assembly GCF_048593235.1). NCBI lineage: Eukaryota > Metazoa > Chordata > Mammalia > Dasyuromorphia > Dasyuridae > Sminthopsis > Sminthopsis crassicaudata. Next base: position 263,829,534 of record NC_133618.1, on the reverse strand, counting down.
AACTATGGATAGGAAGTGTTAAGTTAAAAAATGAAATGGTATAAAAGTTAAAGAAGTCCTAATTAGAACCTTCTATTCCAGTGGAGCATTCAAGAAGCAAAATATAATTTAGTATGACAGGACTTCTGGAAAGGAAAATGTGCATACAATTGGGTAAGCCTCTAGGCAGTGAGGGATGTAATCTTTTAAAGTAGAAAAGATATTTTTCTCCCTTCTTTGGAAGATATACACAGACAGAAGCAACTGAACATACAAAAGATTTGTATTATGGGAAAGAACAGAATCTGTTATTGAAAAAAAAAAAGACATACACACTTGAATAAGTCTAAAAAACAAACAAACCACTAACAATTTATCACAGTTTTAGCCCAACTAGTGGTTTTCTTTATTCCTTTGGCTATTACTTCACTTTTTTTTTTTTTTTTTTTTTTAACTTGGATAAGACTTTTTTCTTTCCATGACAGTTCATTGATCTTAGGTTTGGAGCATCATAGTTCATGGGAAACAATATCATATTGACTTTTTTCTTGGCTTGTTTCTGCTGGTGGATATGTTCCATTTTAAATTTGGAAGATAACATTTACAGATGTCAATCTAAGCATATATATGTTTCTTTAGAATAGGGGAAAAGGATTGGATCTGTGATTTAACTGGTACAGGGAACTCTGAGGTTGAGGAAACTATAGATACTAATGCAGATAAACACTCTTATATTGCACTCTTATATTATTTTAATTGCAGATAAACACTTAATGGGCTTAGAGAGTTTTCCAGATAACTACTTTAAGGAACTCTAAGACTAAATTACAGAAAAGATAACTTTTGTTTTCTCACCTGTTGAGTTCCCCAAACCAGTGAAATCTCAGGTTCTGTATCTAGCTTTGTCCCTCTCGGTACTATAACTAGTATATTCACCTCATAGATATAAATTACATCTACAGAGACATTACTTTCAAAAGTCTTCTTCCATCCCCTCTTTGGGAAGAAGAAAAAGATCAAACACTCAGAAAAACTTCTCCTGAAATACTGGATTAAAATATGCCAGCAATGTGGGATTTTTGTCATCTTGGCAACAGAGCCTTATTTGGGCTTCAGCAGAGTCAGAAGCAGTCATCACTGACTTGGCCATCCCAGTGGCTAGACAGTAAATCATGATACACTGAAAAGATATGCAAACTTATCACTGGGCTTTAGATATCCTATTCTATTCTGAGCTAGAGCACAGGAAAGGAAACATTAAGGTTCAAAACTTTTTTGCTTTTTCTAAAGCCAAATACTATTGGTACTAATTTTTTTTTTTTTGCCTTTTCCCTCAGATCATTTATACATTTAGCAAAGTGTTAAAATTCTTAAAGCCAGATCTTAAACTGAACAAGGTTCATGCTAAAATAAATAAATAAAGAATGCAGTGGTTCTTGGGATCTGCCCTTCTTTGTGTCTTTGGGCATTAATTTTTCTGCTAATGATTTTTATTAAACTATCTCATTTTCTTCATTTTTATAATGCCACATCAACAAAAGGAAACAAAGATTCTGGTGACTTACTAGTACATATCATTCAGGAAATAGTTTTTATTTTCATAGTCTAAGAAAAAAATGTAGCTTTGTTATTCTAAAAGAATACAAAAGGATTGTTTGGATGTAACAGAACCTAGGAAAGCACATTAAAGTGTTACTTATTTCAAAAAAGTGTAAGCTAGGAAATTTGGGACTAAATTATGAACTTTTTATTTAGCTCTTAAAGTGTCATTCTGTTGTATATGCTTATTTGCTGTTGTTGATGTCCACTGAAGGCACAATGAGGCAAAAGATTTTCAAACTGAAGCCACTAGGACTTGAGAGCACAAAGAAATATTTCTGGTAACAAATAAAGGTTTCCAGGCACTGAAATCGATGTGAAATAATTGGATCTATTTATGGATTTGCTAATGTAGCATATATATATTGGAAATATATACCCTGTGCCTTCCATTTATTATCTAGGTGACTTTGAACAAATCCTTTTCATAATGTATAAAGTGAAGAGATTGGATTAGATGGTTTCTAAGGTACCATCCAGCTCTACATATATCATTGAATTCTATAATCTTGTAATTTTACTTGGAACAGTTAAAAGATTTTTGTTTTTGTGATTTAATTGCTGTAGGGAATCCATTTTCCCACGAAGGGGGCAACTTTCCAGTTTTATAGTCTCAAAGAGTAATTGGGATGGGTGGTGGAGCAGCATGACATAATCAAGGAATCAGAGGTAGGATCTGATAATCAAGTTCTTCCTGAAACTATGGCTTGTTCTCCTACCATGATAAACTAGCTTCCTTTTCTTGATATCGTATGGTTATTAATCATAAAACTGTTTATTCTTGTGTGTCTGTTATGACATTTTTTTTGGATTTAACTACTCTTTCTGGGTCTCAGGGATCAGGTGTCTCCAATTTAATTGATCTACCAGTAGAAAGTGCTTAAGCTCAATTCAAGGATGAATTTGTTTTGCCCCAGGAAATATATGAGGTTTTAAAATTTTAAATTTTTTGTCTTTAAGAATAAAAAGGCAATAATATTCCATGTGATCAACCATATAACCAGAGAGTTGGAAGGGACTTCATTGGTCATCTAGTCCAATTTACACAAAAAGAAATCACCATTGTAACTCATTTTCCCCTTTGGAATAATATGAACAAACAAAAACAATTATATGTATCTGGTACTTTTAAAACTTATGCTGATTCCATTTGTCTGATTTATATATTCCATGATTAAATACGAGTATACTGCCAGTTAAAGTTTACAGTGTTTTTTTTGGGGGGAAATTTCATGGAATTCCAGTCCCTATAGTTACATGCCAGTATTGCTTTTTCTTACTGTTCCATATTTTGTCTCTAGAGTCCACTGGTCTTTAATTATTGATAACTTTAAAATGTCATCTATAATTGGTAGATATTTAAGGTCTTTTTCAATGCTAAATAATCTAGTGTTCCTATGAGTGGTCAAGAAAGAGGTCTATAAAGAATGGGTAAAGCAAAGAAAACAAAAACATAAGCTATTTTAAAAGATAAAAAAATATTAATAGTTTTACATAATCTTGAAATAGCTTCATGTGATTTCTTTTTTTCTTTAAAAAAGTAGAAAGAAAGCCTTTACATCAATGTCAGTCTTTGGATACAAGCCAGACAATGACTCAATAAAGTTGAGGAATAAAATGCATGACAGGATCTTAGCTTCTGCCACCAGAAAAGAAATTACAATTTATAGCTAGAATTGATGAGATTGATTTGTGAGTTCCAACTGGAATATACTGGGAAGAGGAGTTGAATCAAAAATTGAACCATATAGTTTGCTATGAAAACATCCATTACTGAAGGAGATGACAGCTAACTCTATGAAACACTGAACAACTCAGAATTGCACAGAATATTATTTTTAAAAAAAGTTGGCTGGAGAAGGTAGAAGCATGGGGTGAGTGCAAGAGTTTGATTTTTAAGGCTTCATATGTCTAATGCTGTGGTGGGTAGGTAGTATTCTCACAGTTTTGCAGAGTCAACATCAAAAAAAGACATAAATATTACCATTTTTGAGACACTTAAAATTTTTAGATATAAGCCAATGCCTTTCCTGAGATCACAGTAACAAACTTTTATATAAATAGTTCCCTTTTAAAGTAATTTATCTTGTGTAGTATGAAGAATATGTAAATGTTTAGAAAAATTGCACATGTTTTACCTATATCAGATTGCTTCCTCTCTATAGTAAGGGGAAGAGATAAAGAGATGGAGAAAAATTTGGAACACATGGTTTTGCAAAGTTGAATGTTAAAAAATATTTTGAATGTATTTGGGGGGAAAGCTATTTTTTAAAAAAGAAAATAATTTTAAATTTTATTTTATTGATTTATATGTCTTAATAGGAAAATTTAAAAGCAATAAACCATTATTGATAATTTAATCATTTAATAAAAACATAATTAAATTGTAATAATTTAACACTGATGATCATTATGAATATTAGTCTATAGTTTTCTATTTTCTGTTTTAATTCTCCATGATTTATATTTCAAGATCTTATTTGTGTCACTGGAAGAATTGGAAAAATGTCATTGGAAGATTCTTTTATCATTTTTAAAACTATGAAATATTAGATTTTTTATTTAGTTAATAAAATTTTATGGAAAAAAATAGACGACTTCCAGAAGATACAGATATACTTATATGAATGGATAGGTAAAGAAGCTTCTAAATTACCCCTTTTCTGCAGATAATATGAAGGTGTCCTTGATCCTTGAAAGAACTTGAGCAAACTTGCAGGTTATAAAATAAAACTTAGAAGATAAAAAAATAAATCCATACAAATCATCAGCATTTTTATATAATACTCATAAACCCAGCAAAAATAGATAAATTACATTTAAATTAACTTCAACATGTAAAAATAATTGGAAGCATATCTACCAAATATATACATAAACAATATGAATACAATTTCAAAGCATGATTAAACCACTGTTTAAAGATTGATGCAATTATTTTTTGAAAATATCTCCTGAAAGAATGCAGAAATATATTTGCATGTATATAAGTATGCATGTACATACTTGTGTGTATGTGTATATACATATATATCAACACACATACATACATACAGATAAATATACACATAGACACACAGATAGATACATACAGCCAATGACAGAATTTGAATTCTTTGACTATGGATAATTGTTATAAGAAATTTTTTTTCTTTTGTGTTTTTTTTCTCCTAATAGAATGGGAGCTGAGAGAAAGAAACTAGATTTAAAAGAAATCTTTTAAAGAAACGTTGGATGGTGCTACATATGTGGACTGTTGATTGCATTTTTAGATGAGATCACTTTGTCTTACTTTGTTACAAGAGATCTTTCATGGAATGAGGGGAGTCTATTAATGTTTGTAATATAAAAATAAAACGTCAATTAATTTTTTAAAGGCATGTGGTGCTTGTTTTTTTGAGGGGGATAGATAGGAGTTATGTCATGATAAAAACAAAACAACACGGAAGGTAGCATGGAATTGTGGAAAAATCATTGGCCTTGTAGTCAGAAAACATGAATTATACATCCCACCTCTCTTTTAATATCTGTATGACTTAGGCAAATCACTTAATTCTCAGTTCTTATCACAACTCCATTTCTAAGTCTGCAAAAATGAGGAATTTAGATGAGATGACCTCTCCACTGAATCAATCAATGAACGGCATTTCACCTAGGTACAACAGGAAATCTGTTAAATAGATTTAGGAATTTAGTCATATTCTGTTGGACTTATATTAAATCAATGAGTAGGTTAGAATCAGACCAATTCCCTAAAAGAATCTTAGCAGGAAAAGAAAGAATAGAATTAATCAATGAGTACAAAGAACAATTATTTATTACATACCTACTGTGTTTCCAGGCACTGATTTAGGTGCTGGGGTTCTAAAGACAAAAATAAACTATGCCTGATCTTAAGGAGTTTACATATTAGCAAGAAAGGAAAAAATGGAAAAATGGGGATGTGTTCTCATTACAGATTATGAAAAGGAAAGTGATTTTTTTGGCTCAAGAGAACAAAAAATAGAAACAGTAAAAATAAAACGGGATTAGAAGTAAAAAAAGGTCATTGATAGAATATTTTAAGAATTACTTGTTTAAACTAGTCCCTTCAGGGGAGGTCTAATTCTATGCTAAAGTAGCCCTCATGATACTGTTTTACCATCATTCCAAGGAACACTTTTCATGGACACCTCTTTTGTTACCTGTTTAAATCATTGCTTCTGGTTATCATTCCCTCTGCTCATTATATCTGGCAATAATATTAGTGATGATTGGGCTAATTACTTTGGGTTTTTCAGCTTCTTTTTCCATATGTTAAAATATTTAGATTTATTTTCACAGTTGGCATTACTTTTTTAAAAGAATAGTGCAAGTTGTATAAAGTATGAAGGTATGAAGATACTTCTGAGTCAAGAAAACTTAGGCCCTGTCCTGCCTCTGACATACCAGCTGTGTAATCTGTAACATAAATACATATTTATATCTAATATAAATGCTATAAATGCTACTAGATAATATAAATAATATAAGTAACATCGTAAATATTGTAAAGGTTTATAATTTCCTAGTTTTCTTACACTTTACCCATTTCTACATATTCTGAGATCTAGCAACCCTGGCTTCCTTGATGTTCCTCACACACAACATTCTATCCTCCAACCCAGTATTTTCACTGGTAGTCCCCAATAGTCTGGAATGTTCTTCCTCTTCTTCCCCTCTGAATTCCTTGGCTTTGTTCAAGACCCAGTTAAAATCCTGTCTTCCAATTTCCCCTCCATTTCTTCCCTCCATTGATGATTTCTAATTGATTTTTATAAATAGCTTGTCTGTACATAATTGTTTACATTTTCTCTCTCCCATTAGACTATGAGCTCTTTGAGAGCCTTTTGCTCTATATTCCTAGCTATTAAAATTGTGCCTGGGGACACAGTAAGTATTTAATAAATGTTTATTGTTTGACTCTTCTGGGCATTAAAAAATTATTTCAATGTTGCTCTGCTTCTCTCTCTCTCTCTCTCTCATTATTACTAACCTTTCTTTCTTCTTTCTACCCCTTTTCCCAAACAAAAAAAAAATAGAAGAAAAACATGTATTGTCTCTACATCTTGAATTCCTCACCTCTTAGATTGCATTTCCCAGAAATTCAAGTACCTCTATATTTGAAGATGATACAAGTGATATTACTCTCCAATTTATTTAAAATGTGTGGACTGCTTGCTCTATTGCACTGTTTTGAACAGCAATGAAAAGTTTGTTTTTCACCAGCTTTTAATTCATTTCAACAATTACTTATTAATTTCTCTTAAATGTTAGCCACCTGAAATAGATGCCAAAATCTTCCAAATTATTAGCCAAGATAATATTTGATCTTCTAATTATTCTTCTATATCTTCTAACTAAGGAAGGCCATGAGGCTCTGCATTGAATTTGGCAATGTACATTATGTAAGATTCAGAAATGGATTCAGAATGGTTCTGATTAAAAAGTAAAGCATTTAGATATTTTATTTTAACCACTCTATTCTAGAGCTTCCTTAGAGTTTTATGTAATTCTTTACTCTTCTTTGTAGGAGATACTGATTTTTTCATATCTTGCATCTTTTATTTTCTCTTTGCAATAGAAATTATTTAGAATTTAACAACAGTTTTAAGAAAGTTATATTAATCAAAAAGCAGTTTCAAAAGATCTGGTTTGAGAAACCAAGTATAATTCAATAAATTCCATAGTTATGTTGACAGTTCATCCCAAAATATTTAGTGCAGTTTTAAGCTATGAAAACTTGAGTAGCTTTAAAATACATTAAGATATCTGGGGTAACTTGTACAATTATAGGTCACATTGATTTTACTTCCACTAAGGATATTCAAATAAAAAAAGAATCAAAAATGAGAAAATACCAAGAGTAGGAGAATGCTAACATTAGGACACACACACAAAATAAGTTTAGCCCATTCTAACTTCAGTACTCCCTGCCAGAGTTGTAAATACAAAAGGCCAATTTAACAGCATGAAAAGACCACCTACAACAGCCATACCTGGGACCCAATCAACCTCACTGTGGTTCTTTCAATTATAGGATCCCTGCCAGGTTTATGGGAAACTTTAATGTGTGTATCACATTTTTGAGGGCTATATCATTATGAACATGTTTGATCTGAGGGTGGGAAACTTAGAGCCTAAATAATGCCTTCACAAGCTGACTCTGAATTGAGTTGTAAATTGGAACAAGCAAAAGAACACAGTGGAAAAGGGAAATGTGTGAGAAGAAAGGTCAAATATTGTGAAGAGTGCAACTCTGCTAAGTGAAGCCATTAAAAATACTTTCACTTCTGTTTGGGGAAAGAAATGAGTTAAATAGGAGTAAGGCAGTTTCATCAAATGAGGCTATTTAAGGGTGTTTGGAGAAGGAGAGGACCAATAAAAGACATAAAGCAAAGTTCAAAGACGCTATAGTCACTCGAGTGTGGCAACAGGATATGATTTACAAAAGAAAAATTAATTCGTTATGATTGTTAGAAGAATTGAATTACAGTCCATCTAAAAATAAGCCTTTCCATGAATCAACTGAGTCACACCTCATGTGACTTCTCAAGCATAAAGAACTCAATTGCTTAAGAATTTATGAGTGATAACAACTATTATGGAATATGAACTTCCCAGCAGGCTGTTCCATGTATGCAGCCATATAGACAAAAGAGTATTTCATCTTACCACAATGACAGCACTGGACTCCTAATCATGGTAAATAATCCTGAAAGGGATTGGGGGGCAGGGGTGTCACTGTGCAGCAGAAAAGTCAGTTGGATTTTGAGTCAATGGACATAAGTTCTAATTCCTATTTCTATAAATGCTAGGTGATATTGGAGTAAGTCATTTCATTCCTTTGTGTCTCTTTCCTCACTGATAAAATGAGGGTGTCAGAAATAATGGCCTTTAGGATCCTCTCAGTAAGCTTTAGACCCTATCATCTTTCTTGAAACCATATTATCCAAAAGATCTTAAACCCATTTGAGTTAGAAATTCAGCAAACATTAAATAAGCACCTACTATGGACTGGAAATTTGTTGTTACATATAATTTTAAGTTTCTAGCTTCTTTTTTATGATTATTTTATTAGTAATAGCTAGTATTTACATACTATTTAATGGTTTGCAAAAGTACTTTATATGTTATTATTAAACATTTTACTGATGAGGACATTGAGGTTGAGAGAGAGTAAAAGATCTGTTTTGGATCACATGCATAATATCTGAAGTAGGATTTGAATTGACTTTATTGTCCTGCATGCCACCTAGCAATATCTTTTATGTTCATAGCATGTCTGTGTATTAATCTCACTGTTTAGATTTTAGGATGGCAAAATGATGGTATGATTAGCAGGATGCCAGGATAAAGCTTTAACTCATGTGGTGATTACTTTGACAAGCCCTTAATATGAGGGGACACAGCAACAATGCTTCTCCCTCAGAGGAGACAGCCAGTATCCAGTTTTTCTGACTCACATAGGAAATCCTGCCAATTTCCAAAGACTGTTGGCCATGACTTATGGATTCATCCTGATGAGTAGTCTTCTGTTTATTATGTGGTATCATATTGGCTGATGCAAAATCAGCAACAGTATGTTGATAGCTTACCAAAGGTTCATACACTCATTTCCTTTGGCTTTCTAGAAAAGATAAATGCAAACAGATTTCCCCCCCTTTTTTTCTCGCTTATCTTTGGCTAAATTTTCAACAACAACAAAAAAATCAGATTAGGAAAAAAACCACGAAAGAAATCTTACATTCATGGCTTAAATGGCAATAGCACCCTAGTGACAATAAATGATATTGTTTTCCTTTGTCAGCACTATGAATAATGTAGATAGATGCCCAAGTGATATTACTACATTGGATACTGTGTTTTGTACATTTCACTTCTTTTCACTTATGAATGAAATATAGATCTGTAAGTCAGATAGATCTGTACTACAATCTCTTGCTTTTCCTCATATATAAGGAATCATGGAATCCTCAGAGAATCATGGAATCATAAATATTTGAAAGGACCTTCTTCTAATCCAAGCCATCCTTGGAAGGAATTCTCACTATGACTGTATATAAAATAAATAGTCAGCTTGTCTCTACTTGAAGATTTTCAAGGAGAGGAAAGTCATCAACTCTTGAAGATATTTATTTCTTGGTGTTTGACCTAATTATCTCCTATTCCTGCAATGTCCTCCTTCTTTATCTCTTCCCTCTTGGAATCTCTGATTTTGCTTATGGATCTAACTTAAGAGGCATATTCTAGCAGAAGCCTTTTCTGATTCTTGTCCCAGATGCTTGTGTCTCTTCTTTCAAAACTATCTTGCTTCCATTTTATGTATATATTTATACATACACATTTATATGTTGGTTCCCTGTCAGAATATAAAGTCCTTGCAAGGGACTGTTTCATTTTTGTCTTTGTATCCTTAGCATTTAACATGGTCCCTGGCACATAATAGGTACTTCATAAATATTTGTTGCTTTTATAGTATCACCTTATTTTGCTTTTCTGAGCATAGTTTGACAAATAGTAAAAAAAAATCCATAGTCCTCAAACTGATGAAATTCAGAAAACTAAGATAGGGAATTCTCAATTAAGCCTGTCTTGAATATGTGAATGAAGTCTATTATTGCTTGGAAAATTTTTATTTAATTTACTTCCACATATGAATCAGTTTGTCAAGTAAAAATGAGGACTCACCACAAAAAGAACAATGTGAAAAATCACTTAACCTCTCTTTCTTTTTTGTTTGTATAAAATAGGGCCAAGATTAGCCTAGATGTCTCCTAAGATCCCTTCCAGTAATTGTGGCCCATTCTTTAAAAGTTTAACAAAGAATGAGAGGTTAAGTACAGACAAAGAGAATAAATAAATGATCTAAACAGTTCTTAATTAAAATCTGAGAGCTTGTTTCCTCTTTAAAAATATTTTGATGTAATTTCCATGTAATTTATTACTTTCATAATCCTAAATATTTTATGTTATGTATTTTAAAAGATTTTTCTGGAAAAAGTCTATGACACAAAAAGGGTTAAAAATATTTGAGCTAAGAAGATTGAAAAATCAACTACAGATTAATTTCATATCAACTATGTACATGCCTGTTCAAGAAAGCTACAGGAAGATATGGAAATAAAATGATTGGAGTTGAGTATTATTATCCAGTAATAGACATAAAGCTGGACTCTAGTAGTTGGTCTAGAAAGATATACAATGTTTCTGAGCAACATGTGCTTACCTTTCTGGAAGAACACCTCTAACTTGTCCTTAAAAGGTTGGAGATGCTCTTTTGGGGACTCCTTGCACACAACCACCATCTGCTTCTCACTTGCTGTGAAAAGAATCCCAGAATTAGAATGTTAGTTAATTGCTTGGCAAGATTATTAGTTGATGTTTATCCAAATACCAGTGATTTCCATTATATCACAATAACATGGAGGCCTTCATAATAACAACGGTCATTTAGGAAAAAGGAAACTTTATACTTCTGACTTGTTCCTCAGGCAGGAAAGTCAGTTAAGTGGATTCAAGATAAGGTGTTTTGATTTGAATTTTCCAGATTCACTAGAATAGACAAAAATGTTGAAGGTCTAGACTGAGAAGGTTAAGGATTCTGTTCTTCATATTCACAAATTAGAGTTCATTTCTTTCCTTTAAAAAAAGAGAGCTAGACGGCAGCTGCTGCAGATGCCCCCACCCCTGAGTGGAGCAAGTAGGAAGGAGATGCTGGAATGGTACTTTCTTCATCAAGAGCATGGCACAGGGCCTGTTAATTTGGTCATGAATGACCAGGAAGGTAAAAGTTACCATCAGCCTTACCAATAACCCTGAAACATTAAATATACATCCCCCCATAAAATTACTACATTTCAGGCTCTAATTCAGAAATTTACAGCAAAATGAACCATCAGACAAACTTTGAAGGGCAAGTGACATGGCTGTATAAGTGTATATTATATACTATAATTTGCCACAACAAAGTACACTCAACCTAGGCAAAGAGACATTTGCTTGAGATCCCATTAGCTTGTTACGATATCTGAAATCCACTAGCAAGACACACATACACACACACACACACACACACACACACACACACACACACACACACACACACACGTTTAATTTTTCCAAAGCTGGAGCTAATTAAAGAATACTTTGGTCTGCTGGTCATGGCTAGATTCTTGACATGTCCCTGTCTAAAAGAATATTCTGAATCTGTTGGAGCTTCACCATAAGTCAGCCATGCTGCCTGATCTTTTGATTCAGCCTGAACAATCTTGCACTACAAGGACAGAAACAAGTACCTCAACTCCTGGAGGAGGCTAATAGTGTTATTATGCTGATGCTACAGAAATTTAAGTAGAAAAGGACTGAGAGAGGAAAAACCTCTTATTTCCTTTGGTTTTTTTCTGACCAAATAATTCTAGATTTTAAAAACTGATGCTTCAATGAGTTTGTGCCTACCAAAAATATTATCACTTCGTAAAAAAGTAATTATAGTAGGTTTTTAAAAGACCACTCATATATCCCCCTGTAACAATTTTTACACACACACACTTTCTAACAAGATGCCTACAATCTTGGCCAACTCAAACTTTAGAACTATCAGAGAAATGAAAATTTAATGTTGGAGATCTCTTGTGTTCCAATTTAACCCTATAGATTTCTATGAAGTTATGCATTAACTCCAAACTCCAGACTATCCAGTTTATCATTACTGGAAGAGCTAAAGCAAAACAGACAAACTAATTCTTTGCTGGTAGAACTGTGAATTGATTCATTCCATCTGAAAAATAATTCGTAATTACTCAGGAAAAATTACTAAGTTGCTTCTATATTTTGGCCAAGAGGTTCTACTACTGGGGCTACATATCCCAAGGAAGTTCTTGATGGTCAAAATTGTTCCTGGTGGCTTTCCACAAAGCTGGAGACAATATATGTGCCTATTAGTTATGTTATATATTATATGAATACAATGGAATTTTTACTTTGCATTAAGTATGATATGATAAAAATAATATAGAATTTGGAGTCAAGAAGATTTGAGTTCAACTCTACCTCAAATTATTACTAGACCTGGCAAGGGAAAATATATACATATTATTCATCCCTGGGCCTCAGTTTTTGTTTTTTTTTTGTTTTGTTTTGTTTTGTTTTTGTCAATAAAATGAAGGCATTGGCTTCTAGGATTCCTTCTATCCCTCAATCTATGATAGCACAATTCTACAAATGAGGTATATGAAGAATTCAGAAAAACTTGAGAAGAGTCACTTGAAGTCTTGAAAAAGGAAGAGCAGAACCACAAGAATCATATATACAATGATTACAAAAATATAAAATGAACATAAAAGGCCACAAAATTCTGGTAAACATTAATGGTCAATGTCAGCACCATGCTATCAGTCAAGAGACACATTCCTTCTTTCTGCTACTAACATATTTCAGGGAGTGTTTCAGGACAGTTTATGCACATTAGGAAGTATCTGCTGTATCAAAACAAATATGTCAATAAATTTTAAAATAAAATAAAATATCCAGTGTTTGATAGATCAGTCAGAATTCTCTGGGGGTGAACAAATAATTCTTAGAAAATCATTCCAAAACTCATTAAGGAAATGTGTAAGTGAAGAGAATAAGAAAATTTTATTATTCCTAAGACAAATACTATTTCAATCATGCACATTTATCTTGCAGAAGAAAATTTTAAAATCTTTTCTCTCTGTTTTACCAAGTCTTCCCTGATTTCTCTGAAACAATCCTCTTATTCAGTTCTTATGGTTAGTATTCTATTACACTCAAGACCATAAATTGGTCCAATTGATGGGGGAAGGGGATAAACATCAAATGATAGACACACACACACACACACACACACACACACACACACACACACACACACTTACTTTAGTTTCTAGTTTCTTTACCATTATAAAAAGAGTTTGTGTAAATACCTTTATACATATGAGTTTTAATTTTTGGTTTTTTTGTCTTTCTTTGATTTCTTTACTGTATAGGTGTAGTAGTGGTATTGCTGGGTCAAAGAATATACAGTTTGCACCTTTTGGAAATCAAACTGCTTTTCAGAAAGTTTGTACCAATCCACAGCTTCTTTTGTTTTTATTATGTAACTTTAAAAAATCCAATGTAACTATAATTCTAAAACTTTTCTTCCCTCAAATACAAAATAAAAGATTAAAAAAAAAAAGATTTTAGAATTCTCAATGATCTTTACAACACCTGTTTCAGAGACCAAATTTCACTAATGATTTAACCTAAGTCTCAGGGAAAGAAAATGTCACATATCTTAATGAAAAAATACAAAATGCAATTTAGTGAATTTATAACTGGGCTAAGAAAGCTGATATAGTAGAAAGAACACTGGACTTTTTGTCAGAAAGTAAGTTTTGATCCTGGATTCACCATTTATTACCTGTGTTATCTTCATCAAAGCACATTTGCAGTTTTGATTTCTTTCAATATGAAATAAGGATAATAGTTTTTGTATTACCAATGCACATGGTTATTGTGAATAATTAAATGAGATAGTATCTGTCAAACACTTTGTACAGTTATATCTCAATTAGTACAAATAATTTATCTCCCATCCCTTGTTCCAGTAATAGCATTATTTGAATTTGTAATGTATTTTTCCACTGGCCTGAAATCAACAACCATATTTTTCATAACTGTAACTTCAAATAGTGAAAATTAAAATGCATGAGACTATCTCAGGGAATTCATTATTCACACTAATCAAAATCTACCTGTAAATCATAATGTGTTTTAGAAATACCAACTATCACATTTTCCCCAAGACAAGTTAATCTATCATATAAGCCATAAAATTTGGCAGGAAAAAAAAAAGATATAAGGTTATAAGCTAAATAGGTATCTGTGCCACTTCTGTTCTCAGATGTCCCAGATATTCAGACCTTTCCAAGTAAGATTTTAATAATCACAAACTTAGAGCTCCAACAACCAGAGGTCATCTAGACTAACCCTCTCATTTTATAAATGATGAAACTAAGTGCAGGGAAGTTAAATGATTTGACCCTAGTCACTCACATAACAGTTAAGTGATACTGATGGAATTTGAGCCTCAGTCGTCAGAAGCTGAATCCTTTTAACTGAATTAGCTCTTAAAAATATGTAAAGTAATACCAAGCCTATGGTTTGTGAAGTTAGATATGCAGATAAGATTTCTGAACTCAGATAATACTGAAAATATATCCTCACTCATAAAGGGACTAGGTTGTAAATAATTGCTAAGGTCTCTTTTTGGAGCAGCTATATGGAGCAGTGAATAGAGTGGTAGGCTTGAAATTAGGAAGACTCATCTTCCTGAGTTCAAATCTGACCTCAGACATTTTCTAGCTGTGTGATCAATTTTTTCATCTGTAAATGACCTGGAGAAGGATGTGGCAAAACACCCCAGTATCTCTGTCAAGAAAATCCCAAAAGGGGTCATGAAGATTTGGATAGAATATGAATATGAAAAAAATAAGAAAATGAATTAAAAAGGTCTCTTTTTAACTCAAGAATTCTATGCTTCTGAGAAAATAGAGGAGAAAAGATTGATCAAATAAATAAGTTAATTAGAAGTTCATTTACACATATTTATTGAGGCTGATCATTTGCTTACACGTGACCTTATTTTGTGACTTAGTCTAAAAGTAGAACAGGCCCTCATGGGAATCACATCCAAGTTCTTACCCTAGTTTTGCCATTAACTCCCTGCATGAAATCAGATAAATTACTGCCCTTGTATGGGCCTTGATTTCATCATGTGTGGGATTTCTGTGGAGAGGAAAGCCTGGCTCTGTGTAAGGGCTAGGGTAGAGCATGAGTTCTCTGCATGCTGCTGAAGGAAAAAGCTCTGGGAAAAAACAAAAGGAACATGAACTGTGATTGGTATCTTCCATCTCCGTTCCTGAAGTTGGAAGCCAGAAGCACTCAATATGACTACAAATTCCAAAGTAACTCCAAGTTTGAAACACCCAAGAAGATGGAAGGGGATTTCCTTTCTTACCAACTCTACCCCACTTCACATCTAGTATCCCATCTTTGAAAACAGAGTCCCTTACCAATTAGCTTTGGGACTGGGGTAACATGCATAAAATTAATATATTAAATTTGTTTCTATGATGCTGATACTATTTGTAGGAAAATTACAATTCACTTGGATCGTCACAACTATGTTTGAATTTCATTCTAATATTTAATAGCAATGATCTAGAACTTGAAATCAAGGCATAGGATCTTACTTGAGCCAATTCATTACTTTTTATAGCAAGCAGGAATATTTAAAATATTGATTAAAATTGTTATTTATTCTTTTCTCATATATTAAGTGATGTTCTGTTTTCTGCCATTAACAACCCAAACTGAAAAGTACTCTCTCAATCTTTTTCCTTCTAACCAAATCTTTCTAAACTGTTGTCTTAGTCTCTTATGCCCTACCATACTCTTACTCATGTTATTTATTTATGTTTATACTATAACCAGTTATTAAACTATAAGCTTTTTAAAGGGCAAGAAGCATCCTTTTTCACCAATGGATTCTTAAGTGTTTAGCATAGTATTTAACATGAATGAAATACTTTTACAAATGTGTGTTGCAATGAAGAGAAAAATTATTTTCTCAATATTTGTTATTGTTTCTATCAATATTATTATTGGAAATTTATGTGGGATCTCTTAGGGATTCCCACTTTTTAGTCCTTTTTCCCACTAATGTGATATTACCACTAACACCTTATTAAACTGCCTCTGCCTAACCAGTAGGCCCTAGGAATAGCAACACCAATCTTACTACCAGTTCAACTTCCAGAGTTGGAAGGTCCAGGGAAGTGACCCTTGCAGAGATACAACCTGGCAATTGGCTTTCCTGGAGCAGCAGTCCCCTATCTCCTCAGCAATCTCAATTAGTGAAGGAAAAGAAAGTTCACCACCTAAATTCTTGGCATTGTCAATGGCCTCACATCAGAAAAATAAAATTTTATCAGTGGAAATGATTAAAGGCAGAGACTGTTTCCTTGGTTTCTAAACCCTAAGTACCCCTGAGTTTTTCACTCTGGCAAAGTTCAATGTTCTTAATGAATTCATATAGTTATATATGCCTCTGTCGCTCACATTTGCTTCATAACACTGTTATACTTTTTTTGAAGCTAACCTGATATGTGAAGATATATTTATAACCAAGTTCAATAAGATAAGTGATTAAAAGTGATTTCTTAAGTAGGTTATTTGCACCTTTAAAATCGAATAAAATAGACATTCACATTTTTCAGGAGTACACTGATAATGTGGACATATAGCATCACTTAGAGATAGAGTTTGTCTTTTGGGTCAGAAAAATGTGATTTGAACTCAACCTTCTGATATATACTAATTCTATAAGTAAGGTCATTTAGCTTCTCAGAGATTAAGGCAACTTTCCAAGTTACAGATGAGCTGCTGAACTTCATAGGTGAAGGAGATGGTTTCTCTACCATTCCCTTCATTGATGAAATCATAGGTCCACTCCCTAGAGCACCCCCCTCCCCAAACAAACTAAAAAGTGAGGTATATGTAATCTATATACAAAATAAATTATTGGTAAATGTGACTTATTAGTCCTTAACTTTAGCTGTTAGTGATGGCAATAATCCAAGATGGCTGGTCTATAGTCCAAAGAGGGGAAGAAAAGGAAGATGCATTCATTTTTATCTTCAGGAAATAAGTATGACAAAACAGGATCCCAGTTAATGAATTTTATTTTTCATTGTCATTTAACTCCAACTTTTTGAAAGTAGTTAGAGGATTCTAGAGCTAAGGGGAACCTGAAAGATCACCCAAGTATGTTCCCTAATTTTAAAGACCAGGACATATTTTTGGTGTTCTATTATTTCATTCTTTGCATTGCCCTTGGAACAAAGCTGTTGGTAGTTTATTTAAATCACTTAGAATTTTAGTTTGAATACCCTAAAATCTGTGTTTGTAAATAAGCAAAATATGGGCCATTTTGACAGCAAAGACAGGAGAGGTGGGGGGGGGGATGGTCTGGGCTCATCTGCCTCAGGCACCCTAGGTCATCTTTGTTTAGTGAAAGGGCCACCCTCTGCCCACAGATTCCCTATCTGGAGGAGGGTAATTGCTCCTGTCCCTTTGCTGTAGTTGCACCACCCCATCATCAGGATTAGCTGCAGCATGTCAGAAAACTCCTTGGCAAAGGGCCCCCACCCTGCAAGTGTGAAATGAGCCTCCTGGGGCTCTGAGCTTGCCCATTTGAAAATTAGGAACTGAAACAAGTACAAAGCAAACCAGGCTCCACCGCTGTGCGCTCTCTCAAACCTTAACAAGATGGAACTCCCATGTGGTCAATTAGGATTAAACTTCACTCCATGATCAAACAAGAGGGTTGCCCTCTGACTGCCACAGCACAGCAGTACATTTCAGTGGCTAGGCAGCCTGCCTTGCGCTAATTTATTAACTCATCTTGTTCTGAGACATTTAATATCAAACAAATGGGAGACCAGGAGTCTAATTAACGATGAAACTGTCACAGAAATGGAAGCTCCATTTGAGGTTGGCAGTATGAAGAGGGGAGGCTACTGAGGAATACATGAATGCAGTTTATTGTCCAGCCAGTAGTGAGTACACAATGTTGCTGGACCACCAAGGCAGCCTCAAACAAAGAAGTCATTCCAGTGGTTTCAATGTAAAAACCAACAGTCACTGAAGGGTGAGGTTGTTTTTCTTTCTTTCTTTCAAGGCAACAGAAACAAAACACTTTTTGTTATTTGGGATTAAGCAAAATGCTTAGCTTTGGGAAAAATTTTTATCTTTTTAATAAGAGTTTTAGATGGTAAGTATAATTATTTTATGTGCAAGGAGATCTCACAATGAAAATACCTACAAAGAGAACAAATATATGGAGTCAAACTGCATCATTGGACCCAAAGTCAGTTCTTTCAGATTCTAGTCCTAGTAATGGAATCGATTTCCTGTGTGATCTTGGACAAGTCAGAACCTCTTTGGGCCTCAGCTTCTTAGTATGTAAAATAATAGGCCTAGATAAGATGATTACTAAGGTTAATCTTTTTTTTTTTTTTTTAATGAATATGCTACAATTCTAGCCTGTAGGGAGAACAGTACTTTTTCAGCAGGAAAAATATTTTGTCAAAAAGAAGATAATGCTTTAAGAGACCTATGAAAAATTGCGTTAAGACAATACTAAGTCAAATTTTTATGCTGACAATATGAATGAGTATAATTATATTTAGGGGAACATTTATAATGAACAAAGTTGTGTTGTAGTTTAGAAGACTCAAAAAAGCAATTAGTTAATGTGATAGATTACAAACTAATTAGAGTTGAATCAATTCTAGGGAAAGGAGGTGATATTCAAATAAATTGAAGGGTTTTTAAATTTAGGTGTCCAGGGTGTAATTAAAAAATTGGGACTTGTTTTGATTATCAACTTCTTCCCACTCTAAATATGGTACTGAGTAGTCCAATAAAATGACATAATGTTGCTATGTGGACTCTTTGTTACTTCCTCCTCCATGAATGAAGCCTACTATAATCCTCAAAACTAGAAGTAATAGGGTCAATTGGTGCAGTGAATGGAGCATTGGCTTTGGAGTCAGGAGCAAGTGAGTATAAATTTGACTGTAGGTATTTATTAGCTATGTGACCGTGGGCAAGTCACTTAATCGCAACTGCCTTGAAAAAAAAAATAAAGGTAGAAGGAATACCTTCTCTTCCAAATCTTTTATGTCCCATCTTAAGATTCCTATGTATTTATCTCATCCTAACTTCCAATGCTTGCTCTTTTTTACACAGATTATATATAATCTTAAGAGACTATAAAGCCAGACTACAATTTTTTTTCACTTTGGCATATCTAGCACTCAGTACAATGCTTTTCTCTAAGTAGGCACTTAGTAGATGACATCTTTGAGGAATAGGAGGACAGTTGAAGTATGACTGATAGTAGCAGGTAGGTCTTGAGGCTTGACTTCAAAAAAAGAGAGAGAAGAGCGAAAGAGAACAACAACAAAAAGGCAGAGAAAGCAGAATGTATATAGCATATGTGGGGAGTAATAAACAGATAGGTCACACTGAAACTGAAATTTTCTTTGGATAGGAAACCTATAGGAAACCAATTATTGAGAAACAGGTAAGGTCCAGATTTTGGAGCACTTTGAATACTACATCAAAAGTTTTCTCTTCATGCCATAGACAACAGGAAGCCACTGAGCAAATAGTTTATGTGTGAAAAAGTGTTTTATAATTATGTGTAAAGTCTAAAATTGTAACGATCAATGTGAAATAGGCAAGTTATTTGGTCTTGATTGAAAATTTCAGAAAAGCATGAATTTTCCTCCTGATAGACAAAAAGTTTTCAATTTTCTACATTAAAATTGGGTGTCCAATAAGAATAAATATTATATATTATATATTATATTATATATAAAAATTATATATGTATTTCCTTTCTGTGACATTAAGAGAGACAAGACAAGGATAACAAAAAACAGGCCAAAGAAGGGTCTAGGATCTAGATTTTGAAGAGTTGATAATATTCCAAATTCCATGTGAAAGTAATAAAATACATTTTAGAAAAAATTAAAAATACAACAGGGACATAGATGACACCATGAACCTCTCATGGCTAATAGTATGAACTTTAAAGCGAATGACTAGAGAAAGAGAACGAAAGAAAATTTATATAGTAAAATGCAAATTGCCAAATTCTACTTGTGGGCTAGACAACAGCATAGGTTACTGTATGTGAAAAAAAATTGTAAACAAATGAATGTTAAGATGATTGAGAAAACTTAAAAAAAATTATTTTATTAAAGGTTGGCACAATTGAGAAAATATAATTTTTGTGGCTGCTTTCTGTATATGTTAAAAAAAAGTCTAGACAGAAAAGGCTACATAAAGGAAGTTTTAAAGTTGATTTAAGTCAAATATAAATGACAGAAATCTGAAATGATATGTGCATATTTCACGTTCTTAAGCTCTGATGTTAAATGTTGGAAAGAATTTCAAGTATTGGCATGGAGAAGAGTAGTAGTGTTACAGGAAATCATGTGAAGGCAAACAGGAAATCCACTCATGGTGAATTTCATATGGTTAAGGTCCCAGAGGAGACTGTTAGACCCATTACCCTCTAAATCCATCTTTCTGCACTCAAATTAGGCAGAGCGTTGATAACCCCATGGCTCTAACTTGTGTAGACATGTACAAAACTGTTTTATATTTGTTTTATACCATGGTTTAGGGATTCAACAGAGATAACCTCTTGTGACCTAATTATTCTCTTTAAAAAATATTTTTTGCTGCTTTTCTTCCTAAAGGCAAGAGTGCCTTTTGCCAAATGGGACCAGCACCTCTAGCCTATTAGTTTGAGGTAAATGAGTAGCAATATATCTTTTCTAGAAGTAAAAAAAAAAAAAAAAAAAACTATGAAAAAAAAGAAAGGACATATGAAGAAAGGTTAAAGAAATAAGGTTGATTTAAAAGCCACTTTTAAAAAGGTTACCATAAAGGACAACAGCAACTTATTTTTTATTTTCCCCTATAAGGATAGGACTAGACAGAAAATGGGAAAGAAGTTAGGTGACAAGGGGGGCAGAAATTAAGAACGTCATAAGGTTTCTGAAACCTACTATTGTATTTCCTTTCTGTGACATTAAGAGAGACAAGACAAGGATAACAAAAAACAGACCAAAGAAGGGTCTAGGATCTAGATTTTGAAGAGTTGATAATATTCCAAATTCCATGTGAAAGTAATAAAATACATTTTTTTGAGGCTAGAGTACAGCAAGTTTTAAGAGGATATATGAGTTAAAAAAAAAAAAGGATATATGAGTGCTGAAGAACTTGAGAAATAGGCAGGCCAATAGGTCAGACAAGCAGGCCAGCTATAATGTTAATGATTTAGATTAAGCAGGAAGGTCTGGGTGGAAAACAAATTTGGAACAATTTAGGTTTGGGAAACATGGGCTTGAATCAAGTAAGAGAACAGGAAGTAAGTTCAAAAGTTCCAATTAAATATTCTAGGAATCTAGGATGGTGCATGATACTAACATAATGAAATAGGCAGTATGATAATAAGAGTAGACTGGCCAGATGATAAAGATCAACATGAGCATGGAAGGGCAGATGAGAAATGGGGGAGGGAGGAAAATAAGAGATAAACTGGGTTAAAATTCAAAAAGCTCAAGAACCCAGGTTAAGGATTAGGAGGATTCAAGAATGAGAACTGGGACAGACTATTTAAAGTAGAAGAGACAAAGAACTCAAATGTACCATGCCTAGGCAATTAGGGGTCAAATAAAAAGCCAACATAATATATGCTGGGGGATTAGAAGTAAGGCTATACTGATGCTCAATTCAGTTCTTTTTATAAAAATTGTAATATTCTGGTTTCTCTATCCCTTCCTCTTTCAGATTACTTTCATATACTTTGCTTAAGTCTTGTACATACCTTGTTATTAATAAGTTGTCTATCCTATTAAAATGTTTAGTCATTGGGAGTAGGGACTAGATTTTAAAATTTTTATTTTGATATTCCAGGGTCTGACAAATAGTTAAGTGCTCAAAAAGTGCTTGTTGACTGGCAGACTAATTATTAGGAATGATATTCCCTGGGGCCTTGCTATTAGGCAAGTTAGCTTTTCTTAAGGTCCAGTATCATGAAGCCTAGGCTACTTCTTTTCTCTGAGAAAAGAAGGAAGCAAGCATTTATTAGGCATCTAATATGTGCCAGACACTGTGTTAAGAGCTTTACAAATTAAATTTCTTTTGATTTGTACAACCTAGGAGGTAAGTATTATTATTCTTCCCATTTACATTTAAGGAAACTGAGACAGGCAAAAATCAATTGACTTGCCAAGAGTCCCATAGCTCCTGAGTGTCCTGAGAGTATTTGGACTAAAGTCTTCTTGACTTCACATTCAATGCTCTATGCCACATAGCTGCCAAGACACAGCTTATGTAAACTTCATTTTCATCATTAAATGAACTATTGTTGCCTCATTTCATTCCAATATTGAGCCTATATTATTAAGCATGTAGCCTGGGCCACAATAAGCGGTCTCCTTAAGTACATGTCTCAGTACAATTTAACATGTTAGGAGAACTCTACTTACAATTCAGGTCAAATAATAATATGAATGAATGACATTTTAAAAATGTTTACTATGTGCAAAGCGCTGTGCTGAGTACTAGGAATACCAATAGAAAAGTGAATAGCCCCTATTACATTCTAATTTATATCTAAATGGAACAAAAGAATATAAAGTAGGGACCTAAAGACATTTCTGGAGGAGATATTTATGTATATCTACATACTCTGTTTAGAATGATTTAGACGAAAATTCTGCCTCAAATCAAGGCAATGGATGAGATAATTGAAAAGAATTCTATCTAGGCTAAGGATATCAGATTATAATTTAAAAGTTACGATAATAGATTTAACCTTTAGATTAGGGCTATATAACAAATTAATGAATTTTAAGGTCAGGATAACTACTTATAGAGGAGAGTAAATAAACAGAAGATGATTATTGATACATTTATCCTTAAATCTAATTAGAAAGGTGCTCTAGAAATAGTGCCTCAATGCTATTGCTTCCAAATTCTGGGAACATTTTATATTGATAATTAATTAAGAATTTTTCCTATAAAAATCTGTTGGGCTGTTAGCAAATCCTTTGGGAGGTCCAGACTAGTCAATTTTTCATTTGCAAAGAATTCTATAGGTTATCCATATGCATAAATTTATCTTTTCAAAATAGATGAATAGAAATTTCATTTTAGAAAAAAATCAACTTAGATTACAATTTCTGGAATTCCTTCATAGACATTTTAAAATTATGCAGAATGTTATATGTGCATGTATATATTTAAGCACAATAAATAAGAGAATATTATCCATAACAATTTATGCAAATCACTATGTAAGCAATGAGAATACAAATAAAGAATGAATTTTGAGGAATTTACATTCACAACAAATGCAGAAAAGGAGTTATGTAACAAGTTATATAACAAGAATCAAAGATAAGAGATAGCCTCAGTACCTATAAAATGTTAAAAGAAATAAAGGAAAGGTTCTGCTATTTGGGAATGTTTTACAGAAAAATTATGTGAGGACAAGGATGAGGACTATACAAAATTAGAAGTTGTGGACATATTATCTTCATTAATGACCAATGGAATCACATGTCCACTGAAGTATAACATTGAAATGCATGTATGTATATGGATGTTCACATAGATTGTACCTCCAATATCATAGATAATTTTGAAACTTCAATAGCTTAAAAATCTATTATGATAGAGAATATCCAATTGCCTCCATTAAAGTTCTATTCGGAAGCAGTAAAGTGACTGTTGAGTTCTTAAAGATCCTGCCAGAAAAGCATAAGTTCTATCAATTTTATTAAAATGGACTCTCCTAATAGATTGTGTACAAACAAAATCTAGTAAATTACAGTGGTTTATCAGCAGAGGTAAGGCTACTGGACAATAAAAATTTAGACACAGAAATTCATGAAAGCATGGAGATATTTCAATCTATGTTTATGGAAGAAGCACCTAAACTGAAATTAGGGGTGTTTTCAAATCTTGAATCATTGATGAAATAATCTATGAAATATTCATATAAAACTGTGGATAAAGGAAGATTAATAATGTCCTTGACTACAAAACTAATTATCATTAATTAATACTTAGAAAAGACTGGGTGGTTGAAACTAGTGAGACTGCAGTATTATTTCTGCATATCATTTACACATATGTTCTCCTTTTGTCAGGGCATGAAATCTACACATTTAACATAAAAGTCATGAGGAATCTATGGGATACTATATTTATGCTGAGCCAGGAAAGGCTCTCTTCTAGTCTAGGGATATACAGCAGTCCCCAGAACTGAACTGGGAGAATTTCTGGGAATAGAGAAGTAAAGATATTCCATTAAAGAATTGTGGATCAGTAGAGGGAAGAAGGCTCTACTTTTAAGGCTAAAGCAAACTACTCTCATTAGCACAATATGAAGAGATGTCTTTTAAGGAGAGAACTAAAGAATTTACTAATTACCTTTATAGTCAAGGACATTATTAATCCTCATTCA
The DNA here is from genome assembly GCF_048593235.1 of Sminthopsis crassicaudata. Lineage (NCBI taxonomy): Eukaryota > Metazoa > Chordata > Mammalia > Dasyuromorphia > Dasyuridae > Sminthopsis > Sminthopsis crassicaudata. The sequence goes on along the minus strand of NC_133618.1, from coordinate 263,804,813 downwards.
CATGAATGAAATATGAATATTTCATCAATGAATAATCCATCAATAATCAACAAAGCATAAAACTGGGTGAGTCTTTTCTCTTTAATCTAATGATATATTTAACAAAAATCATTAGTGTCCTTTAGGTCATAAAAATAATTTGCTGGGACTAGTTAAGTGATACATTGTGTGTGTTTATTATTTTGCTTCTAAAGCTTAATGAAGATTGTGGTGAAGTGTTACTAATATGATTAATGATAGAAATGATCAAATGAAACTGTGATCTCATCAATTTAAATGTTCCTTACAATGACTCAGATTGCAATTTATTTATTCTTGCTTTTCCTGTGAGATTCTTGTTACATTAAATTCACTTTGGAGGTCAACTTAATGACCTGGGGTCTTCCCCATTTTCTCTAGGAGACATTCAAGCAATCTACCTATTATTCCTTGTTCCTATCATATGATCAACCTATAATTTTTTTTTATTTTTTATTTTTTTTTTGTGATCATGCATTTCCTTGAAGACATGTCATTATCTTTAATCTCCATACCAAATGGCTAAGGCTAACCCTGACTGACACCACCTCTCTCAGCTTTCTCTCCTCCTGTCTAGAGGTCTGGAAGGTGTCTTCCTTTATGGGGGGCAGAGACAAGGCTTTTTTGCCTCATTCCCCTCTGCCTTTGCTGCCTTGCCTAGCTTCATCTGCAAGGAACAAGAAGGCTCCCCATGCTGTATCCCCTTTGGTCTGATCTTCTGCTTTTCTGGATTTCTTTTGGGTATTGTCCCCCCTTTAAATTGTAAGCTACTTGAGGGCAGAGTGTGCCTTTCTTTTTATTAATTGTATTTCTAGCACTTAGTACAGTACCTGACACCTAGTAGAACTCTTAATATTTACTGGATTGGTAAAAATGTTTATTGGATATGTGTGTATATATACACACACACATATACGTATGTATGTATGTATGTATGTATGTATGTATATATATATATATGTGCACTCCCCCCCCATACACACATATAACACACACACATATATATGAAATGATTATTCTCATTTTACAGTTGAGGAAACTGAGGCAGAGAGAGATTGACAGACTTGGCTGGTGTCACACTGAGATCTTCTTGGCTCCAGACCAACACTATCTACTATGCCACCTGGTTGCCTAGCAATGGCTATGTAAACTGTATATACACAAATACCCACAACATAAATATATGTATATATTAAGGAATATACTAATAAACATTCAATGGCCAATTCACTGAGGGGAAAAATACACATGTAACATAATTTTAAAATTAATCTCCATTGTTAATTCCTATCACTTGAAATTCTCACAATCAACAAAATAATGCATTGAATCCTGATTTGTAAAAGTTACCAATTTCCAAAGTGTAAATACTCACACTGAACAATTAACAGTTGACTCTTGTGAGCTGCTACAAGACACACACACACACACACACACACACACACACACACACACACACACACACACACACACACATCTTTACCAAAGATAAAGAGACTCCCCTTTTTGTCTTTTTATCTCCAGTCCCAGACATATCATGGGCACATAAAAAACACTTGCTCATTGCTTAATAGGAAAGGTGTAGTCTTCTATGTAATATCACTTAGAAGAGCTAATACTGAGTATGTTTTTTTTCCTGGCTCTGCTCACTTCACTTTGCATTAGCTCATATAAGTCTTTCTATAATTCTCTGAATTTATTATATTGCAGATTTTTGTGGCACTGAACTGACATCAGATTTAAAGATTTAAAAACTCAATTCTGCTACTCATGACCTTTGAGCAGATCACTTTTTTTTTGGGGGGGGGGGAACTTCAGGTCCTTATCTCTAGTACGAGGGCCACTGAACATCAAAGTTCTTCTAAGACTGAACATGTGATCCTATTAATTTTGTGATCATTTATGAGAGTACCTGTAAATTAACTGTAGGCTCAATATCCAGGAGAAAGATCCATATAGAGGTCAACAAGAGATTTGCATAGAAAGGGTGATGCCTGCTATGGAGTGGAAGCTCCCAAAATTGGAGTTAAGGGCTGGGGAAATAAATTCAGACATAGGTGACATATCTTTGTTAAACCAAATAAACATAAATTAGAAATTCAGAGTTTTATCTAAAATTTAGCCTAGTTAAAATTTGGCCAGCTGACTCATTAAGGCAAGAGAAGGAGGAACTGAAAAAGACAGGTCCTGAATAGTGTAACTAATACATCTCAAAAAAGTACTTGTATTATTTGAATTCACACTGTAGGTTTCCATTAAGCTAGAACCAATTTCCAGGTTTTACATGTAATGATAACTTTGAATAGTATGAATCAAATAATGTGACCACTTCACAAGACTTATTAATTATATTAATGAACTAATGAGGACCAGCTGGATTAGGTCCTAGCTCTTGGAATATTTCTATGTAGAGCCAGGACTGATAATTGATAGGCACACAAACTTTTATTATTTTTTTTTCTTTGTGATTTCAATTTTCTATGTCTTTCTTGAGTAGTAAAGGGCTCATCAAAGCCCAAAGTAAGAGCTAAATCCCAGCTAGATTCCCAATATGGGATCTTATAACTAAATGTGGGGTTGTGAAATTATGATTTGTTATCAGGGGAATGTTTGATTTGATAATTATTTTATATGACTATATTCCCAGGATTATGTAAAAATTTCTCGGGCAATTAGAAAAAGTTTAAGGTAGCCTCAGCTAAATTACTGAAAATAAGGGCCATATTTTCAGGATAAAAGTCAAAATGAAAAGAGTCATGGTCATTCAGAGAACTGAGGGGGAAAAAAAAACAACTTTAAAGGCCCATTACCAGAGTGTCTGGGGTACTCTCTTATTGCTGACTTGATGAAAGAACACAGATTCAAAGTGGAGAGGCAGTAGCAGGGAGTAACCAATAGGGAAGTATTACCCAGCTAGGCTCTGTGACCGAAAGAATCTGCATACAGAGGGGTTTAAAAAAAAGTAAACATTCTTTTGGTGTACTAACAGACTCTATAACAATTTATTTGTTCAGCAAACAAATCCTCCAGTCAGAAACAGAAATCATACAGCCAGATACTACGAATGAGGAAATTGAGAAATTAACAGGTTTCTAGGGTTTATCTTTGGCATATAGAGATAGAGAATATGGAGATAAGGAGATGAGAGAGACTGAATGAAGGAAAGAAGAACATAGATAAAGATTAAAAATATCTAATTTAGGGGCAAAAAGACTTCTGATAAAGATGACTCTCTTGCTAATCAGGTTTTGTCATGTGGGAAGAATCTAATTACTGGGGCAAAATGATTCAATTTTTATACACACACATGTTTACTTTTTCCTTTGCTCAAAGGAAATTTTTTATACTCAAAGCTCTCTTAGATGGCAAATGGAGGCAGTAAAAAACTCAAAGAAACTGTGAGATCTGCCTTTTTATTCCAGCTGTTACTGCTACAATATAATTTGAGACATTGAGACAAATGAGGGCAGGGGGAACACTCTCTTGCAAATCAAAGCCAGTCTAATTCTAGAACCAGACACTGTTTTGGAGAGTAGAGGAAAGGTAGATTAAAACCTCAATGTGGTAGAGCCTCTAGAAGCAGATATTGGATTCTTAGATTATGTGATATTGCCTACCTATGAGAGACAATTTAAGAGTTGCAATGGACGGACCTCAATAGGCCATCTCTACTGAAGGATCTCCAAAGATGGGGAAGCTAACACATTCTGAAGCAGCTCATTCTGCCTATAGACAGCAGTTGAAGTTTCAGAAATAAAGCCACCATTTAGTTTCTTACATATCTTGTAAAAAAGAATAAGAGGAAATGGACTTCTCTGAGGCTAAGCAGAACAAGTCTTACCTTTCTTTTACCTATGGGGCTCTTTCAGATACTTGAAGACAACTATTAAGTCCTCTGCTACTTCTCTACTCTAGGATAAACACCTTTTCCTTCCACCAACTTTAGCATGGTATGATTTCCATTTCATACATTATATGTTGTAAGGAAAACAGACTATTCAAAATTCCATCATTTTATCCTGCCTTTCTTTGCATGTGCATGCTTTTCTGTTTTTGTACCTTTTCGTCTTCACATTTGCAATATTTTCCCCTCATGTCTCTATGGGTTGAAATCACAGATTCCTAGATTTAGAATTGGAAATCAGTCAGACAATAAAACAAAATAATTGATTGATCTCTGCTCTATGAAATCACAGGCTCCTAAATTTCAGATAATAACTAGTTCAAAAACCTCATTATATAAAACAGGAAATTGAGGCTCACAAATATTAATTTGCTCAAGGAAACAAAAGTACTAAGTAACTGAACTGATATTTAAATTCAGGTTTTCTGATCTCTCTGTTTGTCTCTGTCTCCCCCTCCCCCCCAATATTATTCTGCCTCTCTTTACGTCCTTCAAAATCCAGTTCTGCTATTATCCCCTCCATGAAGTCTTAAGTGATTTCTCCCTTCCTGACTTTTTTTATATGGAGCTCTTTTATGTATTAATTCCAGGATAACTTGAATTAAAGTTGGAAGGGGAAGAGAAGAAAGGGTATTTCTTAAGTACCTACTACATTTCAGAAATGAGGATAATTTCTTTACAAATTAATATTTGTAAGGTAAATTATCTCATTTGATACTCACAACCGCACTAAGAGTTGATGCTATTATGATCCTTATTTTAAAGTTGAGGAAATGGAAGAAGACAGCCTTGTCTAAGGATATACCATTAGTATCTGAGGTCAGGTTTGAACTCAGGTTTTCCTAACTCCAGGCCCAATGCTCTATCTAGCTGCCTGATTATTAAATCTGAAAAGGGCCTTAAATCAAGCCCAATTCTATTTTACAGAAAAGGAAATTGAGGTAAATGAAATTATTTCCCTGTGGCCATACAGGTAATAAGTAGCGTAATTAGATTTTTGAAACCATGTCTTCTGATTCAAAAACTAGGACTTTTATCTATTAAACCACCCAATCATAGAAAATGAAACTTATAAGGAAGAACTACATTAAGTGGTACTGTTTATCCTGAGGAAGAAAATAGCAAATAGTGTTTTATGATTTTCATGAAAAGAAAAAAGAAGTAGGATTTAGTTGGAGCATGAATTGAGTTCAGACAAAGAATTTATCTATCCAGAGAACAATAATCCAAAAGGGTAAAGGAGGCTCTTGGAACGACAAAGAGTACAAAGAAATCAAAATTACTTTGGAATCAGGAGTCCTGGGTTCAAATCCAACCTCTGACACATACTAGATGTGTGATCCTGGATGAATCAATAAATGTTTCAGTGCCCTAGGTAAGTAATTCTCTAAGAGTATAAGTTGCAAAATAATTTCTTACCTATATAGGTAGAAGAAGTTTCCTGACTGGTAGTTCTTACACAAATAAGGCTACAATTATGATTTATAATAAATATTGTTCTCATATGGATGTTACTTCTGTCCCTTACATCAATATAATTAAGGGGTTTTATGGCGAGTGTGCGTAGCATCTAAATAGTATGCATGTAGTTGACTGATTGATCCTTGAAGTCAATAAGATCTGAATGCAAGTTCTGCCTTGGATAATTATTATCTGTGTGAACCCAGGCAAATCACTTAACTTGTCTGTGTCTTTTTCTTCCTTTCATATTAGATGAACTTTCAGTTGCCGTTAATATTTTAGGTTTTTTTATTTTACAGGGAAATTCTGGTTGGAAGGAAGATTCTTCGTTCACAAAAAGGATCATAACTTTGGGAAGGTGATGGCATGACTTACAAGTGAATTTAAGTCAGGGAGGGCTGTGCAAAGTCACCAACCTCATTCTTTCCTCTGGAGCCATCTGGGTCCAGTGGCAAGACATAGATCAGGATTATTAGAGATGGCCTGGATGCAGTGGGAGACCTTGGCCTTTTACAATTAAGACTCTTAACAGGTCTCAGGCAACAAGAAGCACAAATCCCCAAAGTGGATGCCCCTTTCCCCTAGAGAGATTTTCTGCAAAAATCAACCCACCATGAAAGTTTGAGCTCAGGGGAAATCCCATGACGCTGATTCACTCCACAGAGGGAGGCTGCACAAGATCAAATTCACCTTAGTGTCTCATGATCATGGGCATTTTCTGTGAAAAAAAAAAAAAAAAAAAAAAAAAAAAAAAAAAAAAAAAAAAAAACTTAAGCAGAAGTGACAGGGCCAAGTGAAGGCATGCCAACATGCTTTAAGGCTTTGGAAAGATTTGCCAGGAAGGGCCACTGACTACAATCTTTGCATGAAATTGTCTACAAAGCTATTCAACAGCTCTCCCTATCAAACCGCAACTGAGTCAGAATTTCCATTCTGCTGATTGTAGTCATGTTGATCCTTGGTTTGGGAGACACCAGAATTTCAATAATATTTATTAAAGACCTATGTACATTAGGTCCAAGTCCAACCTCAATGGTAGGCAGAGTAAGTAGCTGCCTACATGGCATGATTTCAAGGTTTATGAGAAAGACCCATCTACTTTTCCATTAGCTTCCACAGGGATTGAAGTATCCACTATTAGATATATTCCTTCAGACACTTCAATAACTGGCTTCTGAAGGTTAATGTTAAAAAGAAAAGATGTTACTCTGGAAGGGTAGCACATTAATGAAGAAGTATCTATAAACTTTTTATGAGTAACAGATTAGACAGGAGAAACATAGGCCCTCAAGGCAACAGGTATAGGGAATTTAGTTTTGATTAGAATGGAGAAAGGGAGTCAAGAAAGGTCTGGTTTGGGATATGGGTATGCAGTACTGATTTAGTAAAAGTCTTATTTAGGATGAATCTAATGATGCAATAGAGTCAGAGCTCAACCTCCAAGTGTGAAGGAATGGATTTTAGGGAAGGATGGAGTCTTAAGGAGGGGGAAAAGGTCACCAAAAGGAAAAGTAATTCTGAAGAAAAGTTTTAGCTAGTTTGCAACTTAACCCAGATCTGGTCCAGTATCCACTTATGCATAGTCCTGGACTACGTGCTTATTAAAAAGATATCATCACAATGAAGAACAATATAGCCCTTGAAATTGAAAAAGCTGGCAGAAAAGAAGTGTAACATTTTAATGAGGTCCCACATAAAGAAGCAGTAGTTTTAAAATCAAATACAGAAAATGAACTACATGCAGCATTTCATCTTTATGTCTATACCTTTGTACTGTGTTCTGTACTTAGAATGCTCTCCATTTTGACATCTCTGCCTTACTTTAAGGCTCAACTCAAAAAGCCTTTTACAGTAGTCATTCCAATTCCTTCTACATTTCCAACCACCAATTCGAGTTTTCCCAACTACTTTACATTGATCTATTTAGTATGTAAGCTGGAGAGCAGGAAGGATTTTTGTTATTTGGCCTTTGTTGCACAGCGCAGAACCTGACACATAGTAAAAACAAAATACATGCTTGTTGATTGATGGAACTAACCCAAATAAAGTGATGCTTTCTTAAAAGTCATTTCTGATGCTTCAAGATGTGATGGGGAAATTTATTCACAAGTTAAAGACTTTTAAGCTATAGAATCAACATAAATCTTTAGCCCACTTTACTATTGACACAACAGCAGCTGACTACAGAAAAGTCAGTGATTAAAGATACTCAATTACTTTAGCAAAAGCAACCTGTTTTCATATTACTCAACCCAGGACAGCTGCAAACCTTCTGCTGCCTTTCTGACCTCTTTGTTCAAATTCCTGATTCTGCTTCAATTATTTTGTCACAATTAACTAATTTTCTATTTTCAAAGTTAGTTCTTTAAGAGATATAGAACAGGCAAAAATGGGAAAGAAAGAAATAAGGGGAAATGAGGAAAGGAAAAGAGGGAAGGAACAAATAAGAAGTGGGAAAGGTAAAGAGTAAAGAAAGAGAGGTAGGTAGAAGGGGGTAGAGTGAAGAAGGCAATGTGAGAGGAAGATGGAGGTGGGGGACTAAAAAAGGAGGGATACTCATGAGGAAAGAAAATAGAAAAAGAGTGGAGATATGAAGGAAGGGAGAGAAGGAAAGAGGAAAGGACAAGGGAGTAGAAAATAAGGAGGGAGAGAGAAATGGAAAGGGAGAAAAAAGACTGGGGAAAGGAAGGAAGAAAAGGAGAGCAAAAGACTAAAGAGAGGAAGGGAGGAAGAAAGGGAGAAAAAGTTTTATAGAGAAAAGGTTTACAGATAAAAAAGAAAGTTCAAATATTTGTTGGTTGATTGCTTTCACATTTTCATAAGCAAAAAGAGTGAGAAGGGAAAGGAAAGAGAAGGAAAAATAGAGGGAAGGAGATAGTGAAAGAAATTAAAGAAAGAGGAAGAAAGAAATAGTAGGGGGAAAAAGAGATTGAAAAGTTATTTTAAAAATTCAGAGTCAAAACTGCTGGATATGTCCTCTCCTGATATTTCAAATCTTGCTATGGGAACCACTGGCAAAGGAAAAAAGCTAGAAGCCTCTGCTAATCAGTTTGCCACTGTCTTCAGATTTAATGCAATATTTGGCTTAGAAATTTTCAAAATCCCCAATTCCAGCTAAAATATTTACAAAGTCCTATGTGTCTCACTTAATGCCTGTTAGGCAATCTTCTTTAAGACTCCACAGATACTTGTAAACCTGTCAGATGAATTGAGGTTTATAAATAAGGCTTTGTCATAAAGAAGACTGCAATGTCAATCAGTTAGAAGTCAATATTTCTCAGGACCTGTCTGAAAACCAAAAGCACAACCAGATAAAGTTCCACATTGGTAAATTAGACTGGACAATAGTTGGCTTGCCCTCAGTTTTCAGTGGCATTAATGGGAATTCTTCTGACCTCAACTACTTAAAGTCATACTCTCCTGTAAATCTGTCACTGATCCAACCCCTTCTTGAGTTATGGCTTAGTGAAAGTTCATTGGTCCAACTATCACTGACAGAGTGACAAGTTGGATTATTATGGAATACTTGGAAGAACGATTCCTTTCTATTGATATTTGAATTGATGGGATATGAAATGCATTGAAGGTCAGAACACCCAAGGGAAAGTCAATACTAGGAATAAAGAAAGAAGGGAGATGGCTCAGAAAAGGCCAGTTTAGGAATACATTTTATTCTCAATTAACTTTGTCTTTCAGTGTTATGAAGAAAGTTTTAAACCTCAAGCCCAGAAAGGGAAAAAAGGCAAAGTAATGGTTTAACTTTCTCTGAATCCTGTTTAGTCAAGTACTCATGATAAGACTGGAACCATAAAGCTGCTTTATTTATTCTCAACTGTATTTTAAAAATTCCTTATAAAGGTTATTACATGTAATGCAATAAGCTAAAATCCTTGGCTTATAAATACTCACTTCAAATATTTGTTGGTTGATTGCTTTCACATTTTCATAAGCAAGCAGTCCTTTATAGATAATTTAATTAGTTGTTATATGTAAGGGCAACAAATAATGAACTATTAGACAAATGGGGAAATAAAAGTGCTAAATTGGTGTAAAAAATAAAAAAGTCATTAGTATCAATTGATCAATGAGAAAGAGCTAGAATTGAACCTTTAACTCTGAATGAATTAATTTACCTATTAAAAGGAGCTAGCTTTTGACCAAAAATATGCTCCGAGATTATTGGATTTTTATGTAAATTGAAAAATAAAGCAAGAATACTAAACTAAGTTGAAAAAAGATTAGCAAAGTCCTTAGATACAAAATTGTTTGTAGCATGGATAACAGCTTGTCTAACATTACAATTTTACATGTTTGATTATACTGATTACTTGGCATGTAAGGATTTTGAACATTTTAAATGATAATAATAAAGCAATTAGGATATTATTTTTTAAATGTAGGTACAGGGATAATACACCTCCCCTACCCCACTTGCTCTACCTTTTTAAATTAACTTTTTATTTTTCCAAATACATGCAAAGATAGTTTTCAACATTCACCTTTGCAAAACCTTGTGTTCCAAAATCTTCTCCCTCTTATCCCACTACCCTCTCTTCAAGACAGCAAACAATCCAATATAGGTTAAACATATGCAATTCTTCTAAACATATTTCCATATTTGTCATGCTGTCAAAAAAAAAAATCAGACCTAAAGGGAAAAAACATAAGAAAGGAAATAAAAAAAAAATAAGCCAACAACAAAATATTATGCTCTGACCTACATTCAGTCTCCATGACTCTCTCTGCATGTGGATGGCACTTTTCATCACAAGTCTGTTGGAAAGCCAAGTCCAGCACAGTTAATCATCACATAATCTTATTGCTTGGTTCTGCTCATTTTACTTAATATTAGTTCATGTAAATCTCTCCAGGTCTCTCTATATTCATCCTGCTGATCATTTCTTATAGAACAATTATATTCCATAACATTCATATACCATAATTTATTCAGCCATTCTTCAACTGATGGGCATCCATTCTGTTTCCAGTTCCTTGAAACTACAAAGAGGGCTGCCACAAACATTCTTGCACATGTGAGGCCTTTTTCCTTTTTTATGATCTTTTTGTGATACAGACCCAAAAGCTTTCCCCCCTCTTTTTGTGTATGTAACCATAATGTCATTGTTCTCTAAGATCAGTTCCAGAAATCCAAAAAGATTCTCTTCTAGAAATGGGAGATTCCATCTTTACTGAAGGCTTTCTCTAACTATTGGTACATTCTGAAATTGATACTTTTTTTTTTTTTTTTTTTTTTTTTTGCTGAGACAATTGGGGTTAAGTGACTTGCCCAGGGTCATACAGCTAGGAAGTGTTAAGTGTCTGAGTTCAAATTTGAACTCGGGTCCTCCTGACTTCAGGGTTGGTGCTCTATCCACTGCGCCACCCAGCGTGCCCAGAATGTTTTTCCCCCCATAAGTCAGGTGTTAAGAGTTATTACTGGGACTCTAAGCAGGATTGTGTCTAACTATGATTATAGGATTACATTTCTAGAGTAGAATAGAACTCCAGAAGCCATATAATCTCATCCTCTTAATTTTATTGATGAAGAAATCAAGGGCTGGTGAAATTTTGCCTAAAATCAACATAGGGTAGTAACAAGCAGAGGCTCCAGTATTCCAAATGCTTAACTATTTCCCATATTTACACTGCTCCATTGTTAGGTGTTAGGTTCTTACTAAGTGCTAATGAGATAATGAGATATTAGGTTCTTACTAGGTGCTAAGTCGGTACTTAACAATTCTCCAGTTCCAGCCTTTACTGGGAGTTTTGTCCCTTTGAACTTCTGGGGAGGAGCTTGCATGCTTAGGAGGAGCAAGTTCATTGGTTGAAGTAATTTTTCCCAGAAGCCCCTGAATTACTCCACACCCATTCTCTAGGAGGATAAAAGACGCAACATTGAGCAAGGGGGAAGAGTCTCTACTCTAGGTCAGTGTTGGCAGCCAAGAGATTGAGTTGAGACAGCAGAACATTACAGTTGGGGGCAGTCTATATAGGGCACACAATTTTTCTGGGAAAGAAAATGTTTTAATATTCCCAAGTAATCTACAAACTTTCTGTAAATTGAGTTTTCTTTCTTTTAAATATAATCCTGAAAAAAGAATTCAGCTATATCAAAATTAGAACCATCAGGTAAAGGACAATCTAAGTTGAAGGTCTATACATTCTTTCAAGCATTCTATCAAGGTAATAAATATGATATAGCCTAAGGGTTGATCAAACCATCAATAAGATACCCAAAATCTTCTAGTAGTTTTCCTTCATAAGAAGTATTAAATCACCCAATCAGATTATATTTATAGTACTTGTAGAAATAGCTATGGAAAACTGGTTGTCCATTCAGTTTTCAAAACATAAGTCAAAAAGCTTTTTTTTTTTTTTCCTACTAAACACAAGTGGTTTCCAAGCTTCCATTAGCAAATAAACATTCACTAAAGCCTACTATGTGCTAGGTACTATGATGCTAAGCTCTCGGGATATAAAAAGAGGCAAAAGCCTCTCTCAAGAGGATCATAAAGGAAACAACATGCAAATAACTCTGTATAAACAAGCTATATGTAGAATAAGATGGAAATAATCACCAAAAATTAATAATCTGTTAACATTAAAATCCCAAATAATCAATAGGGAAAAGGCTAGCAATAAGGGAGATTGGGAAAGACTTTTTGTAGTTGAAATTTTATAGGAAACTTGAAGGAAGCCAGGGCAAATTCTAATTTGTGAGTATTATGTCCAAGGCCTTGTGCTTATCATTTGGGGGAAACACAAAGGGAAATCAATCTTTGCCATGTGAGAATTTACAGTTTGACAAACAAAAGAGGTAAGTAGAATAAATACAATAGTAGAATCAAGTGAGTGCCACAAAAAGATATATACAAATACAGACAGAGCTCATAAATATGTATCAATCTAATTTTTTCTTCACAATTACCTGTTGAGGCATTTAAGTACCATTATTCTAATTTCATTGATTAGAAAGATTTAGAGATTTTAAGTGATTTGTCTGAAGTCATAAGATTAGTAAATATCAGAGTTCATATAATCATGTTTTCTGCTTTTAAATCAAAACTTTAGAGCAATAAGGGAACATAGAAATCAATACTTCAATTCTTTCATTTTAAAGGTGGGAAACTGAGGCACTGAAAGATTAAGAAATATTTCTGAGAACAAATGGATCATAAAAAAAGAAGTGAGATCTGAACCCATTTGTCCTTCATTAGGGAAGATGTCATAGGACATGAGATATTTAAATTGGGATAGATATAATTTTAACATGTGAAAATGAGATGGGACAAAGGGCCAAGGGGATGACATTTTAGACACAGAGAACAGCTTTATCAAAGGGATAGAAGCAGAAAAATCATGATGCTTTTGAACACTAAAGCTTGGACATATAGTGGTACTTTCATGAAGAACCATGCTTAGGAAGACAGGTGATTTCTCAAGAGATAAAGCTAGAAAAGGTCAAATTAAACTATGGCTTGTACTCCAAGATTTTAGTTTTGACTCTTAAGAAAAATATCAAGGCAGTTATCATTCATACTCTTTCATATTGGTCTGATCAACCATAGTAGAGACACTGTAATTTATTACTTTTAATTAAGATTAATTCTTAATTGGGGTTAAATAGGGGGTAGAAATAGTATAAAATGAAATTCTAACTCACTCTTCACATGAAGGAGTCATACTTTTGGCTTTAAAGGGTTTTTTACTTAGACCTGCATAGGAACTTAAAAATATCCAGTTTAACCCCCTCATTTTATAAATGAGGAAACTGGGGTCCACTAGAATTGCATGTCTTCCCTAAGGTCAACCAGATAGTAAGTAACAGAGCCAAAAATCAAACCCAGGCTTTTTGCCTCTAGGAGACTGTGTTTCCTCCCCACTATAAAACATTACTGCTTCTTCTCAGAGACACTCATATATGAAAATACAAAATTCTTCTGGTAATCAAACAGATGAACTAGGTTTCAATTTTCTTGCTCCTTTTTTTTGCACAACACAGTTTGTCTTTGAAGGCATTCCATTTGGGAAATATGTGACCTTTCCCCATCATACTCCATTTAACTGAATGCTTTGCCTCTAAAGTCACCACGATGCAGATCAACATTTTACACCCACTGTCTTTGTGAAATGCTTAATCCCGTTCCTTAAGTTTGCTTTGTTGAAATCATTTTGCAAACATAAATCAAATCAAAGTATTTTTTATTTAAAAAAAAAAAAAACACTTTGCTTGCAAAACTAAATATTTTTGACACCATAGCAACATGCTCAGCACTCTGGCTAATGTATTGGGCCTTGCACTGCAGTTTAGAGTTTTAAAAACTACTGGCAAAAATTCGTAGTGGAAGGAAAGAAAAAAAGCTAATAAGCTAGTCAATAGTAGCTTTAAAATCCTTTGGCCATTGCTAAAGAGAGGTTCATCTCATAAGTATAACTTTTTCATATATAGGATTCTAAAAAATCCATTTTATCATCACGAAATGACATAGAAGTTGGCCTAGGTTCAAATTTTAATTAGTATATATTGTGTGACACTTATAACCTCTCAAGGCTGTTAGCAACTCCCAACAGAGAATTTATGAGATGGAGGTGGGGAGGTGGAACATGGATAAAAGTCATATACGCCAGGTAGGCAAAAGATTATAAATTGCAAAGAAAGTACAGTCCTACTTTAGTTAAGGAAGTTTCCTTACCTGAGAGTTTCTTTTACTAATGATTTGAGAGTCACACTATCCCTAATATATTTTTCTTCCTTCTTTTTAAGGTTTATTATGTTTTAAGTATTTTATTTTTATATTACAAACATTTATACATTGATCCTACTTTGTGAAAGTTCTCTTACAAAAAAGTAAAATCAGCTAAGTAAAACAAATTATACGGTGATATCACCTATTTCACATTTGTACCCTCCATCCCTACCTCTCATTAAAAAAAAAAAAAAAAAAATTAGAAATCTGTTTTTTCTCCCTTTCCACCTAACTCATCTGGGAAAAAACAAAACAAATTTCTTATAACAAATGTGTATGTAGTCAAGCACAACTAATTCCCCAAATAGGTGTACACAAAATGTAAATGCATCATTCTGCACTCTAAACAGAATCACTTTTCTGAAACAATATTTTACCACTGGAATCATAAATGATCATTACAAACTGTTTTTATAGTATTGTTATAATTAATTTTTTAAAGTTTTGTTTTTTAAATTTATTTTATTTTCAATTAATGAAAACAAGTATTTCCATAATAGCATAAGTTAATCTGGTTCTGCTTATTTCATTCTTCATCATTTTATAAGAATGCTCAAAATTATTCATTTTTATAATGTTGATTTTATAGTATAAAATGTCCTGTTTCTGCTCATTTTACTCTATATTAGCTCATACAATTCTTTTCATGTCTTTTTTTTAATTACAGCTTTTATTTACCAGATATATGCATGGGCAATTTTACAGTCTTTTCATGTCTTTTTGAAAGTATAGTCAATTTTCTCAATTTTTCTACAGCACACATTCATTTGCCCTAACTTATTCGGCCATTCCTTAATTGTTGTATATCCTTTTGATTTCTAATCTTTGGCCAACACAAAAAGAAGTACTATAAATATGTACATGAAGGGACCTAAAAGAGATCAAAGAAAGAGGAAACAGTTTTTATCCCTTTTATTGAGGCATCTGGATTGGTACTGACTCATTCATTCACTTAACAACCATTAAGCACCTACTATGTTAGGCACTAGGTGAGCAACAAAGATACATATAACAAGGTCTATAACAAGAATAGCTCAGTCTACAGAGAAAACAAATCATCACATGGTACCTGGGGCAGATGTTGCAGGTAGGCAGAATTGTGCCCAGAAGTATTTGATCCTCAAGACAAAAACCCTCTCTTTTAAATATAAAAACAAATGTTATCCTTTTCTAAGGGAGCTGAAGAGAGACATAGAGACACAGAGAAAGAGACAGAGACTGACTCATGGAGGACACAGATGGGTTTCAACATATTTTTAGTGACAATCTATCAGCAAAACTAAAGGCATATGGGATAACAGAGGAAGTGAATAATGGAAAAAGGAGGTGGGCTGGTAATGAAGCAAAAGTGAGGGATCACAGATGGACATGCTGATTTCTGCATTGCTTCTCTTGAATGTTGCTTGTTTGTACATAGCTTTTTTTCACATTTTCTTTCCCACCAGACTATAAACTCCTCGAGGAAAAGGATTTTCTTTTGCTTGCCTTTGTATTCTTAGTGCTTAGCACATAAGTTTAATAAATAATTAATGATGTGAGTACTTGGCACATAATAGGTTCTTAATGTTTATTTACTGACTCAACTAGCATATGTAATTAAAATAAAAGGTCTAGGTCTTTCATGAAATGCTATGATATAATATGTACAAGAGTTACATAAGAAGAAAGTATATGTAAAAGATTGTTATCTTCAGTGTTGGAGGAAAACACACTGATTCCTCCATTAAATTATATGCATGAAACAAATCCAACTAGCTATATTCTATCATATTGACAAATTATCTTTTCTCTTAAAAAAAATTTCACTTATCTCAGTGTTTTCTTTGTGGTAATTAGCTTCTATATTTTCTAACTACTTTATGGTATGCTTAGGACAAACCATTCACGTGACCACCTAATGCTGTGGAATTGTGAGAGCACACGCATAGTCATTACAATAACAAAAGGTTAATATTTTTTCTTCTTCAGTGTAAATAATCTCTCTTAAAATATAGATACATATAGTCTATCATAATCAATTTATATGTGCTAACTCTTAACTATCTAGGTAATTAAAAATTTTAATACTAACTTTCCCTTCTAAGCCCCCTACATTACCTCTAAAACTTTATATCATGGTATCTCTGTCTGCTTGATATGAAGTATAGTTTCACAATATAAAGTGCTTAAGAGATTATGGAAATGCAGCCCTCTGTTTGGACACTTGCTTTTAAAAAAGAAAATAATACAGGGGATGATAGTCTTGGACTCTCTCTCTTCCTCTGGCCAAATCTCTCCATTAAATAAATATTAGAAATCCGTGTGCCCATATGCAAGGGAGTTTTCCTCAGTCACCATCAGGATGAAGTCAATGACTTCTGTACAGGATTTTTTTTTTTTAAAGATCAACTTGTTCAATCAATTCTGAAACAACTTATCACCCAAGTCTCATCTTGTGCATGGTTCTTGTATAAGACTTTCCCAAATACACAATCTCACTTTTAGTCTTAACTTGTACTTTCATTTCCAAATTATCTTTTGAAACAGAAAATAGGATCAGAATCATGATTACTTTTCCTGGGTTGGGATACTTCCTCTACTAATCCAGTTAGAGTCACTTGGAGAACAGAAAAAATGGGTCAAAGGCTGTTCTTGAATCCAGGCCTTCTTGACATTGAGGCCAGCTCTATTCAAAAATGTTATGCGCCTCTCAATCAGGTTAGAAATATTTGCTCAAGTCATTTGGCCAATGAGCATTTATTATGCATTTATTACAAGGCAAGTACCATACTAAATGCTGAGGATACAGAAAAAAGGCAAATAATAATCCTTGCTCTCAGAACTAAATATTTGTCCAAATAATAGGTAATGCTGGAGATGTTAAAAACCAAAGTTTTAAACTACAAGCAAATAAACCACTATGACAAGATAGCACCCAGCCAAGAGTACTTACTAAAAGCACTTGGAGGTTAACTGGTTGCAGATTTAGTTATAAATGAACTGTCCCCAGAAAGGACTGTCTCAGACTGCTATCATGACTGCTATCCATAAGAAAAGGCCATCCATAAACAAAGGAGTAAATTTCACTTCTTCAACTGGACAAATGGATGATCATTCAACAAAACTTAAACTATTAGAGAAAAGCAAAGCTGTTTATGCAAAGAGTGATTGTGACGCATTAATCCACTAAGAGTAGCTGTGGAGGAGAATAAACAAATATGTTTTCAAGGAGTGGGGGAATGAGTAGCCAAAAGTTGGTCAAGACTTTTAGCAAACCCTTGACAAGATTCCACAAAAGATTAATTTCAAAATAAGTTGCAGTCAGATGTGGGGATGAGAAAGTTGTTTTATCATAGACAGTGAACTGGTTCAAAGACAATAAATTCCTGGATGGAAGCATGTAAATAGTGCTGTCTCCTATGGATCAGTTCTGGGACCATTCTTTGAATATGTGTCAGGGATTGAAGAGGGCCTTACATTTCACTGTGTTAAGGATTTGTGATTCCATCAGTGTGGGTACTTTCTCCACAACTCTGTGACATAGTACATTTCATATCACTTCACCCCTGGTGAACCCTCCTATGAACACCAGGTAGTTTGTTTGGATCTATTTGCTCAAAAACACAAACTAGTTGATTTATGAGGATTCCTCTGAAAAAGTAAATTTTTTTTTATGTTAACACTGAAAAATATAAAATTTATGAAATAAAATAAGTGTTGTATGATATATTTTGGATTTTTAAAATAGATATCTTTCTTCCCCCCCCCTTCTGAAGCTGGGGTTAAGTGACTTGCCCAGGGTCACACAGTTAGGAAGTGTGAAGTGTCTGAGATCAAATTTGAACTCCGGTCCTCCTGAATTCAGGGCTGGTGCTCTATCCACTGTGCCACCTAGCTGCCCCCTAAAATACATATCTTTCAAGTAAAACATCTCACTTTTACTTTATCATTTGTTTTCTTTCTATTGCTTTCTATTGACTATATTTAGGTTGTATATGTAACATAGTTGGGGGAAATTGTAACCTGTATGTAAACTAATATAGTATCTTAAAGATAAAGTCTAGATCTTTTCCTCCAATTTCAAGGAGGAGAAAATAGTATAAAATCTCAGAATAGTAATGAAAGGGGAAGTTGAAATTTCCATATAAAGACAGTCTAAAAAATAATATAATTGACATCAGCCAGAAAAGATGAAGGTCAAGGCAGGACAAGGTTAAAATATATAAAATTGTGGATAGGGTAAATATGATCCCATGACTTTCCCATAAATGTGAGAAATCAGCCCCAAGTATTTCTTATTGGCACATAAGAAAGGAAGTGGTTCAGACAAGTGTGAAGAAGTATCTGGAGAAAATGTCAACATACTTAGGCCAACCCATCCTAGAATAAGAAAGTGTATATTCCTATGTCATGAAAAGGGCTCTCAATCAGGAAGATTTTAAGACTGAGAGTTCATAATGTGCATACTGGTTATTGAAAGCAGTCTTCTCTAGCCTTATTAACGCATTCCTTCTCAAAGCAGGATCTGCTATGATATTGACTAATTTCCTGCCCTGCCCTAATTTCATTCTTTATACCCAAAAGGCTCTAGATATATATTTTTGGCTGATTTAGAAATATTTGTTTTTTTCTCTAAGATGAGCTATTTTGAGTATACCGTCTTCTCTGGGCTCTTCTGGGTAGTTTGCTCCTCCTGTGCCAATAAACAATGCTTATTCCTCAGAAGTTATTTATTAAAACCTGTCATCTATGCAGCCAGAATGAATTTTTCATCAGCCAGGATAAAATACCACTGTAAGACTGTGATAAACAAATGTGGATTTTTGAAGGGGGTTAACTGGTTTCCAAGTTGCTTACAGTTATACTGGTGTTATTTTTGAATGTATAAAACCACTGACAACTGTACCATCACAATTTTTTTTTTCAAAATCTGTAAATAAAAATTTATAAATTAAAAAAAAATTTTTTTTTTCAATTTTAACAAATCCTGAAAGGGAAACATGGCCGTGTGTGTGTGTATGTGTATGTGTGTGTTTTTACTTAACAGAAAAAAAACCAAAATCAAAGGCCATAGATTTTAGTCTTGACTCTTTTTGTCTGTTATTCTTTGATATTTCTGACATTTCCTATGCCTTCAGAATCCTAATCTGCTAATAAAAGAAGAACTTTCAATCTCCTATCTAAAGGAATTTTAAAGTAATGGCCAAAGGATGGATTTCTAAATTTTTAGAATATTAAATACCAATAGTATTGGGGAGGGAGAAATGTGTGTCTGAGGCAGCTGTCCCACTCTGAAAAGGAGTAAGGTGGCATAAATAAATAATTTTAGGTAGGATCTACACTCTCATAGTCAAAACTTGTACTTAGTTCTATCTTTGTTAATATATGACAACACAGTGGTAGCAGTTATGAATTCTTCAGTGCTTCTTTGTCATTTATCTCCTTCCAGACAAGTAAGCACTTCCCTGAAAATCTGTCTGTTTCTGACAAAAGCTGTACATGTATACATACCATATTTATCTTCACTGTTTTATGATATGTATATATTTATGGGATTTTTTTCCCATAAAAAGAGTATATCTTCTTTTCTCTCCTGCTCCATCTCCATCCAGATTATATATTCCTTAAAAAATGCAGGTGGATCCCTTTGATTTCTTTTTCATCTTCTCATGGAAACTACCCAAAATTCTATATATAATGAGTGCTCAGTAATTTTACAGAGGATCCTATGATCTGGAGTTAGTTAGACTTATATGAAATATTTTGGCTTGTAAAGCACAAGAAAACACTTAGTTCCATGCCCTCAATTTAGAGAGGAAAATTAAAAATTGAAAAGGGTAAGGAGACTTATCCAAGATCATATATACAGAAATAGCAGACCTGTAATTTCAACCTAAGTTATCTGACTCCAAATTCAAAAGACTGTTTCCACTATCTACCTCATTTTTCTCATTTGTAAAAATGGGTATAATATTAGTACCTACCTCCTAGGGTTGAAATAATATTTGTAAAACACTTTGCAAGCTTTAAAATTCTCCATAAATGCTAGTTTTTATTGTTGTTATTGATACTATAATCTTTATTATTGACACTTTCACTTAGTCATGGTCATGGACAATATCTATCTTTGACCTATGTGTGAATACTAATGAAGTTCAGTTTAAATCCCACTGCAAAGTGCAACATGTACACCAGCTAATATTGTTCAAATTATTTACTTTTAAAGGATTGTGCCTGTCTAAAAAATTAGAGCCTGGTGCTTCTTGGGATTTGCTAATCACATCTGGTTTAGCTTTAGATATTTTCTGGAGTTTTGCCAGCAGCCACGACACTTTAATGGCTACAATAAACCTCAGAACCTCATCAAATCTTTGCTGTATGTGTGAAAATTATGTCCTCTTCAATTAAACATTTAATCTGAGTTCAAGCCGAGATCTTATTGACAGGGAGGTTAAATCTGAAAGAGACTGTTAGATCAAACAAATCCACCAGTCTGCCTAGATTTTAGAGACAAAGAAATTCATTATAGAGTCAATGGTCCATAATTTTTTAAGTACTTACTGTACATCTTTTATCTATGAAAAAAAAAAAAAAAAGAAAAAAGAAAAAGCAATGGCATTCTCTAAAGATTCCCAGGTATTTTTTGTATAAGATTTCAATGTGTATACTGAGGAGGAATACACTTATTTTTAGCAATTTTAAAAAAATGTTTAAAATCTTTTGCTGTAACCCAACACAAAAAGAAGAACAATTGAAGCAGTATCTCTAGCTTTCTCTGTGAGGCCATTAAACTGGAACTGGAGGGCCCCCATCATTTCCTTACAATCAACTAAGAAGAGTGTCAACTAGTCAATAAGTGATTCTCAACTAGACTCCTGTGTTTCCCTGGAGGAAAGAAAATAAATCAAAGTCGAGAATTCCAGTGAAAACCACCACCTTCCAACTCTCTTCCCCGGCACCCTCCTGCTTCTGACTTTGCAATTTATCATCAGAATCATAGGGATGTCAAAGTGAGGCAGCAGAGGCAGGAAGACGGAACGAGGCAGCCCCCGGATGGCAAGTTAGAGAAGGGGAAAGATCAAACGGAGATCAGGTTTCCACACAAAGGACTACATGAGAGGGCAGGCCAAGGGTTTTACAGGGGCCAAGAGATGAGAAGAGATAGAGCACTCTTGGATGGCTCTATTGAATAAACAAGCACTGATCTTGCCCTACCATTGTTGACCTTTGCAGCTGTCATGAAGGTGGATTTAATTGTTGCAAAGGGGAAAGATAAATTGCTATAGGATGGTTTTCTCTGTTTTACTACAAGAAGAAATTGAGCTTTAAAGTCAACTTGGAAGAAGACAAAGTATGCCATCATGTCTTAAGGAAATGGGAAGGGAAGACTAAAATGACCACAGGCTCCTATTTTACATTTCTAAATGAACTGCCTATTTAGTCAGATTCACTCCTCCAACTATATCAATAGAAGAAACCCACATGTTTCTTTAATAAAATTTACAAGATATAAGTATTTGCTTGTCATCACCTCACTTATTTAAACAAGTTTTATGACTAAAGTAAAAATAAATGCTTATTTCTACATCTGGGAGATAATTATCTTGATTTTATTTCAAGTTTCATACTGTAACTAGTCAAAGAGTTAAATTTTTGAGCTTCCTATTACAATAAACATTTAAAAAAATGTTTATTTTATATCTTAGCATAAAAATTTTCCTAGTCGAAATTTTTCATTTCCTCAAACTTCTCCTTTGGCACATGGAGTTCCATTTCCACATTAACACTGTTCCTAAGTCTTTCTTAAAGATCCTCAGTTGCACTTATACTAGTACTGAGGCATCTTTATGTTCTTGGGCAAAAGGATGTCTCCATAGTTAAAATGAAAGTCTCTGGAAATGCCAGAGGAAAATTCTTGCCTAAGAAAAGCATATTTTCACCTTAAAAAAAAGAGTGTTGGGGGGAAAGAGGAAGGATGCTCCATTTTACATTAAATTATTTCAAAATAATTCAGAAAAGGAATGTAAAAAGAAATATGGTCAGCTTCCTGTGCTTTGCCATAATGGTTCTTCTTCAGTTTACACATATAGTAAGTATGAACATTTACATATATGTGTATGTAAGGAAAATATACAGTATGAAAACAACTTACTAATCTACTTTAAACCTACTACATTTAAAAAAAAAGGATGAGAATTTTCATAAGACTGTGGAATGGTATGACAACCATATATATCAATATATACTAACTAGTAAACAATTCTGCATCTAAAAAATGCTGCCAATTATTATTATAATAATGGAAAAGTATCCAATACCTTCCAGCTGCCTCTTCAGCTTTCTCAAGTCCTTAATGAGGTCTTCAAATTTGACTTGGGCAGCCAGAAAAAAATCTTGTGGTTCAGGGAGAGGAAAAATACTCTTCTCTGTTCCTGCCTCCTAAAAAGTAAAATAAAACAAAATTGTATAAACACAGAGAGAATAAATAAAGCACAATCCTCCTAGCATTATTTATAGCTCTAAGATATACTATTGATGGGGGAAAAAGATGTTTTGTTTAGTGTTAGAATAACAATCATAATGTTTTATCCTTTCTAGATATCAACCATGTTCCTTCTCTGTCTACTTTCCTTTCCTCCAGAATGATTTTGTTCTTGTTAGCTCTGTGAATCTAAATGGGTTAGATTTCATTTTGACTTGTAAATAAAAAAGAAAATTGTAAGGTATATGCTGATCTTGGAAAATATTCTTAGGGATAGATTATTAGGCATTTGAAGGTAGCTTTAAATTTAAGGTTTGAATTGCTCTTTCTGACAGTTAAACAATTTATCATAGTAGTAGATTAAATAGGTAGCTTAGAAGGTCACATAAAACTCAAATATTTAGTTGTCTGGTTATGATAAATCCTTAAGATACCCAATAGTTTTCTTATAATTCTACACAAGTTCTTACTTGCCTGATTTCCCATTATGATATAAAATTTCAATTAGGTTCATTTTTGTTTGGATCAAAATAACTGAAAGGCTTTCCCCAACTGTTATTGGATTCTTCCAAAGAAAAGTTTATTTTAGACATGTGGACAGATTAATTTTACTAACTTTAAAACACTGGTTATATTCAAGTATGCATCAGAATAGAAGAAGAAATTGAGGAACATTTTGAGAGGTTACCATCTCAGGAATTTTGTGACAGAACTCTTCTGTGTTGCAAATAAGCTTATTTTCAACTGTGCTTTTCTTAGAACAAACCCTGGCTTGTACTCTTTTGATCATATTGGCCAAAAATTTGTGTTTTGGTTGTAATATCAATTTCAAATAAAATCAAATTTCAATTCGATTCAAGAAAGGCTCTATTCTTTAAAAAATAACCCATTTGGGGACCCCCCGTTTTTCAGTTTTGTTTTATTGACTGTCTTATTAATAAAAACTTTATGAAGACTTAGACACACAAGGTGTCCTACACTGGTGGAATGTGATATCTAATCAATAAATCACTTTGAGGAGGTCTCCTGTCTCCCTTTTTCCCTTTCATCATCATTTAAAAACCACACTGTCTTGTAAACAACTATCAGGTAATAGAGGAAGGTTTTATATTGTTCTTAAAGTCAATCACTCTTATCTGCTTTAAAAGTCTCTCTTTTTTTTTTTTTCTTTCAAGATTTTTGGGTCTTCCTTTTTTATGGCACCTCTACAGTTTTTGTAGCAAGGTGGCATGGTGAATAGAGTGTTTGCTCCTACAGGCCTCATACACTTACCCTGGGTGACTCTGGGCAAGTTACTTGACCCTGTTTGCTTTAATTTTCTCATCTGTAAAATGAGCTAGAGAAGGAGGTGTCAAATCATTTCAGTATCCTTGCCAAGAAAACTCCAAAATGGGGTCAGGAAAAATTGGACATGACTCAAAACAACTGAACAACATCACAGTTATTGTTAATAATAATAATAATAATTTCCTTTCATTAAGTCCTCATTTGTCTTATCACTGTAGAGAGATGGTTCTGGCTTCTCAAAAGCTGTACTAACTAAATGGAATGAGTTCTTCGAGGCTCTATTGAGATATAGAATCTTTGACTAGAGATCCAATTAACAGTCTGGGTATGTGTCACCTAAAAATGAGGAGATAAGGATAAAGTGACATTTCATCATCAAGAAGCTAGTTCCTAAGACTTTCTTTTTTCCTGTAGCAACTTTTGAACTTAGCCAAGTTGGTGGAGACAGGAAGATATATTGATGAACTCACAAACCATTTGTTTGTTTATTTATTTATCAGGGTCAGTATTAGAATAGTACTAGATGTAGAGTTGAGGAGACCCATATGATTTTGGGCAAATTACTTAATCTCTCTTAAACAGTTTCCTCATCTATAAAATTAAGGAGTTGGACTTGATGGCCACCCATATCCCTTTTGGCGCTATGATTTATTTTAGAAATATTTTTTATTTTAGGAATAATGATAATAGCTATCATTTATATAGCTCTTTAAGTTTTCAATGTGCTTTACACATATTCACTCATTTAATCCTCTCAACAATTCTGGGATATAAATGGTATTATGAACTCCATATTACAGATGGGCAAACTGAGGCAAGCAGATATCAAGTAGCTAGACTAGGATTATGGAACTAATAAGTGTCTAAGACTATATTTGATTTCAGGTCTTCCTGATTTTAGGTTCAGTGTTCTACCCACTGTACTACCTAGCTGCTTCAGTTTTTCTTAATGAAAAAGTAATGTGAAGAACAACTTTGACTGAAATGTTCACCAAAAAGCTAGGGCAGGGCCTACAAATAACTGCTCTTTGTTGCCAACCACAAAAATCTTGCACTTAAGAGAAAAAGAGACCTAACAGTTCACAAAATCATATTACTTTGAAGTTAAATACTTTCTGTACAATAAAGTTCAAGAAACCAGCACAGAAATGTGGGTTTTCCTCCACTTTGGGTTGGCCCTTTCCCTATTTGAAAATAATCTTAAAATTTTCCTCTAAGGAACTTGTATCCTTGTATTCAATTCTGTTTACCAACAGTTTAGTTTGTTTTTTGAAACTTTTATCCCCAAATTATCTGTCTCAATTAATGGCATCATAAGCATATAGAGCAATTCACTATTAAAAGCTTGCAATGATTACAACCTGGTTTAACTTGCTTTTCCCAATACTTTTCAGAATAACTCTTCTGAAGAGTTCTTCATGTTCATGATGAAATGTGAATACATATACTCACATATGTATATACCACTTCTAAGTTGTCCTAGACTATTCTCACCTTTTTTTATTTACCTTAGTCCTCCATCAAATCACATACATACATAGCTCTTTCTTGTTTATTATAATTTATGTGTGTATTTTAAAAGATGACTAATGCAAATATCTAAATGTTTTCTCTATCCCCTTCCCACTCTGCTCTTGAACTGTGTCTCCTGTTAAACAGACTGAAAGCCTACTAAGGGCATGTAGTACTTTGTACTTTGTAATCTTTTCACAGGGTCTAAAACAACAGCTCTCAAAGGTTGTCCCCAAGACTCTTTTAGGTGCTCCTGGATGTCAAAACCATTTTCACAAAAATACTAAGACAGCTTAACTTCTAATATAATAAACATTGATAAATATAGTCCACAGTAAAAAATTTAAAAATAAAAAGCTCTTTGAGGAAGTTCTGAATAGTTTTTAAGAGTATAAAGGGGTCTTGAGATTAAAAAGTTTGAGATCCACTGATGTAGAACAATGTTGTATACGCAGCCAGGTAGTGCAGTGGAGTACTAGACTTGGAAGTCTGGAAGAGCTGTGTTCAAATCCGTCTCTGGAACCTACTAATTGTGGGATTGCTACCTATCTGTAATATGGGGATGATAACATATAACTCATAGAATTGTTGAGAATCAAATGTAATTTTATACACACACACAAACACACAAGAAATAAGTTCTTTGTAAGCCTAAAAGTGCTTTTTAAGTATTATCGTTCATTTGTATCCAACTCTTTATGACCTTGTGGACCATACTATCCAACAGATTTTCTTGGTAAAGACATTGAAATGGTTGGCCATTTTCTTGTCTAGATGATCAAATCAAACAAATGACTTGCCCATAGTTACAGAGCTCATAAGTGTATGATGCCAGAGTTGAATTCAGTTCTTCTTGACTCCAGGTGTACTGCTCTATCTGCCTCCTTATAAGTATTAGTTGTTATAATTATAAATGGATAATCAAGCAGAATAGTTGCCATTATTTCCTTACCATATTTTCCCAAAGTACTACATTTCTTGAAGACCTACACCATCCTTTGTTCCTCTCCATGTGTTGTGGGAGCAGTGTTTTAGCAATGATGAGTAGAACATATGAAATTAAAATAAGATGATCATTCTTAGAAAATTTTTCTTTTCTTTGGGAAATAAAACTAAATTGGGCAGCTGGACTTGGCTTGCTATTGTTCACAGGGTCATAAAGAATCAGACATGAATGAACACTACAACTAAGGTTTTGAAATGATTTGGCCTTAAACCAGTCCCCCCACAAGCACCAAGGATAAAAGGTCTGGCATTAAAATGACTTAGTTTTTCAGTATCTGAGTAGCTATCACTGCATCCTGTTTTAGAAATATGACTTTTCTGACTTCATCTAGATTTTTCCAGAGAAAAATCCTGGGTGCAATAGAAGGAGGTGTGAGGGCATATGATTATTTCAAGTCTTTCTGGAGAAGCATCATTGAAAATGTCATATTCTCCTGTCATTTACTCTGCTTACCGAGTCATAATGGCGTAGATAATATTTCACAACGTAGTCTACTAGGTTAATCCCATTATCCTAAGGAGGAAAGAGAAAAATAAAATCATTCACACTTTGAAATTCACTTAAAATCATTTGATATACATTTCCATATATTAGGTGAAGGACTGAGGCTTAGGTGTATAATTATAACTATCAGTTCAAATAGACTTATACCATATTTTCCTTTTTTACTCAAGCCTAGCCATAAGGCCTTTGCCTTTATGTTTCAGTTTTCCCTTTGAACTATTGAAATAAACTTGCCCCTGATTATTATGGTTATGAAATAAATAATGAGAAAAAGCAAACTATTTTCACTATCTGAATAAAGCCTTTTTAAAGTATTGCTACATGCAATGATATAGTAGGAATCTGATTTAGAGATAAATGGTCAAATTCTAAATTAGGTATTTACTCCATTTGTGACTCTTGGCAAAGCTTCTCTGAGGCTGTTTCCTCATCTGTAAAAGAAAGGAGGTAAAGCTATGGGTTTGCTAAGGTCTCTTCAGTTTCTAAAACTTTTAATTATATAGTTCCCTAGGACAATGATTAGACAAAGACAAGAATTTCCATCGGGGCAGGTAGATGGTGCAGTAGACAGAACACCAAGTCTGGAGTCAGAAAGATCTGAGTTCAAATCCAATCTTAGACTCTAGTTGTACGTAATTTCCTCTGTAAATGGGGATAACAACAGCACCTACCTCCTAGAGTTTTTGTGAATATTAAATAATACAATAGTAAAGCATTTAAACATGAAAAGCACAAAAGCACTATATAAAATTAGCTATTATTGTTACTTTTCAATTATGCTATGAGTTGAGAAGGAACAGAAAAGTGAAAAGGAGAAAAAGCAGAATAAAAAAGTTTTCTATTCCATCAATCCCCCACCCCCAATTTTTCCTTCTCTACAGAGAGAGGGAGAGAGGGGCAGAGGCATAACGCAGGAGTGCTTGTAAGGGCGTGAAAACAGGCTTAAAAGGAGCACCATGTCATTTTATGACCCTGGGAGTCCAGAGGAGAGCAAGCCCTCCCACAAGGCAGTCTTTGTATCCTTTTCACATGGGTCCAATTCTAATTTGCCTGTGTGCCTTCCTTTACCTCCCCCCAACCCCCATGGGACTCTTAGGGATCGGCTAGTGTCTCCTAAAGAACCAACTCTGCAGGGGTGTGGAGCCAACTGATAATCAGGCCTGGGTCTTTGACAGTAGGTAGGCTCCAGCCCAATTGTGTAGTGAGCTAGAAAGTAATTCAAATGCACTGTTGTAATGATGATTCCTCATTGCTGCCATTCAGGAAAGAATAGATTACACGTAGCCAACTCCAGGCTCCTTCAGGCTGGTGTTTCACATGACAGATGGGATGGTGGCTTATTTGTTTCACATCCTCCTCAATGCTCCTGAAACTCAGCCCCTATTGGCTCATTTAAAGCAATTGATAGACAGAAAAAAAGTCATGCTGGACTCTTCCATAAAGAGTATTAATTTGTCCCACAGGAAAAACTACCTTGTCTTAGGAAACAAAAGGAGAACAAAGGCAAGGAAGAAAAGACATGTAGTACATGAATCTTTACAGATAAGTCAGGGAGCATGATGGAATATAACAAAAGAAATTATTTTAATTAAAAGACTATGAGAAGCAAGGTAGCAATCTGGATACAGAGCTGGACTCTCAGTCCAAGAAGATCTGGGTGCAAGTCTCATCTCTGGCACATAGTGACTTTGTGACCCTGAGAAAGTAACTTAACTCTCATGCTATGGTCACTTTTCTGTGAATAACATTACAGAGATGGTGTTAACTTTTATTAGCAGAGGGAATTATCTTGAGAAAGAGTATCTAATTAAAGAGATAGAGAGAAAATGGCTGATGTCTATTATACCACAATATATAGATACTTAACCCGACTTTTGACATCCTTGAGTTTGGGCAGAATTTCCAAGCTGTATCCATCTGCCTGACCCCGAGTCCTGTTTCCTCCATTCATATAGTTTCCAAAAGCCAGAATTAAGGCTAAAATATCCTTTACACTCTTCATATCTAGCAAGCCCTGTGAAAACAAATACCAAGTTATGATATTTAGTAGTCTTACACCCCAAATGATAATGCAGGTGATGTATGACAGTAGGCAGATTATCAATGGTGTAAAAACACATTTTCCTTAATCTCCCCAGAAATGTCCATAAAAATTACTTCTTCCTATTCATCAAAGTAATTATAAGCATTGCATATTTTATAGATTAAATATTAACTGGAATAATCATGGTCTCTGAACCTGTTGGAACTTAAAATTTAATAGTCTTTACAAATTTTTTTTTTGCCTGACATATTTAGGTTTATTCCTTGATGATTGCAGTGTGGAAAGGAATTTAATGCCACTTAAGAATCTCTCTAGAAGACAAGCAATTTATATATGTATAGTTCAATTATAGTCAGTCACTATACTGTATAGTATAAACAGTAAGGTTCTCCTTTTTCAATAAGTATAAAATTAAGAGGACAGCCACTCTGAAAGCAACCTAAGGGCATTCATTGGGATTTACTATGTGCTTGCTGATGAGTCCATAAACTTTTACTATTTAAAACTGTTCAAGATTTCTTTCAGATCCCCATCTCATTTTGGTTTTCTTCTTATTCTTGTTACTTAAATGAAAAAAATTCAAAAAGACTTATTTCTTCCGTATGGTCTCAGATGGATAGAAATCCATTTCAATGCAAAGATGAAATGCTTTTTGTTTTGTTTTAAATTACCTTCTTTTTTTTCCTCTTCTCTGTTAGGGTGGTACTAAGAGAGTTCATTATAATATGGTAATATTTATTATTTCTTTATTGAAAACATCTACTATTTGGGTTAAAAAGCCAAACATATGACCACTTAAGGACCGATTAAGTATCAAGTCATTCTTGGAAAATATTATGTTCTTATGGAAATAGATCTTTGAAAGAAAAATGGGGAAATGAAACCATTTAAGTCTTGTGTTACATATGCGACATAGCTAGTACTATGAGTATATTGGACTTGTTGGAGTAGGGAGAGTATTGCTTCATTTGGTAACACCCATCTGGAATCTGGGATTTCTCCTTTCCTCTACTGCCACTCAAGTTACCTTTTTATATGCTTATGTCACTAGCCCTGATCATAAAAAGATCCTATAAATGGCCAAAATATGCAGTCAAGAAAAAATACTGATAAGTTCCTTAGAATCAGTTATCCCATATATTTATTTGCATTACAAGTCTTTAGAATCCATTTTATTTTCTAAACTGGATGAACCCTAAGTGATCAATCTTATGGATTCAATGACAAGATATTTTTCTCATCTAAACTACTTAGGGGATATTCTTCTTCAGAAAGTTGTTTTGAGAATTGAAAGAGAATATATATAAAGTACTTTTCAATGTGTATAAAACATTATGAAAACCTATATATGTGTCAGTTATTATCATTATTATTATTACCAAGTGCTAGAACTATAATAAAATGATTTTTTCAATATAATTGGTTATGAAGAACCATTCCAGAAAAAAATGGGAAATGTAGATGTTCTCCTCTCCCTATCTACCAATCCAACCCTACTCCCCCCCCCCCAAAAAAAAGGATAAAATAAAATTGCAAAATTCCTACTTTAAAGGCCTTTGAAAAACCTAGCATCCTAAAACTAAAAATGTTCTCTGGAGGACATTTTATCTATACTCTTGTCTCTGAGCATTATATTAAGTAAGGTAATGAACACACCTTTGAAGCCCTTGTAATGATCTCCACCTTTCGATGAACAGAGGTAATGCCTTCAGAAAAGACAGATCTGAAGATTATGCACTGGGCACGTTCAGCAAAATTTGGAATCTGGGCTAATTCATATAAGAATCTGTGGAAATAAGAATGAATTACACATACACAGGTATAGTCAGGAAAATTAAATAACAGAAACAAAACAGAAAGAAGCTAGCTTTAGAATTTTCTTTGAGAAAAAGCTACTTTTGGTATAAGTTCACATATTTTATTTAAATCCAATATCTACAAAAGATGTATGTAATCTTAAGGACTGATAAGAAAGGACTGTGATTAGAAATTAAGGCTCAAGGATTTTTGTTTCTAACCACTTGCTTGGTTGATATGTGACACAATAGATAGCACTGGAATCACAGATTTGAGTTTAGATCTAACTTCTGACAATTAATTATTAGCTCAGCGATTCTGGACAAGTCACATACACTATCTGCCTCAGTTCCTCATGTAACAATAGCACCTATCTCCCAAGGTTGGGAGGATAAAATGAGAAGATATTGGTAAATTGCTTTGCAAACTTTAACTATAAAGGTGCTAGTTATAAATATGGTTCAAATACAATCTTTTTTTTTTTTTTGGCATTTTAGATAAAGTCTATTTTTAAAGTTAGCTTACTTAATGGGGTTTCTTTGAAGATATGTGTTTGTATACATAGAAATGAAAATTTCTAAATATATACATATGTGTGTATATGCATTTTGTGTGTGTGTGTGTGTGTGTGTGTGTGTGTATGAATGTCTTTATTATTAGACAGTAAGCTCCATCATGGTAGAGACCATGTCTTATTTATCTTTCATATTCTCTGATATTTGGAATAGTATTTTGGGTAGGCACTTAATAAATATTCATTAATTGATCTTAAGCATTTTAGGATCAGAAAACTTGTTGACTAAAACCAAGACCGCTGTCTCTATTGTCATATTTGATTTGTTCCAAAAGAGCAAACAGTGCAAGTGCCTAATTTTATTTTTAGTATCTGAAATTATACATGGTAACTCTCTTCTTCAAAATATCCATTCTAGCTGTGTTTATAAGGTTAAGTGGCATACAGAATTCAGAGCCAGGAAAAAGCAAGTAGACTGTATGGAGTAGTGGAAAGAGCATTGACTTGGAAGACCTAGATTCTTGACCCAGCTCCGTTACCATGTGACTTTAAGCAAATGTCACTTCTCTAGGTCTTGTATGCCCATTTATAAAGTTAGGATGTGAACTGGAGTAATAGAAAGAGAGCTAGATTTGGAGAGAGAAGATTTGGGTTCAAAATCTGGCTCTGCTACTTATGTGATCTCAGTCAAGCAATTTTGACTTGTTTTTCATTTCCCCATTTTTAAATTAGGGAGATTCAATTTGATGGCCTTTAATGTTATTTCCAACTTTAAATCTATGATAAGTAGATAACAGGTGGCAAGGTGAGAAGAATATTGGATTTGGAATTAGGAAGATCTGTGTTTAAATCTTGCTTTTGATATTAGCTAACTTTGTAACCCTGGGCAAGTCACTTAGCTTGTATTAACCTCAGTTTTCTTGTCTTTAAAATGGGGATAATAATTGTGCCTATTTCATAAGGTGGTTATAAGGATCAAATGAGATAACGTATATAAAATACTTTGAAGGACTAGCATCAAATGAATGCTAGTGCCTTTTAACAATATGTGAGCTTCTATAATTTAGTCTATATTGATTGAATCACTTGATAACAACTCAGCCCTTCATTTCATCCTACCTGTGTTGATTGTAAAGAAAACACTAATATTAGATCCCAACAAACAGCTAATATAGGGACTGAGCTACACAGTAATTCATTGTCTTGGTTCAAGTACTACGTTCTTTGCAGACTTAGGCTAGAATAGCTGATAACTACTCCAACCCAACAATAAAAGTAAAGGCATAAATTAATATGGATGGAAACAGCTGGACATGACCTCAGCAAAGGAGAGAATCATGTACTCAGCTATTACTGAAAGTCTTGGTGGACCCTTGGTACTATTTCCTTGAGATTTCTACAGTCTGACACAAAGAACACTTTTACTCAGGGGCAAAATTGGAAGGCTTTTTACTTCTGTGTGTGAAGAACTTTATTTGGCTCACATTTTATGGTTCCTCTACTTCTGGAGATATTTGCACTTTAAAAAACTTGTAATAATCAATTGCTTTTCCATATTTCATGTCAAAATCTTTCATTTGAGACATTGAGGACATCTGAGTCAATAATTGCTTCAGCAAAAGCAGTCTATAAGAGGAAAGGTGTCTTTCTTTAAAATCCTTGTAAACTCTGATCAGTGGAGAAATTACAATGAACAGTGTGGTGGGAAAGGAAAAAGATCAACAATAAGGCTTCCTTAATAAGATCACTGAATTTAAAGCTGGAAAGGACCTTGGAAATCTTTTGTGTCAAGAGGCCTCAGAAGTGAAAAGTTCTTGCCTTCCTCCTATGCTTTCAGAGATCCATCTCTCACTTGGAAATTGTATCTCTGATTACACAAACGGCCCTCTTATAAAGCCTTTCAAAGATGCAGTGATTGGTTAGGATTCAGCTGTCCATACTATATAATAATGATTTTTCTGGAGCATTCCTCTCACAAATATTAATCAAATGTTACAAAGACTTATTAACAATACTTGACCCAGCAATGCTCTCATTTATTTCTTTTGCAGAAGAGATCATCAGAGGCTATGTTGGTAGACAGAGCAGGATAACTGTCACTATGTTCTATGGACTATATGGAAATTTCTCTCTCCGGATGCAAATTTAAGTGCAGAAAAAGACCCACAAAGTTACTTTTCTCTTCATTACCTAACAGAATGACTGTTTCATGAAGTAATTTCCATCCCTTTCTCAACAGCAGTTCCAAGCCCTTTATAGCAGGCATTCTTAAACTGGGGTCTATGAACTTGTTTAGGAGGTAGGTGCTACAGTAGATAAACCATATGGGATTTAAGTAAAAAAGAGTTTAAATCCTGTCACGGCACTTGTTTACTGTGTGACCTTGAGCAAGTTTGTTAATTTCTCTGTACCTCAATTTCTTCACCTGTAAATCAAGGATAATAATAGCACTCATATCATGGGGTTCTTGTAAGGATCAAATGAATTAACTTTTGGAGGGTGTTTAATCCTAAATCACTAGGTAAATGTTAGCTTTTATTTTTCATCATTTTGATAACTTGAATATAATTATTTTTATTTGTAATTCTTTTATTTTATGCATTTAAAATATTATTTTGAGAAGAATTTTAAAAATTCATTAGACTACCAAATAGCCTCAGAATATAAAATTGTGTTTTCTGCCCTAAAATTGTTTTTTTTTTTCTGTCCTAAGGTTTTTGGTATTTTTTTTCCACCAGGGAACTTGGAATAAATGCAAAATGCCCTTGATTTCACTAGAATAATTATAAAGAAATAGACTTTTTAACACAACTAGAAAGTGGTGTGTGTTAGGAAAACTTCCAAATTTTTCCAAGAATTTTTTTCTGGTCTGCTTACAAAGAAAGCACTAAGGCTTGCTAACTGGAGAGGTTACATGTGGAAGGAGGAGGTTTAGGCACTTTCAGATGAATTTTCATGAGGACTATGAAAAATATGCTACTGTGAAATCAATTGGAGACTATCTCTTTAAGATACCTTCTCTCATCCCTATCTGTTTTGTCTTGATTCATAGCTACAACCCCTCTACATTCAGTGATATTAGCTGAAAATTCTAGTCTTTATACCCATTGGAATTTTGCAAGTTTGACAATACAGAGCTATATTGTATTAGAAGATAAAAATTTCACTTGTATTTTTCTGGTCACTAAACAGTATGAGACACTTCTGAAATCATAATCAGAAACACAAATCCAGGGTTTAACTGGGGCTTTGCAGTTTATAAAGTAAATGGCACAGTCAGGCAAGAATTGAAACTATCTCTAAGTAAAGGGTCTCCAAGCAACCTGCACAACAAGTTTCTGTCATACTAAGCAAAATTAGAGTTTGTAAAGTGGTAGGATGCTATGGTTTCCTTCCCTTTTATTGGAAAGGGGCAAAATGTGCTGAAGTTTTGTCTTTTCAACTAAGTTGTAAACTCCTTGAAGCTATCTATTATTTTTATGTATGTACCAACCAAATTGGCTTCCATAATGGAATATTTTATGATAAATTACACTTTGTATTGTCTACCCCTACATCTTTTGACCAGTTATTTCACAAATTCCTAATATTTAAAAATTATTAGGGACTCCAGAGACAATCCATTTCAACCCCTTTCATTTTACAGATGAGAAGATACAGGGTTTCCTCTTTTTACATGATGAATATTTATATTCAATTCTCTAGCTTGAGTTTACTACAAGGTATATTTATTAGCTTAGAACAAGTGCATCTAAGTTCTTAATATTCCCAAATCTGCTCCTCTCACTCCAAATTTTTTTTTCCTCATTAAATTTCAATCGAGGAACAAATTTCCAAAATATAAATTACATATAAAGCGACAAATAGTATATGCACTTTATGACCTATAATGTGCTAGATCAATGTAAGTAGTTTTCTCTCTCATTTCTTTCCCTATTTAAAAAAAAAAAAAATTGTTTCACTCTAAAATCCCTCTCCCCCACAAAAAAATCTAAGTTACTTGATCAGTATTATACTACATGGCAGTAATTCCCAGATTGCTAGAAGTCCTTGGTGGCTAACAACTTTTTGTTGAAAGGCTAGTTATTGGTTTCTTATTCCCGAAGTCCCTGACTGGTGAAGAGGGCGATGGATTATGTATACCCAGGGCTCTTTCTAATCTGTGTCAGGCAGAGAAACCCCCCAATCTCTTGTCTATTCTATCATATAAGTGACTTTCAGCCTTGTCCCAACTAGATAACTGCTACACTACAAGTGTTTTTCCATTCTGGGATGGAATAAGACTGATGAGGTGAGTGAGGAGGCCAACGGCCCCTTGCTATGATTTACAGGACTGGCACTGCAGGACTTGAAGGAAATTGCAATGTTGGGACTCAGCAAATGATTCATATTTTCCAGTATGTAAAACATACTTATAGTCAACTCATTGAGAGTTGAAGAACTAATAGGTTGCCAGAGAGTCAAACTCTGGCAAACCTCAAACACACGCAAGGCTGTGCAGGAGGTCGGGAGGGAAGGTGAAATCTGCTTAGTCTGAACAGTCTCTCCTTCTTCTCTCCTCCCATGCACACCCACCCCACCAGGAACCACAGAAGTGCCTGGTTTGTTATCAGTAATGGTCATCGATGTTCTGAGGAATCATGTTCATCACTCATTAGATTAGAAATCTACCCTTCCATGACTTCAACATGACAGCTGTAGGGGCAATCGTTAGGCTAAGAGTTATTATTATCTCCATATTCTAGCATCTGGGATAATTGAACAGGGTCGAAAAAGAAAATGAAAGGCTTCTCATAGTAGAAATATTAGAAATGGAAGTGTAGAGCCAGAGAGAAGATAATCAAAAGCATCTCTCCTCTAGTTACCTATTTGCTATTTGCTCATTCCTTAAAATATCAATCATAGCTAAAAACCCAGGGCAAAGATGCTTCCTCACAGCTGTGAGTTATGAAGTTTGAAAAGTATTTTACAAATATTATCTTATTTGAGTCTCACAATAATCCAAGGAATTAGATGCTATTATTATCTTCATCTTACAAATTAGGTAACAGAGGCAGGCTAAGGTTAAATTACTTGCCTAGGATTACAAGAATAGTACTTAACTAAGGGCACATTTGAAATCAAGTCTTTTTGACTCGGGGCCCCCCCCCCCCCAGCATTGCTGACTATGGGCAGCAAGATCATTTCCAAATGCCTCAGTAGGCAATTGCCTATATGATGTGATTTGAGGAGCACAGAAAAGCTCACCCTACCTAAACATTTCTCCCTGATATCTCAAATTTCCCATGGTTTAAAATTCCCACCATTAGCTATTTCTTAGTCAGCCATTAACATTTTTTGTGAGACTTAGCTAAAAAGAGAGCTTGGTCTCAGAAGAAATTCAACACATAATAGGAAAGTATGGATGAATTGGGAGCTTGGGAAGACAACAAAGAAGGCATGTCTAGATCATAGGGCACTATGAATGAGGTACAGCACCACAGTAAAAAGCTCTGCAATATCGAGGATCCTGAAAACCTTAACACAGGAAAAAGAAGAAGACAACAGAAGGACAAGAGAAAGAGTTGAAAATGATCTTCACCAACTCCTCAGTTTTCTGAGGACTATTCACATCCAGATTCCCAGACCAAAACCTCCAGGAGCACCTACACATACAAAGGCATCTCAGGGTTTTAGATCAAGTCTGTATATCTCACCATCACTCAGAGGGATCTAGGATAGATCCAGTTACCTTACAGATCTTCATCAGAGTATGTAAGGGATATTAGAAGAAAATGTCTCCAAGTTCAGCATCCTATATTGGAAGGCTTCATATGGATACTCGGTTCCATCTGTTCCCCTGGGATTCTTCCTGATGCTAACTATGATCAAGAGACCAGAAGAACTACATAATTTTCTCTACTGTCTCACTGGTTCTTGGGGTAATCCACCCAAATTAATAGTAACTTGAAGGATCTACTTTGAGTCACCTCCACATCTCTAATCTTCCTACATTTATTACCTACTTTGAGTCACCTCTACATCTCTAATCTTCTACATTTATTACTTGCATGCATGAGAGGTGGAAGGTAGACTGATGTTGAACCACAGTTGAAGAAGAAAAATATATAACTATGAAGAGGAAAATACAGAGAAAAATTTAAAAGGTTTGTGTATAGAAGCAAAAAACAAAAACAAAAAACAAACCAAACACACACACACAACAAGAGAGTCAGCTAGAAGAATCTGGGAGAAAAATGTGATCTGGATTTATTTGTTGGAGGAAACATTTAGGAAAATAATAACCATAATTAATTCTGGGGTTCTGATGCTGTTTCTATCCTAGAGAAGGCAAGTAGTCAGAGATATGTTATCTTCCTTAGTTACTCTTAGCTGGAATTCCTCGTAGAATTAGTGAGTTACTAAAACTAAGGGGGAAAAGGGAAAGAGAGGGGAATGAAATAGTATGCAGCAGCTTAAATTTTGATGCTGAATTTCCTGGCATCTGAGGTTATTTCTGTGCCTATGCAATAACTGGAATGACTACAACAGATTATAAGAATTCAGTTTTATTTTTTAAAACTGAGGGACAAGGAAGGGGGAAGTTGGTAAGGTAGGTTGTAGTAATATGAAGAAGGGCAACAATTTCACTTTGGCCCCAACCTTAATAATCTCCCATTCCCACCCAGGGGAAAAAAAAAAAAAATTCACACTTCCTTACTGCTCAGGTTTGTCCAGTAGTTTAAGTTCCTCTTCTTTGGAGGTTTCATAATGTTTCCTTATTTTTATCAGCTCATCCTTCTGGGCTCTCTGTGATGAAATAACAAAATGGAACAGATGAGAGGCTATCTTGTAGAATCATAGAATCTAAGGATTTGGTCCGACCTACACAAATGATTGGAGTCTATATGGTTATTCAATTTGGTGAAGAAGACTATCTTCATTTGTAGATTTCCTTCCCTGAATCGAAAGAAATGAAAGCAGCTGATTTTAAGTCAAAGTATCAGAGAAGAAAAGGTTCAGAGGCTAAGCAGCCAATGGCACTTGGCTGTTTAGACAGGATCCCAGATACTTATACCCCACCCCCATTTTAGAAATGGATCTGAGGTACACATCAGTTTTTTCCCTTAAAATACATACTATCATGCAGAACACATTATAAGTATATGGTTCCTATTTTCTTCAAAAATTCTCTTTTTGTACACAATACTTCAAAGCATGGCAAAATGGAAAAGAATGACACTTCAGGAGTAAGGATGTATCAGTTGAAGTCCTGATTCTAAGCATTTATTTACTGTATGGCTTGGGAAAGCCACAATCTCTCTAAATGTTAATTAACTCACCTAGTAATAAAGGACTACCAATGTTTCAAAGAGTTTGTAAACTTTAAGGTTTTATATAAATGTAAATTGTTATGTTTTCAGTCTTAAAAATGTTTCTTTCCTTTATGACTCAGAAGTTATATATTTCCTGAAAATCTTTAGCCTTCCACTAGCTTTTTGTCAAGAATATTTCTTTTTTTTTTTTTTTTTTTTTTTTTATTATTATATATATATATATATATTTTATAATATTATCCCTTGTATTCATTTTTCCAAATTATCCCCCCCCTCCCTCCACTCCCTCCACTCCCTCCCCCCGACGACAGGCAATACCATACATTTTACATGTGTTACAATATAGTCTAGGTACAATACATGTGTGCGAATATCACTTTCTTGTTGCACAATAAACATTAGAATCCGAAGGTACATGCAACCTGGGCAGACAGATATTAGTGCTAACAATTTTCATTCCCCTCCCAGTGTTTCTTCTCTGGGTGCAGCTACCTCTGTCCATCATTGATCAACTGGAAGTGAGTTGGATCTTCTTTATGTTGAAGATTTCCACTTCCATCAGAATACATCCTCATACAGCATTGTTGTTGAAGTGTACAGTGATCTTCTGGTTCTGCTCATTTCACTCAGCATCAGTTGATTTAAGTCTCTCCAGGCCTCTCTATATTCCTCCTGCTGGTCATTTCTTACCGAGCAATAATATTCCATAACCTTCATATACCACAATTTACCCAACCATTCTCCAACTGATGGACATCCATTCATCCTCCAGTTTCTAGCTACAACAAAAAGAGCTGCCACAAACATTTTGGCACATATATGTCTCTTTCCGCTCTTTAGTATTTCTTTGGGATATAATCCCAGTAGTAGCGCTGCTGGGTCAAAGGGTATGCACAGTTTGATAACTTTTTGGGCATAATTCCAGATTGCTCTCCAGAATGGCTGGATTCTTTCACAACTCCACCAGCAATGTATTAGTGTCCCAGTTTCCCCACATCCCCTCCAACATTTGTCATTATTTGTTCCTGTCATCTTAGCCAATCTGACAGGTGTGTAGTGGTATCTCAGAGTGGTCTTAATTTGCATTTCTCTGATCAGTAGTGATTTGGAACACTCTTTCATGTGAGTGGATATAGTTTCAATTTCTTCCTCTGAGAATTGTCTGTTCATATCCTTTGACCATTTATCAATTGGAGAATGGTTCGGTTTCTTATAAATTTGGGTCAGTTCTCTATATATTTTGGAAATGAGACCTTTGTCAGAACCTTTGTTTTTAAAAATATTTTCCCAATTTGTTACTTCCCTTCTAATCTTGTTTGCATTAGTATTATTTGTACAGAAACTTTTTAGTTTGATGTAATCAAAATCTTCTATTTTGTGATCAATAATGATCTCTAGTTCTCCTCTGGTCATAAATTCCTTCCTCCTCCACAAGTCTGAGAGGTAGATTATCCTCTGTTCCTCTAATCTATTTATTATCTCCCTCTTTATGCCTAAATCATGGACCCATTTTGATCTTATCTTGGTATATGGTGTTAAGTGTGGATCCATATCTAATTTCTGCCATACTAATTTCCAGTTTTCCCAACAGTTTTTTCTGAATAATGAATTTTTATCCCTAATGTTGGAATCTTTGGGTTTGTCAAAGATTAGATTGCTATAGATGTACCCTTTTTTGTCCTTTGTATCTAATCTGTTCCACTGATCTACCGGTCTATTTCGTAGCCAATACCAAATGGTTTTGGTGACTGCTGCTATATAATATAGCTTTAGATCAGGTACACTTAGACCACCTTCCTCTGAGTTTTTTTTCATTAGTTCCCTTGCAATTCTTGTCAAGAATATTTCTAATCATTATATGTTTATTATCAAGTGCTTGTTTTAAAAAACAAACAAGCAAACAACTACATATATTCATTCTCTTTCTTTTGAACACTGATAGCATTAGCAAAATTTACACTTAATTATGGATTGTTTTATTTGGAATACATATAGATGTGTAATTTCTTTTACCATGGGAATTTTCACCACCAAGGCAGATCAGAACTCACCTATGATTTAGTACCTAAGTCTTAGGAAATTGCCCAAGGAAGCCAAATTAAATGATTTGTATAGGATCCCATTGCTAGTAAGTTCCAGAGGTGAGAGTTGAAACTGGCCGTAAGCCCAGACAGGCTACCTCTGAATTTATCCAATATGCCATGCTGTGTGTGTGTGTGTGTGTGTGTGTGTGTGTGTATGTGTGTGTGTGTGTGTGTGTGTGTGTTTGTGTCTATGTCGCCTTTCTAAACATGTTGTGAAGTCGCAGGGGTCAAAATTTGTATTTCTTTGTATGCTCTACAGCAACTCACAGAATATTAAAATACAAGAATTATTTGCAGAATTCAACAGGATAATTTCCTGAATCAAAGAAAATCACCCCATAATTGACAGATTCTTTTTAAGGACTCAGCTTCCAGCTGAAGTCACTCATTTGCTGACCTGTCTTGGTTGCTTTTATATTCCCCCAATGCTGAAGGATTTACTCACAAGAACATGATTGTGATTATTCTGATTTTCTT
This sequence comes from Sminthopsis crassicaudata, assembly GCF_048593235.1. NCBI lineage: Eukaryota > Metazoa > Chordata > Mammalia > Dasyuromorphia > Dasyuridae > Sminthopsis > Sminthopsis crassicaudata. The sequence goes on along the minus strand of NC_133618.1, from coordinate 263,763,681 downwards.
GGGAATCCTTCTCATCTGACTAAGATAAGTCATTTTCCACTTGGATGCTGAATAATCTCAATCTATGAGTCTTTATGCCTCTTTTCACTTCCCAAAGTACTTTCACATCCATCCTCTCATTTTGCCCTCATTAGGACCTCTGGGATTAAGTTGTGTTGTTGTTGAGTCAGTTCTATTCAATTCCCAATAATCTCACTTGAGGTTTTCTTAGCAAACAAGCTGGAGTGGTTTGTCATTTCTATTTCCAACTCATTTTACAAATAAGGAAACTGAGACAAATAGGATTAAGTGACTTGCCTAGGGTCACACAGCTAGGAAATGTCTGAAGCTAGATTTGAATTCAGGTTTTCCTGACTCTAGGCATGCCACTCCCTCTACCGCCCATGGGATTAAGTGACAAAATTAGTATTACTAGTTTCCAATGACATTCATGCACATGGTGATCAAGGGATTTACTCAAGAGAATACAAATGGTTAGAGGAAGAGCAAGTACTAGAATTCAGGTCCACTGTGTCTCCTGACAGCTTCTTGATTTTTCCATCAGACTAGAGTGTCTATGAAAGGTAACTCCAACCTTGAATCTCACCCTTCATCCCCCAGCTTCACAATGTAGATGTGGTCTGCTAGCCTGAGTACCACAAAAGAGATTTAGGTGACTTCAGCCTTCAGCTACTCTCCCAAAAGTGATTCTAGTAGAGTATGACAATTTAAAAATTCTGAGAGATATAGTTGCTGATTAAGTTAATCATTTGATTAATAAGGTCAGCATGTATTAATAAAAGGATGGTCAAGTGGCTGTCTCTCTTACACCAAAGACAGTCTTTACCACTAAGACTCACAGTATATATATATTCTTTGAGAAGTAGGTGTTCTATTTGTGACCAAAAAAACTAGAGATCATTTTTGATCATAAAACAGAAAATTTTGATTATCTCAAGTTAAAAAGCTTTTGTACAAACAAAACTAAGGCAGACAAGATTAGAAAGGAAGCAATAAATTGGGAAAACATTTTTCCCAATTAAAGGTTCTGATAAAGGCCTCATTTCCAAAATATATAGAGAATTAACTCTTAATTTAAGAAATCAAGCCATTCTCCAATTGATAAATTGATAAAACAACAATACTATATGAGGATATATTCTGATGGAAATGGCTGATCTTCGGCAATGAGAGGATCCAATTCAATTCCAATTGATCAGTGACGAACAGAACCAGCTACACCCAGTGAAAGAACACTGGGAAATGAGTGTGAACTGTTTGCATTTTTGTTTTTCTTCCCAGGTTATTTTTACCTTCAGAATCCAATTTTTCTTGTGCAACTAGAGAACTGTATAAATATGTACATATATATTGTATTTAAGATATACTTTAACATGTTTAACACGAATGAGACTGCCTACCACCTAGGGGAGGGAGTGGAAGGAAGGAAGGGAAAAGTTGGAACACAAGTGATTGCAAGGGACAAATGTTGAAAAATTACCCATGCATATGTTCTGTCATGTAATAAAAAAATTAAAAAAAAAAAGAAAAGAAAAATAAGTATTCTAGAGGGCTGCCAATTAATTCTGACAGATTAACACAATGGGAGGTGGCCTTTATTAAAATGAGTAACTTGGGTCACCCAAATCTTAATTAAAAAGACATCAAATTCTATATCACCTGAATGATATAGTAGAGAGACAACTTTTTTTCAGACTGGTCTGAGAAAATCCAATGAAAAGGAAGGCACCTATTAGCCCAGATTTAGAATTTCTTTTATTATCTGATTAGATCTTGGCCAAACTAAATCTCTATGAAAGATTTTCCATATTGGTTGCTTTCTGGATGTAGAGGGTGTAGAAAAGGGGCAGAATTGGTGAATTCAATAATTAATTATTAAATGCAAGACAGAAATACTCATTTCTCTTAGGAGAGTGAAATAATTTTTATGTCAAGATAATGGATATTTTTGAAGTTCCTAGGTAGAAGAGGTTTGTCTAAAAGTTAATACAAATCTCTTTCTTTTCTTCTTCATCGTCATTTTTTTTTAAACACATAGAACATGCAATACAGAACATATTAGAATAAGGTGCTTTGGGGCCCTCAGTGCCATTATCACACAGCTACTTTGTGTTAGAGGCAGGGTTTGAACCCAATGTCTATCTGACTCCAAGGCTTCCTCCATTATCCACTATGCCCCTCTTGCCTTCTTGCTTTCAGTAAAGATAAATAAGGATGGACATATCAATTCATCAGGTCTTTGATACTTACATTTTCATAAAGGGCCTCCAATGTTTCCAAATCTACCACGGAATCATCCACATTGAAAATTGCTGAGGGAGAGATAGAGAATGAGAGACAGAGAGAATAAAGTATTTCATTAGACCCCCCCCCAAACCAACATTTATTTCTTTCCAGTTTCCAGGCAATATAATATCGCACATTCTCACACAAGCTATGCCTTTCACCATGTTACTGTTCCCCTTCCCTTATCCCCAGGGAGCCAAAATGAAAGGAGCCAAAATGGTTTCTATCACTGGCCTGCGCCCTTGCCCTGCCTCATTTAATTCCACAAACTCCATATCCCACTGCTGTTTAATTTAGGCTCTGCAGGAGAAGTGTTTATGCTTTAGAACTAAACCAGGGTGTAGGTTTGAGGCATGGTTTTTAATCTTTCTTCCTTGCCAGTAATTGAAGAGATTTAGTACCTAGAGTCACAGACCTGACTAAAGGATTCTTTCCCTTTCTGGGGGGAAACAAAGAAAATTTTGCAAATTAAATTTATCCAGGCATGTGATTTCAAGCACCTTGTCACTGCCAACCCAACATCTTGTTTAGGTTAGAAAGAGAATGAAGAAAAAAATAGTGTTGGTGGCAAATGAAGATTATGGCCACTTCCCAAATCCCAATCTTAAAGCAACCTCTCTGTCCCCCAATCTTATTACCATCTAAATTGCTGCACTGTAACCTAAACAAGTCATTTAGTGCTACTTGATACTCTGTCCATTTCAGCTGGGTTCGATTTCTTCCCTTCTATGTGGGGACACAAACCCTGAGATTTAAAAGTCCTCATGGATTTGGCTATCCAAAATGTTTGAAATAGGCAAGGCTCACATCTTTAAATAATTATTCAAAAGTAATAAGCCTTCTTCTCCACCCACCCCCACACTCTGTTCCTTGATTTTACATTGTGAAATTAACCAGCAGGCTAGTAAATTTTCTCCATGACAGGCTAATTAATTTTATTAAAAGTACAAGTGACATTTAGAATACTTTAAAATTTTGCCTGTCAATTATTAATCTGTCCACTGGCATTACAAAGTGATTCCTAGAAAAGACAGAGGAAAAAATACAAACATAGTGAGGACCATCAAGGTAAAATTCAAGTTTACTTCAATTCATGTGGTTTCTTTTTCAACTTGGGATTATATGAATCATTTTACCAAATATAACAGAACTATGTAGATGTACTAAGATCTAACTCATCATTTAGATACTAAGCAAAGACCTTTAAGTTCCTTGATTCATCACTAACTGTAACACCTACAGTGAACCTGTGGCTGAAGGGATGTGGATGGGGAAAGAACAGGTTAATACTTTAGTAACAAAGCAAGGTATCTAAGTTTGAGAGAATCCCAAAAAGCTATATATTTTCACATAGACCAATCTGAAACCACTAAATGAAAATGCAGTCATCACTTGAAGGAAGGAGGAAAGAATTTACCCTCCCAGCAGGACTGTTATTTTATGTGTGTCAATAATATGAACTCACTAATTTATCAGATGGAACATGCTTTAAAACCTCTGGCAACTGTTTAAATGAAATGGCCAGATACCTTTTCAGCCTTATGCAAATCCCATTACCATCTTACAAAAATCAACCAATGGAATTATGAAGGAGAAGAAATTACTAAAAATGATCACAGTGATTTTCTCACATATAAACTAAAACTTTGATAAATCCTGACACTGCATTTGAATAGCAACATTAAAAATTATCATGTAAATTTAATCAGAGAACATCAAATTATACTGTCTATAAGCATCCTTTTTTTCTTCATTTAAAGATTCAATAAGGCAGTAAATGTCAGCTGATTATCCTCAGAATTCTAGATAGAAGGAAAAATACATGAGTCAAAAAAAAAACTTTATTAATGATTGTTAATTTCTCACTTTTCTCCTTTACTTCCTAGTACCAATAGAGACAACTTCAATCACTTTGATTCCTAGTAGTGATATAATTTAGATGTATTGTAGAGAGAAAATGGGCAGGCAACAGAAAACTACTCATTATATTCTTTATTTACTGCCTGAAACTTTCTATGACTATGGTGATTTCTTCCCAATTGGTATTCTGATTGCCCTTATTTGTACATTTGATAGTGATAGTTAATTCTTATTATTTTTTAGTCCACAGATCTAAAGATTAAGTGGTCATCTAATATACAACCCTTTTGTTCTTAGGAAGAAAAAGTATTATTACCATTTACACCCTTATTTTACAGATGTACCAAATAAGGGCCAAAACAAATTGAGATTATTTAAACAATTTGTTTTAAGTTGCATAGCTAGCAAATACTTTAGGTTTAGTTGAAAGATTAGGATAAGTTTAAAAAACAAGTCTTCTGCCTGTTAGTTTAGGTTTTTTTTGTTTTACTATACTGTAATGGTTTAAGCATCTTGAGGGCAGAGACCATTTCTTAGACTTCTTGATATACCCTATACTTACTCCCAAGGTCTAGAAGATAATAAGCATTTTATAAATATTTGTTGTGCAAAAGCATAGCCTATAAAACTTGAAGTATATTATATTAACTATGAAAACCAACAAGGAAGTCATCACACCAAGAAAAAAATCATTCTTTGATATGACTTTATGCTATATGAGGTCTGACAAAATCTCATTTTCACCCTATTTTGAACTTATTCCTTTCATCTTGCTATTTCAGCAGAATGAACAAATACCAAAATTCAAAAAAAAAATTATAATAATGTAGGCAGCCTTAAGGCCCTCATACAGTACTCCAGGTTTTGATCTCCTCTCCATATCTCATTATACCAACACTCCAACATATGGTGTCTGAAAGGTGAAGTGTCAAATCCACAAAGCGAAGATCAATCATTACTGGTGGTTTTTACTTTTATCTTGCTCACTCCTGAGCTGTCCCCCTCACACTGTCAGTTCAGTTAGAATACTTCACCTACACCTCACAATATGTCGAAAGGAAGTAGACACACGCTGTGAAAAGCTGGTAATTTTATTGGGTTCCTTTACCTTTAAAAATCTGTTACTTGGACAAGTCTGGTTTCTGAGTTCCTTTTTTGCAGGGAAATTGAGGCAAACATTTTTATGTGGTCCTCTGGTGCCTGCTCTCTACTACAAGAATTTATATACACAAGGATCATTAGCGTAGTGTTTCACCCATTAAGATATAATAACCGTCAGCTTAGACAAAAAGCAGATCTGCATCATGCATTCAATCTAACAGGCACACATAAAACTATGTGCCAGTTCCAGGCACAGGCAGTGGTCCTTGCACAAAGGTAAGTTTCCCTCTCAGACTTAAAGATTGCTTTTCACAGATTTAAAGGTAAGCAGAGTGAAAAGAAGAGTACTCCTTGTCCTGTGGTCTATTTTCTCACCCACAACACTTTCTAATCCCAAAATAAACTAAGTCCAAAAGACAAAGGATCAAGATGCTGATGAGAGATACTAAATGGTGAAAACAAAGTTAGTTGTCAAATAAGATGAATTCTGCTATGCTTTAGTCTCTTTCCCTAGAATCTCTTCACATTTATACGTGCAAAATAATTCTTACATTCTCCATAATCTTAAGTCATATGATTCTACATCTCTCCTCTTTACTATCTTGAATGCAATTGGTTGATAAATATTTGACAAGTCAATAAATATGACAATTGGTTGAATATATTCTCAGCAAAGACAAGAACTCAACAATCCAAGCCTTCTAATGAGAAACACCCTAATAGTTCACTCATAAACCTTGCCAGGGCCACTGGGATTACTTTCAAAGATGTTTCATTATGAATCCCTATTTTCTGCTTATACATTGCCTTTAGAATAAGTTAATTTGGGAAAAACACAGAACAGTCTAATGATCTAAAGTCAGAGGATCTAGTTCAAATCCTTCCTCTGACAATTAGTATCTGTGTTTCACTTTCTGCACCTCAGGCTTCTCAACTATTAAATGAGGAAGTCAGATTAGCTGACCTTTATGTACTAGCATTACATTCCAATGTTTCTATTTTTAAATAACTAGTATTATAATATAGACTAACACTTATAATGATTTGTTATAGCAAAGAAAATTCATCTAATGTTCAGAAGAACTTTGTGATGTAGGTGCTTTTATTACAAACATTTTATGGATGAAGAAACAGAGGCACAAAGAGGTTAAGTATTTATTCAATGGGACACAGCTAGTGAGTGTCAAAGGCTGGATTCAAATTCATTGTTACTTACGGACACCAATCTATTATACACTTCAGCTTTGCCTAGAAGAAATGAGAAGATTTCTCTCTTCAGGGGGATTAATTCATATGACATTCTCAAATGTGCATCTCCTATTTTTACTTTTCTACCCTATTATATATCTATAAATAAATTAGACCTCTTTATCCTACAAAAATGAAAAATGGAAGGGGAACAAGATTTTATACCCAAAGAAAGGTAGATGTATTATTTTATCAGATTTTTTTGTTGCTTTCATGTCAGTACTGGCTTTAAATATAATAATGGAGTCTTCTATTAGCATTTTAAGGATAAGACTTTGGATTACCAGTAATTTTTAGCACAAAAGAGAAACTTTTTAAACCTTGAGTTTCATTAATGATCTTTTTTTGAATTCTAGCTAGAAAAAAAGTCAGTTACTTAGGTCTAATTTATAGTGGGAAAATGGCTAGATTGTGGTACATGAATATAATGGAATACTACTGTGCTATGGGAAATGGTGAATGTGATAAATACAGAGGAAAAAAAATATATTTGAATTGAAGCAAAATAAAGTACACTGAATACATATTATTATAAAATATTTATCAAATTAATAAATTGTTGGAGAAGTTGTGAACTGATTCGACCATTCTGAAGAGCAATTTGGAACTATGCCCAAAAGGATATCAAAGTGTACATACCCTTTGATCCTGAAGTATCTCTCCTTGGTCTGTATTCCAAAAAGATCATAAAAGAGGGAAAAGGATCCACATGTGCTAAAATGTTAGTAACAACCCTTTTTATAATGGCAAGGAACTGGAAACTAAATAGAGAATGGCTGAATAAGTTATAGTATATGAATGCACTGGAATATTATTGTTTTATAATAAATGATCAGCAGGATGATTTCAGAAAAGACTGGACAGATGTATATGAACTGATGCTAAATGAGAGAACATTGTACACAGTAGCAATAAGAATATTTAATGATCGACTCTGATGGACTTGGTTCTTTTCAACAATAAGTTGATTCTGATCAATTCCAATAAGCTTGTGATGGAGAGAGCTATCTGAATAATGAAAGGGCTGTGGGGACTGAATATGATTACAATATAGTATTTTCACCTTTTTTTTTTTTAGCTTGTTTTTTTAATATATACCATGACTATAATATAAACAGAAAGAACAATGACACACCAAAAAAATCAAAAGTAAATATAACAAAATTATAAGATCAAATGAAGACATGCTTAACCAAACCCTTCATGGAGGTGGGAAGTCCACAAATGTTATATATTATATATGCTTCAAGATTTTTTTCCAATGCATCCATCAGTTGTGCTAACTTTATTTGTTATGTGGAATGGCTCTCTGGAAGAGGGAACGTGAGAAAAGGGATGCATGAAATATTATGATAATGTAAGAAACAAAGTATCAGTAAAATTTGTTTTAAAAAGTCTAACCTTTTCGCTCAGAAGAATAAATTCAAGAGAAGTGGATGGATGTATTTGTACCCAGGTGCACTTAGATGGTTGTAGGAAGACTTATTTCCAATCTTGCTTCAGGAACTTGCTAGCTGTTTGACCTAGCAATTCATTTAACTTGAGTTTTCTAATCTATAAAATGGAGATAATAATAGCACCAGCCTAAAGAGTTGTAGTAAATACCGAGTGAGATAATGTATGCTAAGCACTTTGAAAACTTAGGTAAAAGTCAGGAATTATTATTTGTAATAGAATTTGTAGAGGTTTTCTAGGGACTATGCTAGGATCTAAGAATACACATATCAAAGATGATTCCTATTCACAAAGAATTTAGATTCTACAATGGGAGATACTGTATTAATTAATATTTTAATTTATTGATTTATAACTATATCTTTATCTACTCAGTATCTGTAATATTGATTAAACTTTTCTTTAATTCCTATAAATTTTCTCAAGGGACTTAATGGACTGATACAATTTCACTCCTCCCCCCCCCCCCAGGCTGGGGTTAAGTGACTTGCCCAGGGTCACACAGCTAGGAAGTGTTGAGTGTCTGAGATGAGATTTGAACTTGGGTCCTCCTGAATTCAAGGCTGGTGCTCTATCCACTGCGCCACCTACCCCCTACAATTTCACTTCTAATTGCATTATTGGAAAACAATGTTTTTTGTTTTTTCAGCTGTATATCATAAAACACAGGATTACTAATAATGAGGCTCTAGGATCTTTTATATATATAAATAAAACTTGACTTTAAAATGAACTAATAGTAATTCAAAGCCTATTTTCCTTCAAATGATGACAATGATCTTAAGGTTATGTTTAAAGTTCAACGTAACCAATAAAAGTCCTAGAGAAAAAAAGATACATGGTCAGAGATCCTATGAAAAAAGTTTCAATGACAAAAGAAAACAAAAATTCAAGTCAGTGAATTATACTATACATCTGAACTCTGAAAGACTAAAAAGTCTGTATGACTCCAATAGATTTTATCTTGTTGGAAAATATGTCAAATCGATAGACACTCCAAGAAGAACAGTAAAGCAATAAGTATGGTGGGGATGGCCAGGATGTAAGTGGTATCTTACAGTCACACAAAATAGCCTAGACTTTAAAACCTAGATACATTGTCCTCTCATGCAAAATCCCCAATCATTTGGAAATAAAAATATGGTGTTCAAAAAAACAGTGAACTAAAAGTTTTGAAATACCATGTATATCACAGAGCCCTTGGACATCTAGGGTCTAGTTTAGTAAGATCCCCTAGGGTCAAATGAGATTCTTTGGAATTTTCTCTAAAATAACCTGGATGATATACATCGAGTTTTTGAATTACAAAGAAAATTAATGATGATTATCAAAGTAGCACTGATATTTCAACAAATTTCTGGAGACAATTAAAGCTAAAGGGAACAAGATGTATGAGATGCACATTGGACTGGGAATCTAAGGATTTGAGGGTTAGAAATTAATCTTACAAATGAGTGACTTGCTTCTCTTTTTCATTCCTAGAGGTAGGATTTTAAAGACAATGGGACAGAGAAAATTCTTCATTATTATGGCACCTATACTCCCCAAAGATAAGATTGAGAGGCTAGTTCTAAATATATTATTTAAAAATCTGATTTTAAGTTAAACATAAGAAATATCATTTTCAAAAGCATGAGAAACTCCACACAAATGCCATAAGATTTATAGCACCCAATTGGTTGCAATATACATATGAAAGTCTAAGATCTAGCACAAAGACAAGAGACAGAGGCACAAAGTCTTATCTCTTTCCCCCCGCCCAAGGCAACAGGGGTTAAGCGACTTTGGCAAGGTCATGCAATTAGGAAGTGTGAGGCTGGATTTGAACTCTACTCCTCCTGACTCCAGGGTAAGTCTCATCTTATTTTTAAAAAATCTTATTTTTAATTGCTAACTTTGTTGCTTCACTTCTTAATGGCCAGGGCAATTTCCCATAAATTTAAATCACGTGTCAATCTATATAATTAAAGGGAATTTCTTCAGTGGGCATTCCCTGTACCAATAAAAATCACAAATCTGGTCATCTATTCCCACCAAAAACAAAAACAAAAGCAAATCTGTTTTTTTTTTTTTTCATTTATTTCCAAATATATCCCTTCCTTAAAGAGCATTCTCTTCTAACAAAGATATGAACACCATATTTTCATCCTAACAACCAATTAACACATCAGTTGTAGAATGTATACACCCACATCCACCCCCACACAAAATATTCCACACCCATGATCCATCATCTTTACAAAGAAGGGAGAGAGATATTTTTTCAACTCTTGTATAGGGCCAAATCTGGTCATTATAATTATACTATGTATATTTTTTCCCCTCACTTTCCATTTACAATTGTTGAAGTTACTTTGTATATCCTTTTCCTGGTTCTGTTTCCTTCACAGTTTGTCTTCCTATGATTTTCTGAATTATTTGTCGACTCTTATTGAACATTAATATCCTAGTCATCCCCTATGTGTATCAACTCCCCCCCCCCCCCCTCCCAATTCTACTACAAAAAATGATGCTAGGAATATTTTGGATATATAGGCCTTTTTTTCTGCCAATGTTCTCTGTGGAGTATGTATCTCTCAGTAGAGTATTGACACTTTAGTTACTTTCTCAGAATAATTACAAATTGCTTTCCAGAATGGTTGGCTAATCAGTATATTTAAAATGTGCCTGTTTTTCTCACCAACACCATTTCCAAATTTTGTCATGTTTGCCACTTTTCTTGATATGACTTGGTTTGATATATATTTTTCTAATTATATAAGTATTATTAAGAATAAAATGAAAAAAACTTAAAGTAGTAGGCAAAAACACCTAAATTCTTCTGATAATGCTGTATGGCTGATAGTTACACAATGCCACTTTCTTTGAAAAATCAAAATTGCAAATAATCCAAAGAATAATGAAGAAAAATATGGTGAGTATCAATGGGCTCTGGCAATAATATGCATAGGAAATGGCATAAAATATGTCACCCAAGAATACATGCTGGGAAAAGAAGTGGACTAGTTGGGGTATATCACTTAGATAGCTTAAATACCCTTTTAATATTCAAGTGATGTTAAGAGATCTAGATGACGGCCTCTGGCATATTCAGTAGACCCCTATAACAGATTTTCTAAGAGGACAGAGACATGGCTTGAATAGACATGGTTAGGTTGTATTCTACCCCTGAGTAAGGGAGGACCCACATCAATAAGATCATGGAGATACCAATATATTTTATGTATGAAAAAGTCTTGCCATTAAAGTTTCTAAATAAAAAAGAGGCTTAAAATGTTAAGTGGCAAGTATTTTAAAATACACATAATTATTTGCCTAAATATTCTGCAATTTTTTTTTTGCTAAAAATAATTAATGGAATGAATTCTCCAAAAATATGTTTCTCAAAATATGAGGTACAACCTCTACAATTTTCATTGGCAGTCTTTAAAAAGGCTAGAGAATAAAACTACACCATCCTTCCGTACTAGCTTATTACAAAATCTTTCCTGTTGTTTTAATCTTCTTTGGGATAATTACTAGTATTACTTTCACTAGTAAGAATCAATGGGGATAGGCTTGAATTGTTAGAAAGTCATGATGTCAAGGCATGGTCACTGGATTTGCAATCAAAAACCTTTCAATCCTAGTACTGATACTTATCATTTGTGTGATCATGAGGAGTGACTTTCTCTTTATGGAATGCAATTTTCAAACTTGAAACCTGAGTTGGTTAGACTAAATGATTTCTAAATTTTCTTCTTGGAAATTTTATGGTCCTAAATAATACGTTAGGTCATATGTTTTAAAAGTAATAAAGAGAAGAACATATTCTGAGAGCCATTGCAGTTCTTGCTCTTATCTTCAACTCCCTTCACCCATTTTCTGGGTTACTGTCTGAAAGTTATTTCATTTTCCTCAATTTCTCTAAATTTCTTTTAATAACTTAATAATTACCCATTTACTTTCACATCAAGCTCTATCTACCAAGTATCAGGGACTTTCATTCACTGGACTTTTACAGGCCAGGCTAGCAACAGGAATCCTTTTGGTAAAAAGAAAATACCACCCCCCCCAAAAAAAAAAAAAAGAAAATACAAATTTGTTGCTTTCTGTGACTCTTGCAGATGCACCTGCAAAGCAAATTGCAAATGACGTTGATGGTCCTAAGTGAACTTCAGATGCCTGCGTCACTCAACCATCTCCAAAGAAGACTATGTTCTGATTATATTGCCACATCTAACTGGAATGCATTACTAAGGGAAGCTAGGGGTTTTTCAGAACAGGCAGACAATAATCTTTTTTGGAAATAGCTTAGGTGCTAAGAGGCAGAGGATGGACTAAATGATCACCTCACTTCTTTCAGTGCTAGGAATTTATGCTTTTATGATTTTCATCAACAGGAAAGCACTGACCACACATTTTTTCCTTCATGTAAGCAGGTTCCTGGCAAATGAGTGATCTTAGAAAGGGAGAGGAAGGGTAGAAATGACTTAAACTTGTTATTTCTGATGATAAATATTCTACCAGACACCATTCAAACAGTCAGCAAGCAGAGTGTCATAAAAGTCCTGGACTAGTAAATATAATGTTATATTGTCAGACTTGCTATTATCTATAGAGTATGCTGGCATATTTTTATTACTAACAAGTTTGTGGAAGATTTGTCTTTACTTATGAACATGGCAGTGATCAAATACTATTTTGGGAGAGATCTGGCCAAAGTATTTCCATATCTGAAACTCAACATACTTACTTTTCCAAAATTATGTTCATGATGGTTCCTTCACTCCATATGGGAATCTCTCACCACTTTTAATGAGGGGCTGATTCAAAGGTCTGATAGATCAATTTCTTAGGTTCATAAAAGTTGATCCTGGCATGTGAGTCAGTTCATCTAAGTCAGGGGATTCTTAACTTTTTTCATAGGTTTACAAAGGAAGCTAAGTATATGAAAACACAGTTCTCAAAGTATTTAAAAAACATAACAAATTCACAAACTCTGGAGTTGAGAACCACTGATAAGGAAATTATAGCCTAGAAAAGTTAAAATACTTGCCCAGGTTCACACAGGTATTAAACTGCAGGACTAAGTTTTGGTTTTTGATTTTCAAATTTAGTGTTCATTCCATTCCATTCCATTCCATTCCATTCCATTCCATTCCATTCCATTCCATTCCATTCCATTTCCTTCTCACTGTCTCCCCCCAGGGCTACAGTGTCTTCCAAGTGTAAGGTAAGATTGGCTAGAATCACAGTTCTAGCAAGGTGTTCAGAGAGAGACCCAAAAAAGGTTGAGGTTGCAGACTAGTGTAGCAAGGTGTTCCAAAAGAATTTGCAGGCTTGAACTTATCTCCAAGTTAAGGGACAAAGTTTATTATAATAGTTTATTATAATAGTAATGCCAATAGAAGCAAGTTCCAAAAAGATTTCACAAAGAACCAGAAGCAGAACATATATTTATGGGAAAAAGAGAGAGAGACCAGGTGCTTCATATAGCTGATATGCTAATTTTATGTCTTAGAGGTAGAGTCTCTGAGGAGTGATCTGGTATGCACCTCATTATTATCTCAGAAACTTTATTACTAACAACAGATTGTTATTTGATTGTTTGTGGAACTAGGCACTGCCAAAACCCAGGCCTCAGGACTACTGTCAATACAGCAATTTCTTACATTTGCCTCCAATTACTTCCCTATGTTGATTCCACCAAATGCAAATGCCTCAATCTTTTCCTAAATTCAACCAAAACATTTATTTGTGCCCCCAAGCCTTTCTATTTGCCCTACAATTACTGTCTTTTTTAAAAAAATTTTCTATTCGCCTGGACTTTTTTTTTACATACTGGTTCCCCTAAATAGACTATGAGTTACTTGAGAGCAGGGACTGTCTGGTTTTTCTATAGCTCTCTGCACAGTACTTGCACATAGTAGCATTTAAGAAATATTTTTATTCATTCTTTTAATTCATTACCTCTCTCCTCTTCTTCTAGCTTTCCTTACTTATCTTAGCCTAGTCTTAGTTGCCCTCTTTCATCTTAAATATCTATTTTGGTCATTATCCCCTTCTTTTTTTATTTATTTATTTTTTTAGCCTCAAAGTTTCTACCTTTTGGGAGGTTTTTGAAAATGTTAGCTTTTTGAAGGACTCCACTTGATCCCCCTTGAGACAATGATTAAGCAGGTTTTTTAAAAAAGGAAAAGGAATGGGTATTAAAGAAGCTATGATCCAAAACACTTGGATTCTGAGAACAAAACCTTCCATCTAATTCACATCAATTTATATTGTTGGAGTTTGCTCTTATTTCTCTCATTCCAGTGGTGGGATCTAGAATTTAAGCCAGTTAATTTAATTACACTGTGGCTGTCATCTGGTATTTTTGTTTGTTATTGTTGTTGCTCCTGTTTGTTTTTTAAGCTCAAAATGGGGGTGATTTTTCATTTTGTATTCAGTCAAAATTTTAGAGCACATAGACATCTTTTTGGCTTTGGAACACCATACTTTCCTTTGCTAGTTAATATTATCTTTTATGAAAAATAATTAATTTGACATTTATTTATAGAATGAGAAAAAACAAAAACTCATTGGTTTTTTTTTTTTTTAATATCAAGGTACAAAGTAATAATAATCTTTATTTTTATTAATTTATTTTTTGCTGAGGTATTGGGGTCGTGACTTGCCCAGGATCACATACAGCCAGGAAATGTTAAGTGTCTGAGGTCACATTTGAACTCAGGTCCTCCTGACTTCAGGGCTGGTACCCTATCCACTGTGCCACTTAGCTGCCCCTAATAGTGTTTATTTTTAAAAATAATCAGCAGACCAATAGAGAAGACTTACCTTGTTGGATATCTTTCATTTCTAAATGTAAGCTAGATATCAAAATTCCTACGGTCTGAGATCTTTTTCCATCCAGCAGCTTGATGATCTAGAGTTAAAAAAAAAAACACAAAAAACAGATATGATATTAGTCTAAAAGATATTATCATGTTTCAGTAACCATATTAAGTGTGGAAGAACAAAAAGTCTCAAATGGTACTAAGTGATATTTACTGAATTTCTTTTAATCTCTTCAGAGATTAAAGACCAGAGCCTGGTCACAGATCAATTAAACTTTTATATATAATTCACTGATAATACCCCCAAATTATGCTCTTCTTAAACACAGCAAACCAAAAAATTTGCCAGACTAGTGTTATATAAATAACTTATCACATGAACCAAAGAAAGATGCAATATGGCATAGGACAGAATGTTGGAGTCAGGGGAGGAAGACTTGGGCCTGAATCTTGTCTCTGGTGTTTTTGAGTTAGACAGTTAAGTCTCTGAGCCTCAATTCCCTTGTATGTAAAATGAGAGGGTTGGATCTGAGGACCTCTAAGTTCTCAATCTATGTTCCTCCCCTTTCTATTGTTTTCCTTTATTAAATTCTTTGAGGACAATTTTGTATTTGTATCCCTCAGAGTTTAGCATAGTGCCTGACACATAGTAGCTCTTGATGAATGTTTATTACTGACTATTGATCTCATGATTCCATGTAAGATAAGATCAAGTGTGAGAGCAAACTTTAACAGATGACTGAGTTCAAGTTCTTCCTTCTGCAAAATGATGAAATCAAGCTTATAATATGGTGAATGTCTAGTTCAAGGTTGCACAGATAATAAGTAAGATGTGAATGTAGGTCTCCAAATATAGCACTCTTTCCACTAAATTATGCTGCCTCTCATGACTTCACCAGTAAGCTGGTATTCACGGTAGCAACTCAGATTGCAATTCCATGTTTGTTTTTTTACAGATAGTGTCATAATAATTTGCTTTGGCCAAAAGTAGTTCCATATGTTGGCTAAAATTCTGATGATATGCCTCTTTATAATTAACTAGGATAACCCATACTTAACACCGTACAACAAGGTCAGGTCAAAACGGGTTCATGATCTAGGTATAAAGAACGAGATCATAAATAAATTAGAGGAACATAGGATAGTTTACCTCTCAGACCTGTGGAAGAGGAAGGAATTTATGACCAAAGAAGAACTAGAGAACATTATTGATCTCAAAATAGAAAAATTTGATTATATCAAATTAAAAAGTTTTTGTACAAACAAAACTAATGCAGACAAGATTAGAAGGGAAACAATAAACTGGGAAAACAGTTTTATAGTCTCAGGTTCCAATAAAAGCCTCATTTCCAAAATTATGAGAACTGACTCTAATTTATAAGAAATCAAGCCATTCTCTAATTGATAAATGGTTAAAGGATATGAACAGACAATTCTCAGATGAAGAAATTGAAACTGTTTCTAGCCATATGAAAAGATGCTCTAAGACATTATTAATCAGAGAAATTTAAATTAAGACAACTCTGAAATACCACTACATACCTGTCAAATTGGCTAGAATGACAGGGAAAGATAATGCAGAATGTTGGAGAGGATGTGGGAAAACTGGGACACTGATACATTGTTGGAATTGTGAATACATCCAGCAATTCTGGAGAGCAATTTGGAACTACGCTCAAAAAGTTATCCAACTGTGCATACCCTTAGCAGTGTTACTACTGGGATTATATCCCAAAGAGATTTTAAAGAAGGGAAAGGGACGTGTATGTGCAAGAATGTTTGTGGCAGCCCTTTTTGTAGTGGCCAGAAACTGGAAACTAAGTGGATGCCCATCAATTGGAGAATAGCAGAATAAATTGTGGTATATAAATGTAATGGAATATTATTGTTCTGTAAGAAATGACCAACAGGATGATTTCAGAAAGGCCTGGAGAGACTTACATGAACTGATGCTGAGTGAAATGAGCAGGACCAGGAGATCGTTGTATATTTCAACAACACTATATGATGATCAATTCTTATGGACGTGGCTCTCTTCAACAATGAGATGAACCAAATCAGTTCCAATAGAGCAATAATGAATTGAATCAGCTACACCCAGTGAAAGAACTCTATGAACCACTACATAGAATTCCCAGTCCCTCTATTTTTGTCTGCCTACATTTTTGATTTCCTTCACAGGCTAATTGTACATTATTTCAAAGTCCAATTCTTTTTGTACAGCAAAATAATTGTTTGGACAAGTATACATATATTGTACTTAATTTATACTTTAACACATTGAACATGTATTAGTCAACCTGCCATCTGGGGGAGGAAGAAGGAGGGGAAAAATTAGAACAAAAGGTTTGGCAATTGTCAATGTTGTAAAATTACCTATGCATATATCTGGTAAATAAAAACTATTTTAAAAAATTAACTTTTTGTAACATTTGTAACACGATCCTCAGCATTTTTATACATTAACAACACAATCCAACAGCAAGAGATACAAAGAGAAATTCCATTCAAAATAACGGTCGATAGTATAAAATATTTGGGAATATATCTACCAAAGGAGAGTCAGGAATTATATAAGCAAAATTACAA
Source organism: Sminthopsis crassicaudata (assembly GCF_048593235.1). Taxonomy (NCBI): domain Eukaryota; kingdom Metazoa; phylum Chordata; class Mammalia; order Dasyuromorphia; family Dasyuridae; genus Sminthopsis; species Sminthopsis crassicaudata. The sequence continues at coordinate 263,746,324 of NC_133618.1, read as the reverse complement.
AACACTTGCCACAAAAATAAAGTCAGATTTAAATAATTGGAAAGACATTCAGTGTTCTTGGATAGGCCGAGCAAATATAATAAAGATGACAATACTCCCCAAACTAATCTATTTATTTAGTGCTATACCAATCAGACTTCCAAGAAACTATTTAAATAACCTAGAAAAAATAACAGAATTCATATGGAACAACAAAAGATCGAGAATTTCAAGGGAAGTAATGAAAAAAAAATTAAGTGAAGGTGGTCTAGCTGTACCTGATCTAGAACTGTATTAAAGCAACAGTCACCAAAACCATTTGGTATTGGCTAGGAAATAGAGTAGTTGATCAGTGTAATAGGTTAGGTTCATAGGGCAAGATAGTGAATAAAAATAGCAATCTAGTGTTTGACAAACCCAAGATCCCAACTTTTGGGATAAGAATTCATTATTTGACAAAAACTGCTGGGAAAACTGGAAATTAGTATGGCAGAAACTAGGCATGGACCCACATTTAACACCACATACTAAGATAAGATCAAAATGGGTCCAAGATTTGGGCATAAAGAACGAAATCATAAATAAATTGGAGGAACATGGGATGGTTTACCTCTCAGACTTGTGGAGGAGGAAGGAGTTTGTGTCCAAGGGAGAACTAGAGACCATTATCGATCACAAAATAGAAAATTTTGATTACATCAAATTAAAAAGCTTCTGCACAAACAAAACTAATGAAAACAAGATTAGAAGGGAAGTAACAAATTGGGAAAACATTTTTACAGTTAAAGGTTCTGATAAAGGCCTCATCTCCAAAATATACAGAGAATTGACTTTAATTTATAAGAAATCAAGCCATTCTCCAATTGATAAATGGTCAAAGGATATGAACAGACAATTTTCAGATGATGAAATTAAAACTATTTCCGCTTATATGAAAGAGTGTTCCAAATCACTATTGATCAGAGAAATGCAAATTAAGGCAACTCTGAGATATCATTACACACCTGTCAGATTGGCTAAGATGACAGGAAAAAATAAGGATGAATGTTGGAGGGGATGTGGGAAAACTGGGACACTGATGCATTGTTGGTGGAGTTGTGAAAGAATCCAACCATTCTGGAGAGCAATCTGGAATTATGCCCAAAAAGTTATCAAAATGTCCATACCCTTTGACCCAGCCATACTGGGTACATACTGGGCTTATATCCCAAAGAAATACTAAAGAGTGGAAAGGGACCTGTATGTGCCAAAATGTTTGTGGCAGCTCTTTTTGTTGTAGCTAGAAGCTGGAAGATGAATGGATGTCCATCAATTGGAGAATGGTTGGGTAAATTATGGTATATGAATGTTATGGAATATTATTGCTCTGTAAGAAATGACCAACAGGAGAAATACAGAGAGGCTTGGAGAGACTTACATCAACTGATGCTAAGTGAAACGAGTAGAACCAGAAGATCACTATACACTTCAACAATGATACTGTATGAGGATGTATGCTGATGGAAGTGGTTATCTTCAACATAGAGAAGAGCTAATCCAATTCCAATTGATTAATGATGGACAGAATCAGCTACATCCAGAAAAGGAACACTGGGAAATGAGTGTAAACTGTTATTTTTACCTTCTGAATCCAATTCTTCCTGTGCAACAAGAAATTCGGTTCTACACACATATTGTATCTAGAATATACTGTAATATAATTAACATGTATAAGACTGCCTGCCATCTGGGGGAGGGGGTTGGGGGAGGAAGGGAAAAAATCTGAATAGAAGTGCAAGGGATAATATTGTAAAAAATTACCCATGCATATGTACTGTCAAAAAAAAAAAAAGTTGTAATTATAAAATAAAATAAAAATTAAAAAAACAAAACAAAAAAAAAATAACAAAAAAAAAACCATTTGTAACATGCCCTCCTGGAAGTTACAATTACTAGTCTGTCCTAGGCCCAACAGAGTACCTTTGACCACTGACCTTTGCAGTGTCAACTATACCTAGCTCGTCTCCTCTGAGGCCTTCAAAGGTCTCGGGCCACATTTCTTGAATCTATAGTTTAATAACTAGTAGCACGCTCAAGAACAGCCACGTGTAATTTAAAAAGCCTTTATTATACCTACTCACATAGTGCCCTGACTTGCCAGCTCCCTAGTGAACACCTGGTCTGAAGACCCACGTGTTCTCTACCAAACTCCTTACTCTCTGGGCTATCCATCAGCTTGGCTTGGCTACTCCAGGCTAGGGATTAATTAGCTAGGATAGCTCTTGATTGGCAAATAAAAATGCACATGTGCGCGCACACATACACATACACACACACAGCTGCCATTTGGTTTATACTCAAAATCTTTCCACCTTGGTAAAATCTGCCTGTTTTCACACTAGAGGAAAAAGTTTTAAAAATCCATAGTTACTGGAGATTTTGGAGGAGGACCTCTTGCAGAGAGTCAATAATGATAACAAAGTGGGCAGAAAATACAATATACTAATGTCATGGACATAAGAAGAAAGAAGAGATAGAAATGATTATTGAAATTTTGAAATAATGATGAAATTTATTTTTGGAATGGCCCTGCTGGACTTTTGGGGGGCAAAGATAAATGCTAATAGTCCTTCCTGGCAATTTTTTTCATTACTGAACCATTGCAGAGTGCTCAAAATCTACTTCTATGAGAAGATGAGGGAATTAATCCTTCTGATTTCTTCTAGTGACATGTCTCTCTCTAATTAACTAGGATAGGTCTTAAGTAGCATATACAAGTGCCAATCATTTATACTGAATTTTTACTAAAAATTCATAAAGTACATAACCTCAATTGAGTTCCTAATGTTACTCTACAGTGTTTCAATTCTATTATTACTAAGTCTTTATCTCATTACAGGTTTCCCCTTTTCTCATGTTCGACGACCTGTATCCTACTTTACTAAGATCTGGTTGAAGTCATTTAACATGTTTCTTCATCCTTGCTTAAGAATTCATTAAATTCACAGTGTTATTTATTCTCTTCTCCTTTCCTCAAGTCAGAAGAGATATCCCTATTACTGAATAATCTCTAATTATTTTCCTAGTTTGTAAATTGCAAAAATAATACTGATTCTTAGTGATTCTGGAATCACTTCAGAAAATTACTTAAACTTTCTCTCAAGCTCATTTCTTCATATGTATTATTTGCACAACCTACCTTAAAGTTACATAATTGTGAAGATAACAATTTGTAAACCTCTATAAAGATGCACATAAGCCAAGTTAATGTCCCTGTCTCATTCCCCTCTCTGCAGAGGTCCTACTCCAAAATCTCCAGTAACTATGGATTCATACTTATATCACTGAATAATATTTAAAGATACAATAATTTGGCTAGACGACATCATAAAAGACAAACAATGATGTCTATAAAAGTATTCTTCAATATATAAATTTTGCTGTAGTTTGAGAATAAAGGATAAAAATGCTATGCTTTTTTCAATCATAACTGTATTTAAGGTTTTATATATAATTACCAAGTGAATTGTTAATATTTAACTTTCTTACTTGTGAAGACCGAGTTAGCACCCTGGATGCTTTGGAATCAGCCAGAGTCAGGATAAGCAAAAATCCTTAGTCTTTATTCTAGGTCTTTAGGGGTAGAAGTGAATGGGATGGAAGCAGGATCTCCACAACCTCCCTTTGCCTAGTGACTCTGGCTTGTCTTACTCCACCCCCTAAACCCTCCTACAATTCTCTACATACACCAAAAGATCTAGCCAGCACAGAATAGTGGGAAGGGCCATTTTCCAAGATGTGCTAATATCAGTAATTAGCCTTAAGTGCTCCATTGTTTGATTCCAGTGCACCAGACCAACTGTCTAACTTCTCACCAAGTGATTGAAGCCAGAGTAAGTCAAGAGGAACAAACACATTTGTTTAACTATTTTCCCCAAAGGGTGTATTTCATCAGATAGTATTCAGAAGGCACATAAAGGATGAAAGGGAGAGTGCTTAGCTGGCCTATTCTTCCTGAAGACAGGATAAAAATTAAAGAATATATTACACAAATTAGAACACAAGGTTAAAACACCTTTAAAATGCTTTTTTTTTTTTTTTTTTTTAAAGAAAACTAGGACCCCAGATTCAAAAGAAAAGGCACATCATATCTAGAATAGGTTTTGAATGAAAATTTAGGAAAAAGAGGCTTTGAAAATTCATTGGCTTCATCTTTCATATTCAGGACAGAAAATTACAGGGAGAGTTGGCAATAAATAGCATAATATAAATAACAATAACTCACTTCTTTAGTGCTTTAGTTTTTAATAACAATGACTAACCTTAATATGGCACTTTAATGCTTGAAGAAGATTTTAGATCTATTATATACCCTGTTAGATAGGCAGTAAAAAATTTAATATCTCTGTTTTATAGATATGAAAAGTAAGTTTTGCAGAGATTCAAAGACTTGCCTAACATCACCATTAGCTAATTAAGTGTCTGAAGCCAGAATATGAACCTTTATTTCCCTAACTCCAAGTTCAGTGTCCTGTTTACTTTACCACCTTGTCTTTCAGTGCACTCGGCATTCTCTTTACAATGACCCTCTGTAGTAAAAGCATTATCTTCCATAATAAAAATAAGCAACTTTCAACCCTCTCTTTACAAAAAACTTAAGAGAAATTCAGAGGGTGACTAAACATTTATATCTTTCCCCTCTTTTAGTAGTTCTGGAAGAAAGAACAGTAACTTTCACCCTTCAAACTGTCTTGTAACTTGGAATCATGAGTGTGTGTTTTTTAAATTTGTTTACCCAGATAGCTAAGCTCAACTTCAAGCCTTTGCAAAGTTGAAATCTATAATCCTATGATCTTTGTCCTTACTAAAATTATCAATTGTTATGCAATGCAATTGTTCCTCCTGAAAAAGTAACGGGAAACACTGGAACTAGGGAACTCATTCTTTTCTTTGAAAAAGGTAATATAATATGATAGAAAGATTCCAAATCTTGATTCTAAGATTTACTGATAATAGGGAAAAAATTAAGTAATTTAATCTTATTGAAGCTCAATTTCTTCATCTGTAAAATGGGAATAATAATGCTTGTACTAACTAGAATTCTGTGAAGTTCCTTTATCCTCTCCACCCCCTGCAATTTGAGGCATTGTTATTATTTTTCCCCATATTTGTTTCTAATTCTTTAACTGACTAATCCTTTAAATCACTCTATACCTGGGCATCTAGTAGCTCAATGGATAGAGCACCAGCCTTGAATTCAGGAGGACCCGTTCAAATCTGATCTCAGACACTTAACACTTCCTAGCTGTGTGACCCTGGGCAAGTCACTTAACCCCAGCCTGGAGGGGGGGAATCACTGACCTGGTGAGGGGGGGGAGGGGCGCAAGCCCCAAGGGGCTCTCGCTTCTGGCTCACCCGGAGGGACCCCCTCCAGGGACAGTGTCAGGTGGGGAGTTTGACTGGGATGGTACAACTGTCAAACCATAACGCAGGTGTCCTAAGGTGAGCTCGGGGAGGACAGAAACCTCCAGTGGAGCAGAAGGGCAAAAGCTCGATTGATCTTGATTTTTCAGTATGAATACAGACCGTGAAAGCAGGGCCTCCCCATCCTTCTGACCTTTGGGGTTTTAATTTCCTTATCTGTAATTCAGTGATGATAGTTATATTTTTTTCAACCTCACATTACCTTATGGGAATATGCAAAGAATAAACTATATGAAATATTCAATAATAATAATATTAGCTAGCATTTGTAAAGCACTTGCAAGTTTAAAAAACACTATATATGTATATGTATTTATGTGTGTATGTCTATAATCTCATGAGATTCTCACAATAAGTAGTTCTATTAGTATGTCTATTTTAAAAATGAAATTAGATCTGAGAGAGAATAAATAACTTATAAGCTAATAAATATTTAAGGCTGAATTTAAACTCAGTTCTTTCTGACTAAATCCAGTGCTCTTATCACTTCCATAGTTTTTTTTAGAAAAAAGTGATGTTTATCAGTGTACAAGATAATCAATGGCAAATAATTATGATAGTCCATTTCTTGTTTGGCATCTCTAATCACTATAATTCTACTAAAGAGGTAGGTTTATTACCATCATCAAGGTAGTTGTAGGAGAAAAGAACAAACTGATTTAGGATATGTTTAGGTTTCTCTAGGAAAATATTGGCTACTTCCTTACAACATGAGAACGAAAAACAAATAACAAGGAAAATGCATGAGTGAATGGGAATTAAAAAGGATGGAGGAAATATATATTTAAAACATATACTTTAATCAAATCCAGATATACAAAGTAGTTAAAAGGACACATGCCAAGGAAAAAAACATTTTAGACTAATAAGCAGACCAAATATTTGATTAATAGCCAACAGACTAGTAAAGTATCTATCTGGTTAGTGCCTTTAGGATATGTCCAGAATTTTCTGGAATTTTGGTAGACTGTCTGTATGAGTCCCATTTCTAAGGAAATATCCTGGCATGGAAAGTGACAACAAAGAACAATAATGTCAGGAAAAGGAATTTTGGACCAAGAAGATGGAAGAAAGATTCTCACAATGAGGTTACTATCATTATTTAACATGTATTGGTCTACCTGCCATCTAGGGGAGGAGGTGGGGGGAAGAAGGGGAAAAGCTGGAACATAAGGTTTTGCAAGGGTCAATGCTAAAAAATTACCCATGCATATGTCTTGTAAATAAAAAGCTATAATAAAAAAATAAAATAATTATAATTATAGACAAAACAAAACAGAAAAACAATGAGGTTACTATGCTTATGAAGGAATTCCCTAAGGATTGATTAGTATTAAAAAAAAAAAAAAAAAAAAAACTACAGAAATCATTTTTAAGAGTTAGATAAATATTAAGGGGCAAGAACTTTGCAGTCTTGGTAAAGATGGCTAATCATTATGCTATTGGAACATCTATCAGAATGCAAAGCTATATTCTATTCCTTAGTACTACAATTTGTTTAAGTACTTCTCAACCTTCCTTGAGTATCCACTTTACTTGTTATTGAAAAGACTATAATGATAGGAATAAGACCTTTCTGTTTTATCATTGACAATCCTGGGGTATGTGTCTCACAATGGAATCTCTGGGTAAAATGATAAGAACTTTAAAATTTTAAGAATCATTCCAATTTGTTTTCTAAAATATTCATACCATCTGACAACTCCATCAGCATTATATTAGTGTGTCTTTTTTTCTACAACTCATTAAACATTGGCAATTTTATTCTTTTGTCATTGCCAATTTATGGAGTGTGAGATGCAATCTCAGAATTGATATACATTTTCCTTATTAGTGAACAACTTGTTCACTAATAAGAACAACTTGTTATATCAGCGCTAATAGTTTATAAATCCTTTGAAAATTGCTTATCCTTTGACCATATTCTCTGGAGAATGATTTTGGTCTAATTTTTTGTTAGTTTCAAATGTAGCTTAAGTATCAGACTTTTGAGATATTTGCTGCAAAGACTTTTCTCCCAATTGACCATTTGTTTTTTAAAAATTCTAGTTGTACATGCCCCAAAGGCTATCAAACTGTGAATACCCTTTAATCCAGCAGTATCTCTACTGAATCTATATTCCAAAGAGATCATAAAGCAGTGAAAAGGACTCACATGTACAAAAATGTTTTTAGCAGCTCTTTTTGTAGTGATAAGGAACTAGAAATTGAATGGATGCCCATCAGCTGGAGAATGTTATGATAGATGAATGTAATAGAATATTGCTGTTCTAGAAGAAATGATAAGCAGGCTGGAAACTGATGCTGAATGAAGTAATTAGAACCAAGAGAATATCGTACATGATAACGAGAAGGTTATGTGATGATCCAGTACTTAAGGTAGACTCAGTTTTTTCCAACAGTGTGGTGATTAAAGGCAATTCCAAAAGACTTAGGATGGAAACTACCATCCACATCCAGAAAGAGAACTATGTAGACTGAAAATAGATCAAAATACAGTATTTTCATTTCTTTGTTGTTGTTGTTGTTGTTATTCTCTCATGGTTTGATCTGATTTTTCTTGTATATGATAAATATGGAACTATATTTACAAGAATTGCACATATTTAACCCATTAGCAGATTGCTTGCTTTCTTGATAAAGAGGAGTCAGGAAGAAAATTTGGAACATAAAGTTTTACAAAAATGAATGTTGAAAACTATTTTACATGTATTTGGAAAAATAAAATACTATTGAAAGAACATTTTAGTTGTACTGATTTTGCTTATGCAAAAGTGTTTTGATTTTATACAATCAAAATTATCCATTTTTTGTGTGATCATTGTCTACCTAATTCTGTAAGAAGGTGTGAAAAGTACCTAATTTGGTAATTTAAAATTTGGTTCTTTATTCATTTTCAATTATCCCAGCAACTTTAATCAAGTATAAAACTATATAGTTCTATCCAAATTCCTTTGCTTGAGATCACTTATGTTTTGAGAAATGCAAACTATACAACTCTGAAATAGTATCTTACATCTAGGAAACTAAAACAAATTATTTAAAATAGAAATAGTTAATGTTAGATTGAATTTGGAAAGACAGCATAGAACAGCTTAATTGATCTAACTAAAGCAAATTGGAATGATATTAAAAAGTGATTTAAATGACCCAGAAATTCTGTGATTAGGCATATTCCTTAGGAAGTCAATAGTAAAAACAGAAAGGTCTCATAAATATCAAAATATTCATAGCAATACTTTTTAATAGTAGTAAAGAACTGAAAGCAATGTAGGTACTTACTGATTAAAGAATGGCTAAACAAAATGTGGTATACAGACATAATTGGATATTACTAAGAAATGATGAAAATAAAGAATTCAGGGTAATAGAAGAAGACATACAAATTGATGCAGAGTAAGCAGAATCAGGAAAATATTATACACAATTACTACAGCAACATAAACTGAAAGGATAATAAAAGGAAACCAAATAGTGTAGAATTAACATGACTTGGCTCAGCTCCAGAGAACAAATGGGGAAAACGGACCTCCATTCCTTCATGAAGAGTTAGGGGATTACAGCTCTGGAATGTTGCATGTAGTTAAATCTGGACAAGGTATTGCTTGGTTTTCCATTATTTTTTTCCTTTTAAATATTTTGTTACAAAGGAATCATCACAAAAAAGGATTGAAGTAGAAGGTTGATTGGGGGAAGAGAATGTTGGGAGAATTATATTCTGGAATAAATGTATCCAAAAAAAGGGCATCAATTTTATATTTTTTTAATGTATTTGCTTATTTAACAAGGTTTCTAGTCTAACAGGTCAGGGGAATTCCTTAAAGTACACCTATATTTCAACTAGGCATTTGACAAAGTCAAATTTAGAAAAGATTTTAATATGCAAAGTGGAAGACCATAGAGTCAGGCTAACTTCTGTAAAACTGATTGAAAAACCAAATCCCAAAAGTAATGATTAAATAAGTTCAGGTCAATATGGAGATGGCTGGGTTTATTTGTTTGTTTAATTAAATAGTGTCATACGGTTCTGTCTTTGACCCTGTTTTTACAAATATCTTTATCCATTTCTTGTTTTAAGGTGCCAGGTAGCACCAATCTTAGATACTGAAGTAATAATTCTTCAGACAACATATTAAGATATTCAATTAACATTTTAATGTATTTAATTTTTCCAGTTAATGTTTATCTTTTTTGGCTAATCATAGATTTCATTGAAGAGGCTAAGAGGAAGATGTTAAGCAGGACTACATTTGGGAAAACTAAGCACTATGCTTTTAATCATCCCAAGTTGCTCCTTAACTCCAAATCTCATCTTTTAAAAAAACAAAACGTACATACATGGTCTAAGAAATGTTTTACAGTTTCAAATCTTGCAATATCACAAATTTCTCCCCCAAAGTACTAATTCAAAGGGAAATGAAGAGATATACAACAGGTTTATAAATAGCCTGCAACATATTTCCAAAAATATAAGAAATGCCGTAAAGAATATTAATCAGCAAATATATGAGGGAAAGAGCAGATATGTAGCAAGAGGTAACAGATGGAGAGCTTAAGTGCTGTACCAGTACCAATAGAACATGAAAACATTTGAAGATCTAAGATCCAACATGTTAGATTAAGAAAGATTTATCAAAGAGTTTGGGCAATAATCACATAGGATGAGAAGATAGGAATAGTATGTGATTTGAACTGATAGAAAGAATACCTGTACCTAAGGCATGAAATCCATTTAAGAATTAAGCATCTGAATGAAGACAGAGATTGTACAATTATCAAATTTGCAGATGATACAAGGTATGAAAAGGATAGGTAATATTCTAGATGACAAAATTAGGCTCAGAAATATAAGAACCTAAAATAATGAACCAAATTCAGTAATGAAAAACAATAACAACAGAATAGGGACATATGTAAAGTACTAGATTTGTCTTTTATTTTATTTTATTTTTAAATAGCTTTTGGCTTTGATGTACTAAATCACCTTGACTTATTTTTATAATAAGAGAATTCTTAACAGTATGCTCTGGTAGACAAGGACATCTGGAATCTCAGAAGACCTGCTTTTTATTCCCAGGCTCTTGACTCACCATAGCAATCATGCTCAGTAATATTTGGTGATTAAGACCCCCCCAAAACAAAACAAAACAAAACAAAAAACAAAACACCAGTTTACCTATAAACACATTGGTTCTAAAACAACAATGGGCTCCCTGGCATAGAATATTCTGAGAAAATAGGAAATTTTAGAAGCAGAAGTAAAGTTAAGAGATCTTAAAGCATGCCATCTCACCAAACTAATGTAAGGTCCAAAGAGGTTATAATTTGTCCATGGTCACACAACTAGTCAGAGTTCCCTGATTCTTAATCCAACATTCTTTGCCATTTGCTGAGTGGTATTCAAGATAACCTCTTCAGAACAAATAATCTCATTTTAAGACTAACAAAGACTTTATTCATGAAAATGAACTCTTTTCCAACTCTTCTGTGTATAAGGTGTAGCAGTCTTTAGCTTTGCTGCTTATTCCCTTAAATCTAGAAACCACACATATAAATAACAGTACCATTGAACCACACAAAATGTGATACATTATGAATTTTGGAACCATAAACCCAATGAAACAAGACAATTTAGGAATATCTATAAAGGACACACAATAATTGGAAGAAGTATATGCTCATAGATCTTAGGTTGGAAGTCGCGATGGAAAGCCATCTATGAAGCCCTGGGAAGTTAAATAACATGTATGATATCACATAGGTAATAAGAAACAGAGCTTGAATTCAGAGATCAGATTTGAACTAAGGGCCTCTGATTCAAGAGGTATTGTTCTTTCTACTATAGCAAGCATCGATTTGGATTCTATCCCCTCCCCCACTCCCACTCTTTAGCCCTCCCCGTCTCCCCACCCCGCACCCCCAGCTGGTAGGAAAATGATCTAAGAAAAGTGGTTTTTTCACTACTTCTTTAGTTCTCAGCATTGAGATTGTGATTAAAGATGCAGACAGGAAAGAAAAATGCCACAGGATTTTATTACATTTTTGATCTTTAAAAAGGAAAACTACTGCAGGGTAACATCCATGAGGATACAAACATCTTTGTTTGACAAACATGACAGCAGGAAAAAAATCTATTTTATTACTTTTATTTCTGAGCAAAAATATTCAGCTGTCCCTCATCTACAGAATATCTCATCAATAGCACAAAGACAAATCTACCCAAGAAATCTTGAATTTGAAATCTTGGATTTAATCTAATCAAATATTTTTCAATTTTTAGGTGATCTCAGAAAGGGTCAACAATTATTTTAAAGTTATGCAGAGAATAAGTAGTACCACCTAGTCTCATAATTTGGTGCCCAAAAATTTCTTTCTTGTGTGAATTTAGAAGTATTCTCTAAATCAGACTATTGGTGTCATACTAAGTAAACAGAGCAGAAAAGAAAAGACTTCTTTCATTTTTCTTCTATGCTATGTGGGGAACTTGGGGCAAGAAACCTGGTATACTTTTAGATACCAATACTTCTTAGAAATAGAAGGTTTTAGGGAGGTGTAAAGTGCTAAAACATCATTTCTTAAAGCATGAAAGTTGATGAATAATCAAATGATCAAATTATTCAATCACATGATTTCAAAAAGTTAATGTAGAATCATTAAACAAAAAAAAATGTCAGCAAATTTCTTGAAGGTACATATTGTAATATGAATAGTAACTCAAAACAATTCATTAAATGTTAGATTGTCCTATAAGAGTCTTTCCCTCCCAACCCATATAGAGAATAAGGAGAAAGTAGATGGTGGTGAGATAAAGAATTGGGTGAAGGACGTGATCGAAGTTTTCCAAAATTTTGCACAGAGGGCCTAGCACTTATACTTAAGTCACTGACACATTTAAGTTATCTAAAGAATATCATATAATCAGAGAATTCTGAGATTAGTGTGAAACTTGAAGTCTAATACATCTTCCCATCTTTAGACAAAATCACACCACCTCAGGTATGCAAAAAAAATTTTTTTTGAGAAAGATACTTTATTATAAAAGACAAATACATATTATAAAAATTATATTATAAGATTATATTATATTATAAATTATTTCTACAAGCAATTAATTATAACAGTGAAAAAGAGCTGGATTTAGAGCCTAAGGACCTGGATTCAAATTCTATTACTACTTAACTTGTGTGTGAGTGGGTGTGCATATGTGTAGAAAAATGCTTCGTTTTATATTATATCCTGAAAGGATCAGGTTTATTGTTTTTTGGTTGTTTGCGGTGGGAGATTGGGGGAGAGGAGGATGGTAGACTTAAAAAACTCAGTTTATCTTGGTCATATCTGGAATCTGCTGAATTTGGCAGCGTATTAACTTTTCCCAGGTATAATTACAGTCTGGAAGAGAATGCAATTTGTATAGCATTCCTCTGACCTAAAAGCTGACCTTGTTTTAGAGGTAAATTTGCAGGTTGCATTATACTCTATTAGATATGACTGGTTTAAAAGCAAAGTCTTTCCAGACTCCTACCTCATGCCAGTAAATGGACATGTCAAATATATGTAGTCATCCATTGCCCAAGCAACTCTCCAGAAAGGGGGAAATTAAGCCCTCATTCAGATCTTCTGAGCCATAAAGGTATCCACAGTGTTACAATTTCTCATAGGTACATTTTAGATTTTTGGTTTTGTTTTTTTTAAGTTAAAAAATGGATATTTAAATGATACAAATTAAGATGAAAATAGGAAAGTATATGTGTTTTCCTGGAAAAATTACACATTTTCCACTTAGCCAGGTGAGGGTTGCCAGCAAGGGCAAGATTGAAAGCCCAATGAAAGCTTCACGTCCACAGACACCTTGCAACTTTCTGGATTAACTTGGCAGGCAGATAAAAAAACTAAAATAAAAACTAATTAAAAAACTAAATAAAAATAAATGTCTAACTAGAATGCTGAAAGCAGGCCTGGCAGAGTGAATGAGATTCTGCTATAAAATCAGTATGAATGCATGCAAAAACCTTTCTCTTTTAGATTTTAGAAAATCCACTTTTCAATTTTTCTGCTCTAATCACCCTCCTCTGTCTAATGGCCAGAATCAGTTTTGTGTTTGACATATATACCCTGTTGTTGTACATTACTCTAACATTTTTATTTTCTAATTTCATTTTTTCAATTTTTATTGACAGTACTTACATTTATTTTTGTAAGATTCTGAGTTCCAAATTTTTTTCTCTCATTTCCTATAGATTATACATTTAAAACATTTAAAACATTTCCATGTGTCATGTTATAATAGAAAAATCAGAACAAAAGGGGAAAAATACAAGAAAGAAAAAAAGTTGAAATAGCATATTTCCATATACAATCAATTGCCATAGCTCTTTCTCTGAATATGGATGTCATTTTCCACCACAAATCTATTAGAATAGTCTTGGATCACTGCATTGCTGAGAAGATCAACATAGTGATCACCACACAATGTTGCTGTAACTATATATAACATTCTCCCTGTTCTGCGAACTTCACGTTCATATAACATCAGTTCATATAAGTCTTTCCAGGTTTTTCTGTAATTCCCAATTTCAGATACAGATTTCTGTAACCCAAATGGTGGTGGTGTTTTTTTTTCCTCGTATTTTATATCCTTACCTGACAGGAGAAAGAACAATTAGTACAGAGTGGACAGAAAGTCAACTTTAGAACCTGGAAGTCTTGGGTTCACTTTGACATAAACCCACTCTGTAGCCTTAGGAGAGTTACTTAACTTTTCAATGAAGAAAAGGCGACAATATTCTTTGGTAAAGGGAATTCTATCATTTGAGAGTTCTTTTCAGTGAAATCACAATTTGAGTCATTATCACTACTTCCTTTTTAAAGAACCAAAATAATAGGGAATGTTAGGATAAAATTTTCAGCTCAATGGAATTCAAATTTCAATTATCTGGGATGAAGATCTTATTACATGGTGAAATTACACATATACACATATGTGTATTTGTACACACATACACACACATACACATATATATAGCATGTTAGAAAACTAAATGTTTACTATAGAAAAAAGATGGCAATATCAAGTCAATAAGAGTAAAATCTTATACAAAATTCATTCCATCTTTGTGTTTACAAGTTATGAAGCACCTATTTATTCTTTGAATATGCATACACTAAAATTCTGCAATCTAGAAATTATTATATGGTCTTCCCATAAATGCTTCCTCACCCCACCTTATCCATTCTTTGACACCCACAGCACATCAGAGAGATGTAGCTGGTTCAGATCTTAAATTTACAGATTCCTTTTCTTTTTCTAAAGGAAACAAAAAGCTTTAATGCTGAGTTTTTCTTTTATCTTTAAGACATCCACATGATGCAGTGGAAAACAGGTGGCACAAACCCCTTATTAATCAAGAATAAAATGAGGAAGAAGGAGACTCAATGACCTAACAGCTAAATCCATAACTGGACTGGGACTAGAATCTTTGTCTTCTCCCTCCCAGACCACTACTCTACCAGAGTAGCCTTATGGAGTTTTGGGAAAAATGAGATAGATGCATCGACAATTACAGTCACTGGAGAGAGCAGCTTGAGCTTTCTGGTATTAGAGGTAAGTTTCCTCTAAGGATGAAATAAGAAGATCTTTGAGATCTTTGGAATGTTGAGGGTCCTTTCATGCTTAATCCTCATCCTCATTTACCTAGTTCCCATTCAGATATCCCAGATTAAAAACAAAGACATTTTCCTCTTCACCAGTGATGAAGTGATGATACATTTGGAAAATGTAGCAATCATTTTCCTATGGCAAGGATGTTGCTGCCAAGGAATGCATAAGATGGGACACGGGAATGGGGTGTGATAACTGCTAGGATCCAGGCTTTCCATGCCAAATTATAAGAGGAGGCAAGAGACAGAAGCAAGGCTTTGTAACTGGTTATTCTTATCCCTCCCTGACATTCCCAGTGTTCCAGTGGCTGGAGATGGAGCAGGTAAGTGACTGTTCTTCCCTGCCAGTGCCAGGTGCCAAGTACCAGCTGGCAGAGGGCATTAGAAGCCCACACCTAGCAGCCAGATTGCTGTCTCTTTTGAACTGGACTAAGCACGTAGCTGGGAAAACAAATTGGTTTTTGGCTTGAAGCCAGCAACACAAGTGTTGACTCAGACCCCTTGTTCCTCTGATTCTCCACCCTGCGCTCCTCATCTGTCTCATAGCTCACATCAAGTGGTGGCCTACTAGCTGGCACTGTGGTATTGTATTATGAAATGTCTTCTGACTCGGTGCAAACAAGCTCTCTCTGCTTGTGGCCAGTTCAGCCCAGTAGGCTTCTGGGCAGAGGCCTCTGTCAACTTGCCTGATGCCTCCATTAAAATGAGCTTTCCTCACGCAGCCTGATAATCCATCCCATTAAATGTTACAAGGCAAACTAAGCTTCACTGTTCTGTCAAACTGTTAGTTTTGAATCTCTTCCAAGGCCTTATTTTGGGGACACATAAAATTGCCCAGTTGAAGTTTACTTGAACATTTTCGGATCCCAACCAAAAAATGTGAAAAAGTGAATTGTCATCTTGTTATGTGTCAGGAAACATACTTGGCACTTTCCCTTCCATCCTGTGGGGACAGAAAACCCTTTTTATTGCTCTTTAGGCTAACGAATATAGTAGGTAAGCAACTGCCCAGAAGGCTAGAGCAGGTGAAGGCTGGAAGGGAGGGGCAGGAGCCCATCTGGGATTTTAAGGGCTTTTTTGTCGTGTCAAACATGGCAAAGTCCCCTCCAATTCTCCACCTGATATGAGTGCCAAAGCTACAAAGAACCTTAAGAGATCATCCCAACCGTTTTCTGCTTTTAGGCAGGACTACATTTAGCTATCCCGAGAAAGTAAAAGACTTTCTTGTTAAATCATTTTAGTGTCTAAAATTGCTGTACCTTCAGAGAAGAAACACTAAACCACACCTCTGAAATGTCTCAAGCCATAAACAGAATAACAAATAAACAAGTATGATAAGGACTGAAGGAAAGAGAAATAGGCAAGGAAAAATAAGAAAGGAGAATAGAAGTCTGTATAAAATAGGAAGGGACATTTCTGGCAAAAATCTTAGAGCATAAGGCCAACAGTCCTAATGGGTCCCATGGGGTATGGGAGTAAGGGGATTTAAAAAAGGACTCTTGGAGGGGATTGAGACAAATAATAAGTTCAGTAATATCAAGATTCACGAGAGGATGTGATTATACAATTGCTTACCACTGAAATTTGGAACTTGAGGGAGAAAGATAGTCAATGGCTTCCTCAGGGTCACATAGCTGGTAAGTTTCTGAGGCCAAAATGAGAAGTTTAAGAGATTACTTAGCATACTGTGAAGATAAATGATGCATCCAGGACTGTACAGCCAATATGTATGAGGGATGAGACTCAAATCCAGTTTGAGGTTGACTCATTAGACTTGTATTGCTTTTCTATGCATAGTAGACTTAGGTACACTTACTAAATGTTCACAGAATTTCATGAATTGAATTTGAAATTCTATCTAGCAGAAAAATCTTTTATATGAGCACTGAAGGAAAATTTTATAAAGAAAAAATATACATCAGTAATTTACACTATCTGTCCTTCCTACCTTGTCTATATATTTCTCTAAAATACAGATCTGAAGAGTAGTCCTATCTATATCTTGATGCTTCAAATACAGTTGTTTTTATGAAAATCAGCATACACATTAAACTTTCAGAAACATATGCTAATAATTACTCAAAGCTGGTTAGAGATAATGGGCAACAGAAAAGTTATTATCTTCAATGTCATCCTATGTCTTTGATATGATAATCATGGCATTCAAAAACTCAGAAATGATGGATGGACTTTGATTTAGATTGTACACATGATGCAAATTACTTGGCATTTTCCCACTCACTTTTGGAAGGTAAAAAGTGAGTGATGCTGAGCACTGTTGGCTACAAGGCCAATCTGGAGACAATGGACCTCAAAGTATCTGAAACAAATTCTAACAAGAAAGGTTCCTCAATATAATTATAACTGAGATTGTACTTTGCCTTTCTTTCCAGATGAATTCAAAGGGCATTCATCACCTACATGAGCCTGGCAAGTAGTCTTGAAAAATGATCAACACTGGTAAAAAAAAAATAACTGATAGTTACAAAAGTCATTTTCTATTTACTCTTCACTTTCCAACTATCTTCTGCTCCTTAGTCTAGCAGAACCCAAAATCAGCTAGGATCAAAAGAAATGAATAAAAGATAAATATTTACTCCCAAACTCCAGCTTCTGGGATCACTATTTGATCCCAGAAAAAATTGCTGGGAAAACTGGAAAATAATATGTCAGAAACTTAGCATAGACCTACATCTCACATCAGGTCAAAACGGATACATGATTTGGGCATAAAGAATGAGACATGAGCAAATGAGAGCATGGGATAATTTACCTATCAGATCTTTGGAAAAGGGCGGGATTTATGACCAAAGGAGAACTAGAGAATATTGTGAAAAGCAAAATGAACAACTTTGATTACATTAAAGTAAAAAGTTTTTGCACAAAAAACCCCAACAGAAACAAGATTAAAAGGGAAGCATAAAGCTCACAAAAATTTTTTATAGTCAGTGTTTCTGATAAAGACCTCATTTCTAAAATATGTAAAGAACTGTGTTAACTTTATAAGAATACAAGTCATTCCCCAATTGATAAATGATCAAAGAATATGAACAGGCAATTTTCAAAAGATGAAATTAAAGCCAACTATAGTCAAATGAAAAAAAATGTTCTAAATCACTATTGATTAGAGAAGTGCACATTAAAATAACTCTGAGATACCATCTCATATCTCTCAGATTGGCTATGATGACAAGAAAAGATAAGATAAATGTTAGAGGGAATGTGGGAAAACTGGGACACAAATGCATTATGGAGATGTGAAATGATCCAACCATTCTGGAGAGCAATCTGCAACTCTGCCTTAACTGTGTATACCTTTTGACACAGCAGTGCCATTACTGGGTCTGTATCCCAAGGAAATCATAAAGGAGGGAAAAGGACCACGTGCACAAATGTTGGTAGCAGCTCTTTTTTGGTAGGAAAGAACTGGAAAATGAATACATGCCCACAAGTTGGGGAATGGCTGAATAAGTTGTGGTATATGAAGGTAATGGAATGTTATTGTTATATAAAAAATGATAACCAAGCTGATTTTTAAAAAGATCTGGAAAGATTTAAATGAACTGATGCTGAGCAAAACAAACAGAACCAGGAATACATTGCACACAATAACAGTAAGAATGTGTAATAATCAACTATAAAAGACTTGGTTCTTCTCAAAGGTTCAGTGATTCAAGGCAATCCCAAAAGACTTTGGATAGAAAATGACATCTGCATTCAGAAAAAGAACTATGGAAACTGAATGTAAATCAACACAAACTATGTTCACTTCTGTCTTGTTTTTTCCTTTCCATAGTTTTTCCTCTTTGTTCTGATTTTTCTCTCACAACATGAATCATAAAGCAAAGTTACACTAAAATAAATAAAATGAAAATAAAAAAATAAAAAAAAATTCAGAATAAATATTTATTAATTGTTGACTATGTACTAGGCATTATACTCAGTGCTGAGGATATAAAACAAAACAAAGCAAAAGACACTTTCCCTTCACAAACTCCTAACAGCTACCTGAAAACAGTCTCAACTCTCAGGGAGCTTACATTCTAATGAGGGGGAAAAAAAAAAAAAAAAAAAAAAAAAAATATATATATATATATATATATATATATATATTAGTCCATACAAGGTAAACACCGGGTAAATAAATGGGGACTTTAAAGAGGACAGCACTGAGGAAAAAAAAAAAAAAAAAAAGGATCCTGAAGCAAGAAGCAGCTTCCTCAATTAAAACCTAAAGTCCTTTTCCTAAAGGGTTTTTTCCTTTATTCTGGTTTATTACTGTCAGGTCACATTAATTTACAATTACCATTCATGACTGAAATAGGTGGCCTGCCTTGGGACTAACTGTTCGTGTGGACTGGTAATACATCAACAACAGGAATTAAGAGCCCTGAGGCTTTGGGATAAGTGCAAATCTATTCTCAACCACACATATCTTTTCTTTCTGCTATTAATCAGCAAACTATAAAAGTAGAAAGTAACCATGCTTTCAATCTCAATGATATTATTAAGCAAAGAGGTTTAACTAATGGATTCTTACCCTCTTTTTTTGCTGTCATGGAGAAGTCATGGAAAAGCTTGCTTTTGACAACCTGGAGAACCTTATATAACTTTCCTAGAACAGTTTGGTTTTTTATTTATTTTTTTATACCTACATTCATATTTTAAGGGAATACTACACATATATATATATACACACACACACACTCAAATATATACATGCAAATACACACACACACATATATATACGTGTACATGCAAATATACACACACACATATATATACGTGTATATGCATGCATATATATATATATATATATATATATATATATATAAAAATCTTTTTTTTTTTTTACATCCAAGTTCACAGATTCCATGAAATCTATTTTTAGATCCACAGATTCTAGGGTATATGTGCCTTTAATGTTTTCAGGAAAATGTACTATGGAGCAAGATTTGTTGGGAAGTATTAATTGAAATGTAAATGAGTATTTAAAGATTTAAAAAGAAAAGGGGGTTTCAGGGATATCACTTCAATTCACAAATTATTATATTTCATGATAGTAATTAATGCTATTACATTAGCATTCTTCTTATCTTATTCAGTATAACCTGTCCTCTTTATTTCCACATCTGAGATTTCATTTCTCTTGGTGAAGAAACTTCCATCTACCAATGCAAATTAGAAATACTTCTGAAATGTCTTGTACTAGACATTTTCTTGGAGGTATCTGGAAATTAAGAAATTTGCAAAGGGTTACAGAGAAGATATGTTAACTCTTCCTGTTAACAGGCTACCTCTTATTATTTTCTACCGATAATTGAAAAACTTTTGACCCATGGCATCACAGAAGGAAAAAACACAGAGCTTTAAAATAAAGCCACTTGAATAGGCAACTATCATCATTTCTTTATTCAGAGTCTAAGAATAACTTTCTTTGATATCTTAGACCTTATTGGATTGAAAGCTCCTTGAGGACAGGTTGTATTTTTGCCTTTCTTTGCAATCCTAGCACTTAATACAATGCCTGGCTCACAGTAGATACTTGTTGAGCTAACTGAAGATTAAATTCCTAAAGTTTGCCTGAAAACAGCCAAGTAAATATATATTAAAATTATTTTATTAGGCCAGAAGGTTTGCTAGATATCATTTAGCTATGACAAAAGTTCGGTCATAAGATGACTTTACATATCTAGCATTTTAAGGTCTCTTTCAGTTTAAAGTCATCTAGTTCAACTCCTTAACTTTATATGAGGAAATACCTCCAAAAAAATTAAGTTACTTGTGTCAGAGGTAGAGGCAGAATTAAAATTCATTCTGCCATCTCTCTCACAATCTTTGGGATTTTTGGGTAGAAATCATGCTGCTGTGATGTTCTACAGTCTGGCTTGGAGAAAAAAAAAAAAAGTCAATTTTAATAAAACTCCTAAAATTATTTAACAATTTAAAGAAAAAGAATTTTCACTAGGCTTTTAGGTTTATTTGGCCAAAGATATATATGAGTTTATGGGTATAGGTATATAAAATAGGCATACAAAAAGCATTTACTGATAGTAAATCAAAATTTCATGACCCCTACATTTGGTTATGAGACTCCATATGGGGTTGCAACCCACAGTTTAAGAAGCTGGAAGATCTGTTTGGTCACTCCCCTGAAGTAAGTATCTTGTTTTTCCTCTAGCTTTATCACTATTTGTGAGATAGTAGATAAGAAAACAGATCTAAAAAAGTAAAATGACTTAAAATGAGAAGATAAATAGAAGAGGGATTCTTGATATTTTTTTTATGTCAAGAACTCTCTGTTGGCACTCTGGACAAGTATAGGGATTATTTCTCTGAGTAATGTTCTTAAATAAAATGTGATATTACAAAGGAAATCAATCATATTGAAATAAAGATATAATTTTCCCCATCTGTATCCCATCTCTTAAAAGGCAGTCATGGATCCAGATTTAGAATCCAACCTCTTTGTTAGAAAATATCTAGGGTACATTCTGGCTTTATCAATTTGTTGTCCCTATATATACCCATTCATAACTCTCTCATAAACTCAAGGAAAAGGAATTAGAAAGGAAAGACAGTACATTCTGCTTTTTATCACACCGTCTTGTTTTTAGGGTTTTGTAAGATTTTCTTTTGGAATACTTAGAATGTTGTTGAGCTCTAAGCATGTGACCAATGCTTATTCTAGCTGAATGGATACTCTTAAGCACAATTAACACTAATAGAGATCATCAAAGTCAGCCATTTCCATCTTTTTGTAACTCCATTTGGGATTTTCAATATAACAATACAGGTGTGGTATCATTGACAGGTGTCATTTCCTTCTCCATCTCATTTTATAAATGAGAAAACTGAGATAAATAAGGTTAAGTGACATACCCAGGTCCCAGAGTGAGTTAGTGTCTGAGGCCAGATGAGTCTTCCTGATTCCAGGCCTGGCACTCTATTGACTGTGCTACCAAGCTGCCCACCCATCAAAGTTGTAAAGAATCAATTGAAACCAAAAATAAGATAATCTGTGAAGTTCTCTATGGACTATTTCTATGGAAATCATGAAGGAAGCTGAAAAGAAAGGTAATGCTTCTGTTTACATGTCAACTTTTTCATCTTCAACTCAGAGATAAAAGTAGAAGGAAATTTTTTGTATTTTTTTCTAATTTAGAGTAGCTATGGCTAACATGCACTAAATGCTGAGTCAGAAACCCAGCGTTGAGTACAGTATAAAGCGCCATGTCTTGAGATATCATTTTCCAAGCAATTCAGAACCAGGCCTCAATCTTATAATACTTCTTCAGGGTTTCTGGGTTCTTTGATTTGTAAATACCTAAATCTCTGGGGTCATGTAGTTTGGTATTTTCTGATTGGTAGGCATAGAAACACTAGCCTTCTTTCCCCAAGGGATGCAGTTCTTTTGTAATTAATTTTCATTCACCTACCTCGTGACTTATACATCTCCATAAAAGTTTAAGTAGTTCTTTCCCTAAAAGTCAAAGAAATATTGTGGTTTTCTAGTCACATAAGGACATAATTCCTCCATCTCACCCTACAACATGGATCTAGGTCCTTTATATTTATAATACATGCCAAAGTTGTATTTTGCCTTGCTGAGGAGATTTCCATATAGAGAAGCAAGGAAAACTGTCTACCCAAGTGCTATTATATCTTTATTGAATATCCTTTTTAGATTATGGCAAAAGTAAATTCCCTTTTATTCATTATTAAATAACATATGAGTGTCTCATTTTATGCTAGTTTTAAATGTAAGCTAACAGAGGAGCCTCCTGAGTCAAGGCCATCCATTAATCTCCATATCCAAGGGGCCCGATGATAGACTTGCACTCTTCTCTCCCCAATCAATGTGTATGTATGTTCACAGTTTAAAAACACAGTCTTAGTTTCCTTGGCACCTAAATTTCCCTCTGCAATTCCTATTAGGAATTTATTCCTAGGTGTTTAAGCTCAACTTACATTAATATTAGTCATCTCCATTATTCATTTTTCTACCAGCAAAATGGTGATTCTGTAACTTCACCTTTGAAGAATACTGCTTAAAAAGATGAGCCTTTACTTCAGGAAGAAGGCTGGTCTCGCTGAATTGCTTAATTTTCCCAAACCAGGTTAGTTTGGGTTTCTTTGTCACCTTCAATCCTGGGTCTAAATCATCGCCAGTAAATCTTTCTATAAGTGCTCTTATAGGTGCCAGTGCTCCTCTTAAAAATACTCAGGAAGCAACTATATGAGCTGTCCATATCATAATGGCTGACAAATTAACTCTCTGGGCCACCCAAAAGACAAAATGGAGAGATATACATTGAATTTGAGCCATTTACATCATCACTGAAGAACTGAAAAAGAAAAGTGTTGTAAAGAATGACAACAGAAATATGTATGATGATAAAATGTTTGGTAAGAGTGAGGGTAATTAATACAAAAGTTGACATGTTCAAAGATATTCAAATTTAATCAAAAGAACCAAAGAAAGACATCCAGTGTTTTGGATGAACTCTTTATACATGAATTATGGGAGGACAAGAGTAGGAAAGGATAAGAAATCATGAAAGCTTTAAAGGGATTTAAATCTACAGCTAAATCACAAAATGGAAATGATACTGAAGTGACCTCTATATAAAATGGGCCTCAAGAAAAGCAGCATGAATCAATTGGATGTCACTTAAAAATGGACTCTCCTATACTATTTTTTGTTGTACATCACTTGGTTATTTTGAAGTATCTAGATCCAATTAATTAATTAATTGGTTATTTTAAAGTACCTAGATCCAAAAGTGATTGCTGTCACTAAAATGAACAGAGAAAGAATCAAAGAGAAAGAGAATTACTTTTAGGAACCAAAAATTCAATGCAAGAGAAAACACTAAGTACTTGAGACATTGTGGGGAAGGTATATTTTCAGTTAAGTTATCAAGGAATGGAAAGATTAAATTTCTGACAGCTCATAAGCTGAATACAGTACTTTGCCCAAAGTACATTCTCAACATATTTACTGTTGATGATTATATTCCATATTATCACAATCAGTTCTTGGGAAGGTAGTTTACTTGGAACTACATTTCTTACAGAGAAAAAAGAGGATCAAAAGCATCCTCAGGCTGCACTGGACTGTTCCTCTGCTTTAGTCCAGAGCTACACCTTCCTATGTTATATCAAACCTCTTAACTTTTCTTTTCCAAAGAGGATCCAAGACAGCCCATTTCACAAACTGTATTAAGGAACTTCTACATCCTCTTACTCACATGTGAGGGGCTTGGCAACTAAAGACTACAGCTGTGAGCTAGAAAGGGGGGGAAAGGAGGAAAAGAGGGAGGGAAGAAACCCAAAATGATTCACTAACTCTTCACATTGGAATCTTCTTTGTCATTCATTCCACTGAAAATGCCACAAAAAAAATCTCCAATCCCATTTACATGCTGTAGATGGGATATAATGATGGTTTTGGCACAAATATAATTTTTCATAATTTCTGTAATCCATAACACAACTATATCCCTTTCCATGCCATTCCTGCACATACACCACAGTTAGCCTGCTATCCTAATTAGATTAATCATAATTTCACTGTATTAACCACAGATTATCAATGTCTTAGCTAAAAAGCATGACATGTAGAATTGAGCTTGGATATTAGAAGAAAAAAAAGTTTCTAGCATTACTTTTTTTCAATTTAAATCATTGTTAGTATCCTCTTTACATTCAGGCAATGAATTGCCTTGACCACAGATGGATGTAAATTAAATCAGATCTTGAAACCAAGTTTAGTCTATCTTGAAGAAAATCAAACAAACATTTTGCATGAGGTAAACTGAGGTTTTAGATGGGATTACTGATTCTAGAGCCTCTATCAAAGAAACAGTGACATAGTGATAATGTTGACCATGAATAAGATGGCAATGACTAACATTATTTTGTGCTTTATGGTTTTCTTTCAACATAGCATGGTGGACAAAGAATCAGACTTGCAGTCAGACATTAGTTCAAATCAAATATCTGGTACAAACTGGATGTTCTGATGCACAGAAAATCATTATCTTTCAGTGTTCTAGGCAAATCTCTAAACTATAAATTGCAATTATTGTTCTCATCTGAATTGGAAGAAGTTGCCTCACCTGGAAATTGCCTGTGTTATTACACTAACTGTTCAAGCTCTATCCCTGTCATTTTTGGGTTTATAAGATATTCTACATATATCACATTTGAGGTGATACAACAGCCCTATGAGATGGTTGCTAAAATTATTTCCATTTACAAAGAAGAAAACTTATCAAATGATTTGTTAAACGATTTGTCCGAGATCACATAACTAGGAACTATATGAGGCAGGATTTGACTTCGGGTCATCTTAAAACCAAGGTCAGGATGGTACTCTCTATGCATCCAATCTGGCTTATATCCAAGCCTGGACACGAATATTGCTGTAAAAGAAATATGTAATTGCTAAAATATTATTGAGTACCTCACTAAAGTCTTATTTTAATCTTGAACATAACATGAAATAATCTTGGATTCTTAGGCTTTGCCATTGAAATTGAAGCTTTAACAGAATACTAACAACTTGGGAAAACTGAGTATGATGAACTCAATAGTTGTTATCTAAAACTGAACTTATGAAAATCCAGAGGGTTGCTGAGGATGTAATAAATTATTTTTGGCCACAGTGATCATCTGTCACAGCATAAAAAAGTTATAATCTGTGTTGGCTGAGAGAGCATCCCCAAAGATGAAACACGGATCTTTGAAATAATTAAGTAGGGGCCATCCCCTCCTTCTTGAAGCATGCTCAGAATCACCATTCCTGCTAGATGGTAACAAAAGAAAACTTGGAAATGGTTGCTTTGAGCCATGTATGACTTACTGCTAAGAGGCTTGAACTGTGAGATTAAAAGAATTCCCTTATTGGCTACAAGGCTGGAAGAATTCATGACTCACTTTTATGCCTATTTCAATTGGCTGTACTGTTTTGAGCTTTGGAAAGATGGCTGTGGGAAGGGATGGTGGTCCCATTCTTCTGCCCTGGGCTCCATGTGGCTATGAGCACCTAAGAGCTAAGGCACATGTTCTGCTTGGGCCCTACCCTCAGTAGGTGAAAAAGCAGCATTCTCGATTATAGATGACCTCATAAGTTCGAAATGTCTGAAAAACCTGAATCCATTGAGAGGAATGATTATTTGTGGCAGGTACAGGAGTGATTCATTCAGAAAGCGGCTGAATGTGAAGTTGAAAGGAAGCTCTGGTTTTTGACTAGAGTGATAGAGATGAAGTGACACATGCCTAAGCAGCAATCTCATAAACTGTTTCATGCTCTGATGAAGTTAATCATCCTTCCAGCAATGGTACTAATAGTTATAAATTACTGAATCATAATCTATTAGTGAGTGTTTATGAGTCGTTTATGTTTAGTTATATGTAATGTAAAAGAGTAATTTACTGCTTCCATATCGTATATATTTATTTAGCACCTTTTTTTAAATTTCCCCTTTTATAAAAGGCACTAAACCCATAAGCAAAATTATACCTACAGCACTGAAATGAAGAAAAGTAACAAGACTATAAACATGAAAGAAAGGAGCCTAAACTCTTGTCAGAGGACTGAATATGGTCTAGATTTTAAGCATTTATCTAAAGTAAAGGGTCCTTCACCAGAGAAGGGAATAGGTCAGTTTTCCCTGTCCTTGTGGTGGTACAATTATACTGAATTAATGCTAGATAATTATGACATATTGGAATACAATTGTATTTCTTTTAAGAGAAATAATTTGTAGAGACAAGCCTGATGCATGAATATTCCATATATATTTCTGCATAACTAAAGTCAAGCCCTTTATATAGATTTTCAAGTTCAAAGAAGAACATTGAAAAGTAAAAGCATGTTCAGAAAAGATACACTGGCTGTGTAATAGGAATAGTATACTCTCACCCAACAGAGAAAAAACAGATAAGATGAATGGCTCTATCATCCTAAATAGGTCTTCTATAGAGAATTTACGATTTGACAAAAGTTTTACAGGATAAACATAAAAAGATCATTAGTTTTCTAGGTGGCAGAAGTTTAAAGTTCACTCAAAGTACAATATAAAGTGTATGTGTGCTTATGTACATCCTATATTACATAGGACACCCACACATACACATACACACATATATGTATTTTTTTCATAAAGATTTATTTTTCCAGCTCCATCAACTTTCTACCAATATCAACCTCTTTCACATTCCTCCTAAGCCAAGCTTCCTTATGCATAAATCTGTTTTTGTTATTCTATTGCCCAAAATGCTTTAGTGAAAGTCAATGAAAGGAATCCTCAGAAACTGCTATAGAAAATTATATGCCAGAAAACTTGAGGTATCAAAGGAAGTATGTATTATCTATAAAAAATATACTATTGATAAAAAAAATTCAAATCCTTTCAAGGGGAACTGTAATAATATGTCCAGAAACTCTACTATGAACAAATTGAAGTGATACTTAAAATTGCAAATTGTTCAATAACAGGAAAACTTCAGTAAAATTAATCATAAAACAAAACATATATAATATAATATTACGTATAATATATATTTCAAAATATATTCCAAAAATCTGAAAACATTTAAGATTCATACAATTTGAAATCTCTGAAATTGGAGGTGTGGTAGGTTCCTTCATTTTATTATGATCAAGAATATATATATATGTGTATAAAATCAAGAACTTTCATTATTTTTATAAATACTAAAAGCTTTCCCAATATTATAAGTATAAAGGCAAGAATACTTCCTTCTTCCCACCATTATTTGACATATATCTAGAAACTATACCTATTAGTATAAAAGAACAAATTTTTAAACATTAGTATTGAGAAAAAGAAGAGACCAAATATCCTTATTTACAAATGGCATGACGGTATGTATACAATAAAAAATTCCAGAGAAATAAAAAAGAAATTCAGCAATATGATGAATAGTTTTAGCAAAGTAGCAAAATATATAATAAATCCATAAAAACCAATTTCTAAACAGAATTAATAAATCAGAGAAGAAAAGCCAATAAGAGAAATTCCATTTAAAAAATTATAAAATGTATAAAATATCTGGGTCTTAACCTAAATACATATGTATGTACAAGAATTCTATAAATAAAACTATAAAATATACTTTACAGAAATATTTGGCTCATGATCTAGCCAAGTTAATATTATAAACTTTATGGATAAAATTAACTTAACAGATTTAATGCTATTTTAATCAAATTTATTGAAAAATATCTTATAGAGGTAGAAAAGAATTTTAAAAATTCATTGGGAAGAATAACAAAAACAAACAAATAAACCAAAAATTCAGAATTTCAAGTGAAATAATATGAAATATGAAGGAAGTGAGCATAATAATAACATTCCTCAGGGTATATAACAAAGAAGCAATCATCAAAATTATCTGGGATGGTCAAAATCAAAAAAAGAAAACAATGGAATAGACTAAATAAGCAAGAAACAGAAGCAATAGAAAAGTTTTTGGGGCTATTTGGATTTCAAACCCAACTTCAAACTACTTCTCATATCAGGAAAGAATTCATGACCAAACAAGAGAGATCATTACAAAACATAAAACATTATTATATTATTATATTAAAATTAAAAGCTTTTGCACAAAAAAAATCAATGCAAGATTAAAAATAAAGCAGAAATTTGGGAAGCACTTTACAGTAAATATGATAAAGGCTTTTCTGATAAAGACTTCATTTCTCAAATATACAGAGAACCGAGTCAAATTTATAAGATTTGCCATTGCCCAGTTGATAAATAATCAAACGATATGAACAGGCAGTTTTCAGATGAAGAATTAAAGCTATCTATAGGCATATAAGTGCTCTATATCCTTTTTGATTAGAGAAATTCAAATTAAAACAACTCTAAAGCAATATCTTATCCCATCAGATTAGCTAATATGACAAAAAAAGAAAATGATAAATGTTGAAGAGTATGTGGGAAAATTGGGACACTAATTCACTTATGGTGGAATTGTGATAATGAAAGGATATGAACAGTTTTCAGATGAAGAAATTAAAGCTATCTATAGGCATATGAAGTGCTCTAAATCCCTTTTGATAAGAGAAATGAAAATTTAAACAACCCTAAAGTACTATCTCACCCCATCAGATTAACTAATGTGACAAAAAAGGAAAATAATAAATGTTGAAGAGTACATGGGAAAACTGGGGTACTCATTCATTTTTAGTAGAATTGTGAACAAATCTAACCATTCTGAAAAGCACCCTTGAGACTAACCGACTGCATTACCTTTGATCCAACAATACATTACTAGGTCTGTACTTCAAAGAGATGGTAAAAAAGGAAAAGGACTCACATATGTAAAAATATACCAGACTTTTTTTGTTGTGTCAAAATATTGGAAATTGACAGGATACCCATCAATTGGGGAATAGCTATACAATCTGTGGTATAAGAATGTAATGGTGCAATTGTGCAATAAGAAATGATAAGCAGTCAGATTTCTGAAAAACCTGGACTTGTATGAGCTGATACAAAGTGAAATGAGCAAAACCAGGAAAACATTTTACACAGAATCAGTTAACATTATGAGATGATCAACACTGAATGACTTGTTTTTCTTAGCAACACAATGATCTAAGACAAGTACATAATGATACAAGACAAGATTCCTAAAATGGAAGAAGGTAGGAGAAGGAGGATTGGAAAAACACAGAACTCAAAATCTTGGGAAAAAAATAAAATACTATTTTAAAAAATAAAGAAAAAATGGCAGAGGAAAAAAAATCAGCAAAAGTGATTAATATATGTACAGCACCCACATCCATGTATTTCCTACCTCTGAAAAAGATTATGGTAGGGGTATCTTCTCAAATCTTTTTTGGGGGGATCAGGCTTGTTCTCTACAATTTTGTAACATTCATTTAACTTTTTTTTTCCCCCAACTTACATTTATGTTTTCATTACATTCATTGTTTTTCACAGCACAGTAACATTACATTATATTCATGTACAACAATTTAATCATTCTTCACTAGATGACTATCTACCCTGCTTCTACTTCCAAAAGTGCTGCTTGAAATTTTGGGGACTTTCTTACAAATAACCTTTTTCCTTGGAGTATAAACTTAATAGCAGATTTTGGGGGCCAAATAGCACTAACATTTTAGCTATTTTCATTGCATAATTTCAAATTGTTTTTCAAAATAATTGTGTGGATCACAGTTCCATCAACGATGCATTTATGTACCAACTTACCCCAAGTCTTCCAACATTAACTATTCCCATATTTTGTCACTTTTGTGTGTGAGATGAAACATCAGAATTTTTGAAATTTTCATTTCTCTTATTAGTGATTTGGAGAATTCTTTTATATGGTTGTTAATATTTTATAATTTTAAAGAATAAATTGCTCATATCCTCTGACCATTTGCCTCCTAGGGAATTTGTGTATATGTTATATAATACATACATAATTAAAACCATCAACCAAGAAATTCAAGATTTTTTCTTATTCTACTGCTTCCTTTTTAATTCCTTATGTATTAATTTAATTGTTTATATAATCAAAATTTCCTCTTTTATAATTTATAATTGCTTCATTACTTGTTTAGTTTAGAATATATCTTCCACCCATTTATGAAAGGCATATTCATCTGCTTCTCTTCTAATTTTTTTAATAGATCCTATATCCACTTAGAATATATTGTGAAATAAGGTATAAGGTTTTAGTTTAAGCCCAATTTCTGCCAGACAACTTTTCAGTTTTCTCAGCACTGTGGTTTTTATTTTGATTTATTTTTTTTCAAACAGGAAGTTCTTTCCTAAGTAATTTGTTTTCCATTTTACTGAACAATGGGTTTTTGAATTTTACTGTTTCTAATGCTCCTTTGTCTTATCTGTTCCACTGATATACTTCTCTATTTTGATGTTATTTTAAAATATATTTTGATGGCATTCTCCTTCTATACCTACTTTGATTAAGTATTTCCCTTGATGTTTTAGTTCTTTTCTTTCTCCAAATGATATCTTAGTTCTTCATTTCCCTACTAGGAAGTTATCTCAAATTATTTGAGGGAGGAAAACAGAGAGTCTATTAAAAAATGTCATGACATTATTTTATCATATATGTGTGTATATGTATATATCTCTATATAGATAGCTATATCTCCTTCAACATCATGGAATAAAAAGAACAATGAACTTGGTCAAGAATTGGATTTCTTGGAAGAATTGGATTTCAATCTTGATTCTGTAACTTTACGAGGATGTGATCATAAGCATGAGCCTTAGTTAAGATATAAACTGGAGACAATGTTACAGATGGGGAAAATGAAGCTAAGGAAGTTAAATGATTGGCTTAAGAACACAAAATTAGTGTCCAACATCATTTTAGACTCTCTAATTTGCACTATTGATTTTATAGAGTTTTATAGAGATTTAGGACTAAAAGAACCTTCAGAGAGCATAATTTGCAAATGAAGAAGCTCTGAGGCCCAGAGGTAGTGAGTAACAAAGTCATGATTTTTATTCTAGCCCTTCAACTCCCAAATTCAGTGCGTTTCATGATACTTGGCTATGAGGAAAAGGTACTTGGTAAATGGGTAACGAGGAGCACAGTAAATAGAATGCTAGGCTTGAAGTCAGGAAGACCTAAGAACAAATCTGAACAAATTACTTAACCCTGTTTGCCTCACTTTCCTAATAGACAAGGAATAATAATGACGAAAACTCAAAATTCTCAAAAGCTATTCCAGTGAAAAGGGAAACTCTTAGATCCTATACAAAACTAGGAAGGTTTTGGATTTACTTTTTACTTTTTGGTTCTTGGTTCTCCGATAGGAAAAACAGGAGTGATGGTGGCTTTATGTTGCAGATAGGAAGGAACAAACATTGTTATCTATGCCATACCATGTGTGCACATTAAAAGATATGGAAGAGGTAGAACTGAAGGAACTGAAGTTCCCTGAAGACTAAACAATAGTCTGAACTGACTGAACACATTTGCAAACTTTTTCCTGTTATGATGGAACTGTACAGTAAACCAGAAACACAGTGCAGAAGTGTTGTGGAAGGGGAAAAAAAAAAAAAAAAAAAAAAAAAAAGAAGGTTTAGTTTCTTTGCCCAATATGAGTGCATTATGTAACTTGCCAGTGGAGGTCTAGCAATATTTTGCCATGGGTACAACCTGGAAGATGCTTGTGGCTTATTTAAAGCCTCTTAACTATGGGATGATGCATTTATTTCAACAATGAAAATAAATGTTTTTATTATAACTGTCCAAAAGTGTGGACTATGTATCATCTGATCAGTCTATAGTCCCAATAAAAGAAAACATACCATGAAAAAAGAAATCTCAATGAGGAACTTTCTGCAATCAACTTTATTTTTTAGAAAAGTAAACATCTTTTAGGTATCATCTGCACAAGTTTTAATCTTGATAAATTGTTACTCATTTGCTCAATATTTTTTCATTGATATGAAAATGTTATGACAACTTCTTCAATACCTTTAAATCTCTTGTTTTTTACTTGTTCTGGTCATTTTTTTATGTCCTGTATTTAGGAAGCAAATTCCACATAGCATAAAGAACTACATTTTGGGATTTGCCTTTTCTTAATTGCCCAAGATATTCATACAAATTACAAGAAATATTGCCTATGTCATAAAATGCTCTTAATGGTTTAAAACATTTTTAAGCCACTATTTCAGCAGATCAATGCAAGATCTAATTCTTTTGATAAACTATGTGCCTAAAAATGACCGTGGGACGATATGTTACCTGATCCTGGTGGCTTATATGTTATTATACCTTTTGTCAAAGGTTCAGTATAAAAGCTGAAAGATATCCTTAGCTTTTAATCTACTGGACTCTATCAGAAACCTTTTAAAGAGTAAACAAAACATGCAAAGGAGGCATCTTTTGTATTCATTTTAAATTATCAATAAACCAGATGTTTGACTCAAAAAAAACAAAAAAACCTAGGAAAGTTTTGAGTATGTATGCAGAGATGGATTGCTATTTCTATCATATAAGGACTAATTTTGTGTTCTTAAGCCAATCATTTAACTTCCTTAGCTTCATTTTTCCCATCTGTAACATGAGAAAGGGGTTTTAAGCCCTTTCTAGTTCTAAATTTGTGAGCCCTATTCTCAAAGATCATTATGGTGATATCCTGGATATGATAACAGCAAAACCTTCACTGGGGAAGAGGGAAAGGGGGAAAAGAGAGAGAAAAAGTATAACTTGGGAAAAATAGGATGATGAAAAATACAGAATTAGTAATTTTAACTGTGAATGTGAATGTGATGAACTCTTTCATAAAACAGAAGGGGACAGAAGACTGGATTAACCATATGAAGCAGAGAGATACATACAGAGTAAAGGTAAAAGGCTGGAGGAGAATCTATTATGCTTCAGATGAAGTTTAAAAAAAAAAAAAGAAAAAAAAGAAGAAAAAAAAAAAAAAAAAAAAGCAGGGGCAATGGTCCTGCCTTCAGATCAAGCAAAAGCAAAAATAGATCTAATTCAAAGCGATAAGAAGGAAACTATATCTTGCTAAAGGATACCATACATAATGAAGTAATAACAATATTAAACATATACGCACCAAGTAGTATAGCATCCAAATTCCCTGGAGGAGAAGTTAAGAGTTATAAGAAGAAATAGAAATCAAAAATATACTAATGAGGAATCTCAATCTTGCTCTATTAGAACTAGATAAATCGAGCCGCAAAATAAACAAGAATGAAGTTAAGGGAGTTAAATGCAACTTTTTCAGATTATGATACAATAAAAATTACATGTAATAAAGGGCCAGGGGAAAATAGACCAAAAATTAATTGGAAAACTAAATAATCTAAACCTAAAGAATGAGTGAGTGAAACAACAGATCATAGAAACAAATGATAATTTCATCCAAGAGAATGACAATAATGAGGTAACATATCAAAAGTTATGGGATGCAGTCAAAGCAATTCTTAAGGGAAAATTTACTTGAATAAAATAGAAGATGATTAATGAATTGAGCATGCAAGTAAAAAAGGTAGAAAAGAAATAAATTAAAACCTTCCAATTAAATACCAAATTTGAAATTCTGAAAATAATAGGGGATTCACAGTGGGTATAATTCAAGATGTGCCTTGTGTTAATATTCCTTTTATCTTGATATGAAAGCTAATTATAAGATTTTATTTTTTATAAACTAATCAAATTTACCTGTGCTGCCAAGAACTTGATGTTACAATATAGCTGAGAAACTACTGATTTTAACACAAAATCTAGAATATTTCTCTTCATAAAATACACTGTAGATGTAAAGCTATCAGTTTTGTTTTTATTTTTTGGGTCTGTAGCTGTAAACTACTTTGCACAATGTATGGAATAATTTCTATCAATGCAAGTCTACAACTACCTGCAATTTATAGTTTGAGAGAATTTTCTGATACTTTGAATATCTGCTTTAGTTTGAAGCTTTAGGCACTTAAAACTGTACTGAGATTTTGGGATGTCATATACATTTCAGGGTAGGAGTAGGCCCAAATCCTTCCTTACTCCAGGGCGCTCATTCTCAATCTACTATCCCATACAGAGTCAACAAAATTAAATCCTGATTTGTATATAATTAAAATCATTTATTGTTTAAAGCAAACATCTGGTGATTTAGCCAACTACTATTTTATTCATCATTTACTGTTAAAAGCAAACATGTGGTTATTTCTAAGAATGTATGAAAAAGTAACTGTAACTTTACTTTTGGTTTAGTCTTAGTCAGATGGTGATATTTCTAGTTTCCTTTCTTAGATAGGTTACATTTGTTTATGTATGGTGATTTAGCCAACTACTATTTTATTCAGAGCCTTGAATGTGTCTATCATTATGCTGTTTTGCTAGAATTTTTTTAAATCTATGTGAATGTACATGAATATAATGAGGTAGATGTGTACATGTGTATGTGTGTAACCTGAATTATGGAGATACTTGTGTCTCTATCATTATTTGCTCTGATGAAGAATCTGTATGTGCTTTTGAAATATTCACATGTTATATCCATGTCTATACCTAGGAATGGGCACAGAAACCAGGACAGCTGAAAAGTAAGCCCCCAAGTTATTAAGTACCCTCATTGGGATTTGGAGCTCTACCATGTCTGTTCCAAGATTTTATTCCTATCATATTCTCCAACCCATTTGGCCGAGAAACAGAGACTATGATTGTCTCTGTCACTGGAGAAGTCTCTGGCATAATGAGTCATCACTGTCCCATCTGGATGGCTCCCGCCCATGGCACGTCGATGGAAAGAGGCCTAGTCTGGAAAGCTATAAATATAGGTAGTCTGTCTCGGGAGAGAGGCAGGCAAGACTTCAAAATTTTCCTAACATGTATACTGAACAAGGGGGGAGAAGGGAGGTGCCAAACTTGAGGGATGCAGGGCAGGAGCCAAGGAAATAGGAAATATCATTAGGAGAGATGTGATTTATTCAATACTTATAAATTAAATAAGTCTTTTGTCTACTAGTATGCTGTCCAAATTATCACACAAATACCCATCACCCTAGAGATTGAGAAACTGAAGAAAAAAGCCGATGACTCTAGTCATTCAAGAAAAAGACAAGATCTACCTCATGTAGACTTTTAAACAGTCATTGTTCATTCAACCCACAAGGGCTGAACTGCTTAATAATTTCTCTTGTAGCTGGGTCCAATTGGCTGGGGTGTGGCTGGGGTTAGTAATATGGTCTGATGCTTGGGCTCAATACTACAGGTACTTAATAGGACTGCTTGGGCTGTTAAAGAGCTGTCCCGCCTTTCTAGAATCCTCCTCTGGTGTGGTTGGAACAGAGAAAGCCCATTTATCTATACATTCTAAGGTGCCCTCTTGTGGTTTTAGGGAGGTAAGGAGTATCAAGTACCAATGTAGTTCTATTAGTGGGACAGCCTGCAAACGGCTCCGAATGAGCATCACTCATTTATAGTCAAATTGTATCAGCTTGAAGAGACCAGTATATTTTCAACTTCTGACAAATTATGAAATCAAATGTTAAAATATGAATGGATAAAAGTATCAAATTAGCTTTTAAAGTTATTTGTTGCCAGATAAGAGTAAACTTAGAGGCTTCTGTATGTTTTGTTTTAAACTGTTGTTTAAAAGTTGCCCATAGAACCCAGGGAGAAATTTATAAACTAGAATAAGGTAAGGAAGCACCACATTATGCAAGGATCACCAAGAGAATAAACTTGGAAAATGATGCTGTTAATTAGGGCACTATGTGAGTAGTACATGACAGGTTTCGGCCTTATAAGCTAATGCCGTCATCTTCACTCATGCTATGGGGTGAGATGAAGTGAGAGGGAAGAAGGCACACTATCAGAGAGAGGTCTAACCTTTGGGTTTAAAAATAAAAAGTCGCAGTTCATAAAATGATTTTCTAAAATTTTCATGAGACAATTTTTCTATCATTTTTTTCAGGTATGAATACACCTTTGTTGATATTAACAACAACTACTAAGATAAATGGCAAAATTTAGAGTCATGCAAACATCTTGCATCATATGCCAAAATAAGCTGAAAATAGATACAATGCCTAAATATAAAAGGTCACATCATTTTTTTTAATGGTGAGAAATAGAACCTTGCAAAAATATGACTAAAATTTTTAACAAGGGATAAAATATTGCTAAAAGATTATGCAGTATCCCAGAGTTGGAGATCATTTAGTCCCCTCATTTTATAGGTGTGGAAACTGGGGGCCCATGGATATAAAATGACTTGCCAAGATCATATTGTGGCAAATCTAGAATTTAAACTCCTGGAATGGAAACAATCATTAAAAAAACAAACAAACAAACAAAACAACAACAACAACAAAAACCCTTTTCATTTTAAAAAAGAACCAAAGGATCAAACTTAATAAATCAACCAACCAACATTGTTCTAGCCTTCTCAAATATAAAATCAAGCTGAATATATATTCTTCAAGTAATGTACTTACTTCTATTTTACTTAAGAAAACATGTTCAGAGAGTATATAGGCTAGATACACTGATAGCATCTAGGTGATGCAGAACCTTAGAACAGGAATCAGAAAGACTCAACTTCCTGAGTTCAAACCTGGTGTTAGACACTGCCTAGCTGTGTGATACTTCATTCTATCTGACTTAGTTTCTTCATCTATAAAATGTGCTGAAGGAAATGGTAAACCATTTTTGCCAGGAAAATCCCAAAAGGGGTCATGAGTCAAACATGACTGAAAATTACTGAACAATATATGCGCTAATAAATAGGGTAATCAAAAAAGGCCTTTTGAAATATGGTCATGATATAAATTTAAGGAGAGTTAGGAGTTTCAAAAAAATATATAAAAGAACATTCTAGACATGGGGGGGGTGTGTCATGCTTTACTTTACATCCCTTTTTTTAACAGAGGCAGGGAATAGGGAAGAGAGCAGAGAAAAATTTGCATACAATATGAAATCAATCTGAAGAAATAATCTACAGCCAAATTAAGAAGGGCTTATATGCTGATATAAATATGACTACAAATTATACCCTTAAGTCATAGAAGTTTTTATCTTAATGACAGAGTGGATACACAAAGCTTCTTTAGCAAGGATGTGACCTGCTAAGGACCCACCAGTTCACAAACTGTGAGAGATAAGACAAAGAAGAAAGGAAAACAGAAACAGAGGAGAAAGGCATTGCAATAGTCCAGTTAAGAGGTTAACATTAGAGATATGGCTTGTTGGAATCCTGGGAATAAATGGAGAGACTTTCTTTTATACTTTCTGGCTTAAAACTATGTAAACCGAAAATCACAATGCTAAGGTAAGCTATAAAATTTACGTAAAACCCAGAGCATCCAACACTATTTTGCAGAACCAAAACAGAGTGATGTGACATAGACATAAAGCAGAAATAGGAGGCACCTTGGAAAGAATCGTAGCTTCCAGAGTCAAAAGACCTGGATTGAAACACCCTTTTGATGCTATCTGTGTGACTCTGGGCAAATCACAAACCCATTCTGGGAGTCTCAGTTTCCTTATCTCTATATGGGGACTGGATTAGATGGCCTTTGAGATTCCTTCTGGCTTAAAATCTGGGCTTCTAAGAGCCTACTTTTTTTGGATTCATATGAGGTTCCCTGAGAAGGGTAGCTTTCCTAAACTTCTTCCTTCAAATTCACTATACTTGGCTATAGTTACTAGGAATGGAGAGAAACATGAAGTAAAATATATCTGCATCTTCTACATGCAAGTTAAGTACCCAATAGAGTAAGAATTATGTCACTACTTCATCGGGTACTTGTTTGGCACTAAGTGAATTAACAAGTTTGGCCAATATCAGTCATTCCAAAGATCTGATTTCTAGGCAAATCAAATTTGCTGAATTCCTATGATTTGTCAATCTACAACCATTTATTAATTGCCTATTATATGCAAGGTTTGGTGATTCAAAAGAAAAAAAAAATTATCTGCCCGAAAGGAGTTAAAGACCTAGAATGTTAACAATTCTCAAAATTTAAAAGCAGAGTCCCATTCCCTCCCAGCAGCCGCCCCCCAATCCTCAAGAAAAAAACATAACTGTGGAACCCACCCTCACAAAGATCTTTTAAACACTAGATAAGTGATATCCCCACAGGGTATAAAGATCAAGCAGCTTAAAGGGAAGTAGAAGCCTGAAGGTTTATTTTGTTTTGAAACTGACAGATTACTTAAGCACTCTCTAAATTCAAATAGCCCTAGTTTAGAACACTTAGTTAAATAAGCAAACCATTAAGAGATAAGAGAGGGCCAAGAGCTTTTAGTTTTACCTTGAAAGTTTTCAAAATTGGTGTATTTCATTTATTCACCAAACATTAATGAGCTTTATAGCTACACAATATTGCATTGGATAGGTAGGCCCTGTGGGGATACCAAAATAGAAAGAACAATCTAAAAGAAACAAATAGAGAAAGTGAGCATTTATCATGTCTTCCCAAGGGCTTTCAGGGAAGTATCAGAGAGTATCTAGGTTAACTCTCTCATTTTACCCAAGAGGGAAATTAGGCTCAGATAAATGAATTGATTTAAGGTCACATAGCTAATGAGAAAGTATAGGCAAGATTTATGGAAGGAGGTAAAGAATACAAGGAGGATGAGAAGGCTTAGACAGATTGCTATCTCAGTCAATAAAGCACCATTTTGATCTATACCTACATCTCACACAAGGAATATTTTCCATAATATTTAAGAACTAATAAAGGAGAGAATAAGTGTGGTTTTGGAGTGTAGAGAAAGAAAACTTCCTAAAGAAAGAGAGTATTGATACTTGCTTTATTGTTTAAAGATTTATCACTCCAATAGGCAAGAAATATCTTTTAAACTATATCAAATAGATGACATATATAAGACCCAGGAAGATATAAATTCCTTTTGTGTAGATTCATCCAGGGCCTATGACTTAATTATACTTTGAGCATTGTTCTTTCATCAAAAAATTCTAATTTTCTCATTAAGGAGCGTGATTTGAAAATATTTGTCATAATTTTACCTACAATTAAGAGCAAAAGTCTTCCAATGAGAATAAAATTCAAGTTTCATAGCATGTCAGATGAGAAGCAAGTAGATGACTCAATGGATAGAGCACTGAGTTTGAAGTATGTAAGACCATAGTACAAATCCAATCTCAGATGCTTTTTAACCTTTGTTTATGGATTCATTTTAGAAGGAAATGGCAAACCACCACTGTATCAGACTAAAAAAAAACTACAGTATTGGCAGACTAATGTCAAGGATCAGACAAGCCTGAGCAATAAATAGCAAAAGCACGTCATATAACAGCATTGTTTTAATTTAAGGTTTGCACAATACTTTACATGTTTATTTGATGCAACAAGTTTGTTAAGTATGTTTTATAGATGAGGAAATGGAGGCAAAGGTTCAGTGACTTGCTCAGGGTGACATAGCTGGTAAGTGTCTGAGGCAGGAGGATTTAAATCCCTTTGGGCCCTGGCCCAGTCTCTCAGACTCCACTAAATGATTTAAGGGCAAATGATGCTCTAGAATGATGATAATGATCATCACAATGCTGTTTTACAATTCTCTTTTAATATATATATTTTCACATATATTACTTTACCAATCCTCTGAAAGGCTGTTATGATGCAGAGTGAAATAGGCAGAAAAAATAGGACAAGAAAAAACAAAAAACAACTTTGAAAGATTTAAGAAATTTCACCAGTGAAATGACCAATTTCTACCTCAGAAGATTAAGTGATGAAGCTTGTTATCTACCTTCTAAAAGAGACATAATGGTCTTAAAGAGCAGAATAAGACATGCATTTTCAGATATGGCCAATGTGTGAATTTAGTTTGCTTGATTAAACATATATATATAGTAAGAATTCTGTTCCCCCTTTTTTTGTTTTTTCCAAGATGAAGAGGGGACAGAACTGAGGCAACAGTGTCTAGAGAAAGGGAAAAGGAAAGAAAAAGGAAAATGAAGGGAAGGGAAACAAAGGAAAGGGAAAGAAGGAAGGAAGGAAGGAAGGAAGGAAGGAAGGAAGGAAGGAAGGAAGGAAGGAAGGAAGGAAGGAAGGAAGGAAGGAAGGAAGGAAGGAAGGAAGGAAGGAAGGAAGGAAGGAAGGAAGGAAGGAAGGAAGAACAAAGGAAAACAAACAAATAAAGGATCTTGCTAGGATAAGGAGTACATAAATCTCTTATTTTACCCAAGAAGGAAAGTGGACTTAGAGAAATTATATGTGAGTGAGTAGTGAGTGTGAGTGAATGTGTGTGTGTGTGTATAAAAATCATTGAAACATATATATTTTAATGCTTAGAAGTGAAGTAAATAGATAATTATGCAGGACATTTTGAAAGTAACATGTTGAAGTTATATAATTAGAAGGAAAAGCAATTTGAGTATAATAGAAATTCATAGTTTCATGTACAATTCTCCTCTGCTCTATTTGTTAGTAGTAATTTTTTAAGTTCAGAATTAAAAAAAAAAAAAAAAAAGAAAGCACAGTCACGGAAAACAAGAGAGGAAATGAATGAAAATCAACTTTAGATCAGTGAGTCTCACTTTGATTTCTAGGAAAATTTTGGGATGATTCATGAATAAGATAGTGAATAAAGCCGTGTTTATAAACAGCTAGTACAGCTCCACCAAAAACAGGTTTTGATGCCAAATTACATTTTGGTTTTTTGGATAGTCAGATCAGGTGAATGTTGTAGGTCTATTTTACCTAGATAGCAAAGCATTTGATAAAGTATCTGATATTAATCTTCTGGAAAGTTTGGAAAGAAAGGGGCAAGATGATTTTTGGAACTGATTCTACATCAAGTTGGTAAGAGGTCTTCTATGAATCTGCTGGGTTCTATACTTGACCCAGCTTGGTTTTTTAAAAGTATATATTCAGAACTCAGATAAAATTCTAAATAGCATACTTATCAAATTGTCAGAGGTGTGTGTGTATGTGTGTGTGTGAGCTCTTGTACCTGCTGAAGGGGGAGAGTAGCGGTGGTGGAAAAAAAGAGCACAACAAATTCAGCTCTCTTCAAATATTTAAAAAGCTGTCTTGTGAAAAAGGGATTAAACATATTATGTTTGATCCTAGGGGCAGAACCAACTAGGAGAAACAGGGGCAAACTTCAGAAAAGGCAAACTGAGATTTTAGTTCAGAAAAAAAATATATTCCTAACAACTTCAACTATCCCAAATTCATGTAGGGGAACTTTGGAAGTAGTAGGCTATTTCTCCTTAAAGATTTTCAATTAGAGTTTAAAAAAAAAGAATTATATAATTGCTGTCCAGTATGGGCTGGAATAGGTGACAGCTAAGGCTCCTTCCATTTCTGAAGTTCTCTGAAATGGATGAGCCAGCTATTATTATTATTAGAGAAGAAGGAACTGAAGTCTAGATAGTATAGATGATTGTTTAAAATCACATGGGAAAAAGAAAATTTGATTCTTAGTCCTCTGCTTCTTTTACTTAAATCATGTGGGCTTTTATCAAATTTCTTAAACAAAGCTAGCAAAATGGAACTAAAATTCCTACAATATCAATATATTTAACATTCAATCTTTTTGTTAATAGAAAATATACCACTACTTAGGAGGGGGGAAGGGAAAGCAGAAGGAGAAAAAGGAAAAGGGAGAATATTATTTTCTTCAGGTTTGTTCTTTTATTAAATTTAAATGTATTTTTGAAGAACTAAAGAAATCCATGCTAATGCAAAACTAAAAGATCTAGATCATAAGCTCAGGTAAAATAACCTGTAAAACTGCACAAAAGTTCAGATAGCTCTGAATACAATAGCAGGAATCAAGTTTTCACTACTACTTCTTTAATTTTAAGGCTCCCTTTTTTCCTGCTATAACTCAAAAATTTCTCTATTATCATCTGAAAAGATAAGTAAGCAAATCAGCATATAATGAATTGTCATATATGAAGACAGATACAATGACTATTATTATAATTACTCAGTACCTTTTTGACCTTGGTTTTCTTCTCATAGGATTCTGACAAAGGCTTTTTCTTTTGTTGAATGGTATCCTTGGAGAATAAATACTCAAATTCACTGGGATCTTGTATATCAGGTTCTTCTAAGGAATCCCATAGGGTTGGAGTAGTACTTTGGCTTTTAAAAAAAAAAAAAAAAAAAAAAAAGGCAAGTGAAGTAGAGAATTTAAATCAATGAGATTATGAAACAATGAGAGCTTTTTCTAATTGATTTTTTTTTTAAAAAACAAATAACCCTTGTAAGAGTTAGGGAACATGTTTTTTATATTCCAACAGACTGACTTAGGGAGGGCAAAAGATCTAACAGAACACTGGGTAGATAATAAAGCAAATATACATTCTAAAAGTTGGATGCCTTTTGAAAGCAGCCAAAACGATGGATTTGGCAAAGTTCATTAAAAAAAAACCTAAGGATTCTGTCATCAGATTGGTGAGGTTAAATGAACAAACCTTATATTTCCTTCTCTGAATTTCTGTGGAGATTTGCAACCTATCACTACAAAATTTAAGAAAAATAAATAAATAAAAACAAAGATTTTGCTCAACAGACTGGCTACAAGTCCAGAGATTTCATTTGGATTTGATATAACAACAGCTAGTATTTATATGGTTTAGAAAGTACTTTATCTTATCTTTCCTCACAACCTAGTGAAGTGGATGTGAATTTATCATTCCTCCTTTACAGATAAAGGAAAACTGAGGCAGTCATTTAAGTGGCTTGCCTCAGACCTTCTTGACCACAGATCCAGTGCTATATCAGTAGCCACTACTGTCTATTGGTTGCCAATTAAAGCTTCAAATAAATACCTCTCAGGAATATTCAATAGTTATTACTTCTCAAATTAAACAGAGTATTTCAATCATCAGATTGCTGTTTTCCAACACTTAGCCAAACCCAGTAATAAGAAGACAGAATTCAAGTACATGAAGGACAACCTTCCAAAACTATTCAACCAAATGCTGTGCTTATCTGGGTGACACAGTGGATAAAAACTCATCTTCCTGAGTCAAATCTGATCTCAATCACTTTACTGTGTGACCTCTGGCAGATCACTCACTCTGTTTGCCTCAGTTTCCTTATCTGTAAAATGAGCTGGAGAAGGAAATGACAAACCACTCTAGTATCTCTGCCAAAAAAAAAACCCAATTGGGCTCATGAAGAGTCAGACATGACTGAACAGCTTGTGCCCAGTGGGAAGAAGTAGGGAAAAATGGGTAGAAAGAATGGTCATCTTTTTATTAATGGTGATTAGCTAAGATTTATGTCACAATGGCAACATGTACAAAGCACTCTAAACTCATTAATTCATTTGATCTTTAAAATATGAGGAAGATGAGGAAATTAAGGCTAAAAAAACTATGTCCAGACCATATAGTTGATGTAGCATATGAAACAATATGTGATCTTAGGTGTGTTTGACACCAAGCTTAGCATCTTATCTACTATGCCACCTAATCACTCAATACTAGCTCAATAGAGGGCAGTTAGGAGCACTATAGAGTACCAGTTCAGAAGTCAGGGAGATGATACTTCCGAAATTCAAATCTGGCCTCAGACATTTAATAGATGAGTGATCCTGGGTTAGTCACTTTGGGGTGGTACAGCCTTTAGGAATAAC
The DNA here is from genome assembly GCF_048593235.1 of Sminthopsis crassicaudata. Lineage (NCBI taxonomy): Eukaryota > Metazoa > Chordata > Mammalia > Dasyuromorphia > Dasyuridae > Sminthopsis > Sminthopsis crassicaudata. The sequence continues at coordinate 263,702,101 of NC_133618.1, read as the reverse complement.
CCCAAGGCTACCTGACCTTGGGATTGGTGTAGTTAAGAATGATGCATTTCTTCCTTTAGGCTATTTTCCCTTAATTTATTTTCTATGGCCAGGAGGCTGAGCCCAATTGACTGCTGGCTGTCAGAGCCAGTGATAAGGTGGTTTCTGAAACTAATGAGGCACAGAACAAAATTGGATGCCTGCCACTTGATCTAGTGCTGTTTCAAGCCTAACAAACATACCTCCAGAAGGTCCCACCCATCCCTTGAGCTTTGCCCAGGGAACTATGGGCACTGAACCTATGCACAAATTCAGTACCAAAAACGACTCAACTCTCCCTTTAAGCTATAAAATTAGCATAGCAGTGAAAAGAAATGCCTGTTTTGCTTTGTTTTGTTTTTTAACTTTTTCCTACTTCTTGATTCTAAAACTTCTTTTGGAATTTGGCCTGCTTTAATTGGCATTACAATTATAATAAATTTTGCCCCTTGACTTGGAGATGGATCTGAACCTGCAAATTCTTTGGGGACACCTTGTTATACTGGTCTTAAAATCCAACATTTTGGAGGTCCCCCTTGAAGTCCAATAACTTCACTGTTTGTTTCAGTTCCTCATCTGTAAAATGAGCTAGAGAAGGAAATGACAAATCATTCCAGTATTTTTGTCAAGAAATCGCCAAATGGGGTTAAGAAGAATTGAACATGACTTAAATACCTGAACAACAGCACAATGGAAGGGGAAAACATCCTAACATAGAGCTGGCCAAAAGTATAATGGGTTGCTTAGAGAGGTTATCCCTGGAAGTTATCAAACAGAAGTTGGATGTCACTTGTAAAAATCTTTGTGGAAATATTTCTTACTCAGCTGTGATTAGAGGAATTCTTAATTTAGAAAATAGAAAATATTATATCTATGGAAAAATCCATAGAATATCTACCACAAGACCATATGAACCCATCAAACTGGAGAATGAGACAGAGGGCTGTGCAATATTTGTACTCATAGATGTCTTGGTTAAAGACTTGCCTCTAATATATACCAGCTATGTGAACCTGCTGTAGATCACTAGCTTTCTGAAGCTCAATTCCCTCCTATGTAAAGTGAGGATATTAGTACTTCTAAGAATTATTGTGAGGATACAATGAGATAATACATATGAGTGTTTTATAAACCTTAAAGTAGCATATAAAGGTGAATTACTATTGTTATTGATAAGAAAATGGGACAAATCATATATTATTACAATGTTGCTGAAAGTAGTCATTTAAAAAAAAAGGTTTGCTTTATTAAATGTAAATATTTAGAAAGCAAATCAGGTGGGTTGGGAGAGGATTTCTCTACTGTTCAAAAATCATTTAGGATCACAAGTTTTAGAATTGGAGAGGATATGAATATCCATTTAGTTCAATTTTCTCATTTTACAAATAAGGAAACCATGGAATGGAGAGATTAAATGACTTGCATAGAGTCACAAAAGTACTAAGTAGCAGAGCCAAGATTCAAACCCAGGCCTTTTAACTCCAAGAACAATAGTGTACGATGCTATCTCCCCAGAAATAAGAAAAAGAGTAGAATGTGAATGTAGATGCAAAAATACGCATGTGTCTGTGTATAATTATATACATACTACTATCTAGGGTTATCAGTTATCAAAGAATATATCCATATTTAGTTCAATGTGGTTGCTTACTAATTATTAAACATTTCACTCTTTCAAAGAGTCCATTTAAGATAGAATACGAATGACATTTAATTTGGCACTTTAATTGGGGAGAGTGGGATTTTAGGAGGGAGAAGACAGTCCAGCGGGGCCATATCTAAATCATAAAACTGCTAGTGGAGGGAGAAAGTGACCATATTTAATATACTTTATAGTTTATTCACAGAGAAATGTCCCCCACTCCCTACCCCAGACCTCATACAATCTGGCTCAGTGCCTAAAACTATTACTGAGTCAGCCTCTCCTGTTGCCTCTGGTTGGAACTTGTAAATATATTCATATGCTTTTCGTTTTTCTCCAACCTAAGTAGTAGATTTCTTTTGAACTAATGAGAGTTTTATTATTAAATTGTTTCCCTTTTCAAAATGGTACAATACATAAGGAAGAAAAAATGCAGACAACAATCATCTCTGGCCTGTATTTAACCCAGATTGGGTAGCAGAAGCCGAGTCTGTCTCTCCCAGTGGTGTTGTTACAAGGCTCTAATATTACCTACTGATAATGAAAGCAGGTGGGACAGAATGTGGAAAAATACTAGTTAGACACACAAGGGAATGGAAACAAGTACTATCTGAAAACTGCATTATATAGCTCTGAGATGTAATCTATTAGCCCTCAGTGCTTCTCCACTTGGATATGAGAATGCCAAATAAATGGAAATCACTCAAAATAAGTATGCTGGAAAGTTATTTCCTAGGAGCCTTCTCTTTGACTTTAGGTGGGACTTCCAGAAGAACTAATGTTTTGGGTGTGGCTATTTCAGGATCATAGTCCTGTTTCCTTCAACATTTAACTGAAAAGTTAAAAAGTAGCTGCCCAGTATAAACTAGTTTCAATTCTTTACTAATGGTGGAGAGAAACTAAATCTCCAAACACTATGTAGGATATGCTAAGACTAGGCTATTCATCTACTTAGTTATATAAAAGACATTTCCCATCTCAATTTTCCATCTGCTTTAATCCAGAAGTCCCTCTGATTGTGTTGGGTATCATTATATAGTTTGCCATATACCATGATATGAACAAAAACAACATACACTGAACACTGACTGTCATTCAATAATGTCTTTACCTAATGCTGGCTATAACTCAACCAGTTTTAGCTTGAAAATATGAGCAAGATAATGTCGTAATGGATACTTTAGTGGATCTGGGGTTTTGACCAGTGTGGTTACTTCTTCTACCAAAACAGATTAAGACCTTACTTTGCATTCCCATCCTTGTTTTTTTTCCCATAAATTCTCATGGTAGCAGGCTAACATCAATTTAATTTGCAAAAAAATCTATGAAAAAGGAAGACCACGAGAAGTATCACCTCACAAATGTGGCAATTATATGATGAAATATGGTGACCCTTTCAACCTTAACATTATTCCATCTCCTATAATCAGACTCAAGTTCTGTTAACAAATTAAGATAGAGAACAGATGGCAGTCAAAGAACAGAACTGGCAAATACTAGAAGAAGGAAGTTATGGAGAGATAAAACTAGCTTGTATATCATCAATCAATCTCATTGGCAGTAAAGGAGTAACCTTTTAAAATCTATGTGAAAATTGGTGTGAATGATAATATTCAAGTCAACTAAGGTAGCAAAGTAGATAGAGTACTAGCCCTGGAATCCAAATGATCAGAATTCAAAGACTTGCCCAAGCACTATCTGTGTGAGTCTAGGCAAATCGCTTAACCTGTCTGCCTTGGTTTCCTTATCTGTAAATTAGGAGTAATGGCAGCACTGACTTCCAAAGGTTATTGTGCAGATAAGATGTGATAATATTTCTAAAACTTTGCACATTTCAAAGTGCTATATGAATAATGGAAATTATTTTTATCAACTACAAACTAAATTATTGTTATTAATTGTTATTAAATAATTATTCATACAAAGCACACAAAAAAAATGTTTGTCTAGATCCACAAAGTAGCACCACTTTGGAAGAATAATAGTAATAAAAACAGCTGATAAGACTTACAAAATACTTTATAAGTACTATCTCATTTAATCTTCATAACAATTTTATGGAATATTATTGCTCTGTAAGAAATGACCAACAGGAGAAATACAGAGAGGCCTGGAGAGACTTACATCAACTGATGCTAAGTGAAACGAGCAGAACCAGAAGATCATTATACACTTCAACAATGATACTGTACGAGGATGTATTCTGATGGAAGTGGATATCTTCAACATAGAGAAGAGCTAATCCAATTCCAATTGATTAATGATGGACAGAACCAGCTACATCCAGAACAGGAACAATGGGAAATGAGTGTAAACTGTTATTTTTACCTTCTGCATCCAATTCTTCCTGTGCAACAAGAAATTTGGTTTTACACACATATATTGTATCTAGAATATATTGTAATATATTTAACATGTATAAGACTGCCTGCCATCTGGGGGAGGGGATTGGGGGAGGAAGGGAAAAAATCTGAACAGAAGTAAGTGCAAGGGATAATGATATAAAAAATTACCCATGCATCTGTACTGTAAAAAAAAAAAAAGTTATAATTATAAAATAAAATAAAAATTTAAAAAAAATTTCTTATAATCTTCATAACAACTTTATGAGAAAGCTATAAGCAGCCTAAAATTTAGAGATGGGAATCTGAGTGCCAAAGAAAGGCTAAGTGAAACACATGCAATTACATAACTAGTAAGAAGCAAAAGTACAACTTGAATACAAGTTTTGCTTGACTCTCAAACTAGTGACTTTTCCACTATATCATTCTGTCTTTCCTAAAGGGGACAATAGACATAGTTTTAAGAATTTTACAATCAACTAATTTTAAAAATCATCTGGTCTTGCAGGATGATTTCAGAAAGGCCTGGAGAGACTTACATAAACTGATGCTGAGTAGGAGATCATTATATACTTCAACAACAATACTTTATGATGATCAATTTTTTTTTTTTAATTATAGGTTTTTATCGATAGAACACATGGATGTTTTTTTTTTTTTACAACATTGTCCCTGGCACTCATTTCTGTTCCAACTTTTCCCTTCCCTCCCTCCACCTCCTCCTCTAGATGGCAATCTTATACATGTTAAAACAAGTTAAAGTATATCTTAGATACAATATATGTGTGCTGATCCGAATAGTTCTCTTGTTGCACAAGAAAAATTGGATTCTGAAGGTAAAAATAACCTGGGAAGAAAAACAAAAATGCAAGCAGTCCACATTCATTTCCCATTGTTCCTATTCTGGGTGTAGCTGATTCTGTCTATTACTGATCAATTGGAACTGAATTGGATCTTCTCTTTGTTGAAGACATCCACTTCCATACAGTCTTGTTGTTGAAGTATATAATATCCTGGTTCTGCTCATTTCACTTAGCATCAATTCATGTAAGTTTCTCCAGGCCTTTCTGTATTCATCCTGTTCACCATTTCTTACAGAACAATAATATTCCATAATATTCATATACCACAATTTTTTTCATCCATTCTCCAATTGATGGGCATCCATTCAATTTATGCACAGTTTGATAACTTTTTGAGCATAGTTCCAAATTGCTCTCCAGAATGGTTGGATCTGTTCACAATTCCACCAACAATGCATCAGTGTCCCAGTTTTCCCACATCCCCTCCAACATTCATCATTATCTTTTCCTGTCATCTTAGCCAATCTGACAGAGTTGTCTTAAATTTGCATTTCTCTGATCAATAGTGATTTGGAGCACCTTTTCATATAAGTAGAAATAGTTTCAATTTCTTCATCTGAAAATTGTCTGTTCATATCCTTTGACCATTTATATGAGGATCAATTCTGATGGATGTGGCTCTCTTCAATAATGGTTCCTTCACTCTTTCTTTTTAAAAATAATTTGGTTGCAAAGGATGTTTACAAATCCAACTCAAGCATTTCTTAGCTTTTACAAAATTAAATGTGCAAATATAGATTAGAAATACATATACATTTTACATTTTAAAGGAAATGTACCTGAATCCAATTAGCTTATTAAGATTTTAACTATTTAAGATCACATATGTTAGATTTTTCAAAGTAGTCCTTCTCTTACCCAAACTGGGCCTTAATTTCTACTAGGATTGTTTAACTCAAATGAAAAGCTATGTAAGGATAGAATAGAATAGATTATATTCACCTTTATATTTATAATATAAATAAAATCTGTTTATTTTGTTTTATTTTTAAAGCCAGACAAAAATCTCATTCAACAATGCGATGAACCAAATCTGTTCCATTTGTTCAATAATGAAGAGAACCAGCTACATCCAGGGAAAGAATTCTGGGAATTGAGTGTGAACTACAACATAGCATTTCCAACCCCTTTGTTTTTGTCCACTTGCATTTTTGATTTCCTTCTCAAGTTATTTTTACCTTATTTCTAAGTTTGATTTTTCTTGTGCAGCAAAATAACTGTATAGACATATATAAATATATTGTATTTAACATATACTTTAACATATTTAACATCTACCTGCCATCTAGGGAAGGGGGGTGGGGAGGAGGGGAAAAGTTGGGACAGAAGGTTTTGCAAGGGTCAATGATGAAAAATTACCCATGCATATATCTTGTAAATAAAAAGCTATAATAAAAAAAATTAAATTAAAAAAAGATCATCTGGTCTTTCCTTACTCATCCTGGATTCTCTCATAACCCTTTTGGCCCCAGAATTTAAATTTATTTGCATCTGTAATAAGAGAAAAAAGAAGAAAAGAAAGAAGAGAGCAAAGGGAAGGAGAAAGAAGGGGAATAAAAGGAAGGGAAGGGGAGAGGAGTAGAGACAAAAAGTATTAGGTTATCTACTATGCGTAAGGCACTGTGCTAAGCACTTTATATTATCTTATCTGATCCTAGCAATAATCCTGGGAGGTAGGTGCTTCTTTTACAATTGAGGAAGCTGAGATAGACTCTGGCTAGGGCAAAAGACTTATCCAGAATCATACAACTAATATCAGATTGGATTTGAATTTAGGCCATCTTGACTCAAGGCCCAATGTCTTTTTCATTTTACCACCTTTTATTCTAGTTGAATAGTACATATATTTGTGAGTTTTCCAGCACAATGGAACCCTCTACCTTTTCAAAATCTTTTTCAAAAGACTCATCAAGATCCATATTATCTACTGCAGAACTGGTTTTCTTCTTTCTCTCATAGTCCACAATGACACACCTAGTCTAGTCTCTAAAAATGATCTATTAGCTGGCAGAAGGGGTGTGCCTGCTCAAAGATCATTGCTTGGGTCACCATCATCAAAGATTTCGTAAAGAAAAGACCAGTCAAGGTCTGCCAGATAGAACCAAATTCAGCTGACAATCCTTCCAAAAGTATCCCATTATCACCAAGATACCCATACACAGAATTTAGGAATCACGAAGTGTTAATGTTACACTATACAAACAAGAGATATAGGGCTTGGAAGAATAAGATTAATGGGAGCTCTCGGGAATTTTACAAGCAGACACTAAGTTTTAGAAGGCCTGTTAAGGTTTTCCTTACCTTCCACCACTTATTTGTATCCTTGTCCAGTACAGAGGCTTCATGGGACAGCTGGGTTCAATGGCAGGCTTTCTAGGAATCTGACTGGAGGATGTGTTGCCTCCAAAGAAGGGAGGAGGAGGAGGTGGTGGTCCGATTCCTGGAGGTGCAGGAGGAGGTGGGGGTGGTAGCCCAGTGCAGGAAAGAGCTGGTGAAACTGGAAGGGGTGGAGGAGGAGGGGGAAGGGGACTCCCAGCACTTAGAGGTAATGGAGGAGGAGGAGGAGGTGGAGGAGGGGGTAGTGGTGGAGGAGAAGGTGATGAAGGTCCAATACTTGATTGCAATGACAACAGTGGAGGCCCAAGTCCTGGTGGAAGGGGAGGAGGTGGAGGGATCAGTGTTGGCAGTGGAGGAGCAGGAGGGGGAGGTAATTTTTGTTGACCAGATGAGTTATTTTCTAAAGACTGGAGACTTGAAGAGATATCTTTGTTGTCATTTGGGGGAGATATGTGGTTTAGAGAGGAGATATTCAGTTTTTTGGGTACTATTGGGTTACTTTTAATAGTTTTGCTTTCATCTTCACTGGGTTTTAAAAATGTCTCTCTGTCAGTTTGTATGTAGACATTTCGGAAGGTCTTTGGTGGATAATCATCTTCTGTAGAGATGCAAGCATCTCTTGTCTTTTCACATCCTCCACTCAACCGGTGTTCTAACTCACACTTGAGATTTTCAATGGTTTCTTCTAATCTTGCCGTTATTACAGCGTGCTCTCCCCTAATATGAAAGACTCTCAGTTCAAACTGGGCCTGAGGATAAGAGTAAAGAAAAAAGAGTTCAATAAAATGAAGATCTGACATATTAATTAAAAGATTTAGTACTATTCCAGTGTCAAAATAGCACATGCTATTTGAATATAGAGGCAAAGAGGTAATCATGCAATAATCTAAATGGGTATATACAGTTCACTTTATGAAATTTCCAGAAAAATTCCAGAAAATTAAAATACTTGGAAAAGAAGAGTGATTCAGTTAACTTGAATTCATGGGGGGAAATTACTGAAGATTAAAGTTTAAGAGCAAAAATATCACCTTAGAACTTTTACCAGTTAAAGTATCAAGCACAAATTATTTTTGGATGTGCCTAATACGCATTTTGTAGTTTCAAGATCTGGTATGGAAATTGACTGTTATAAGAAAGGCATTTTGCTGTTCCAGCATCACTCTAGAATGACAGCCTATGGGATTTTTAGACTACTGTGGCAGTCAAAAAGATACAGAAAAATTGGTCTCCAAAATTCTTGATGCTTTTTCTTTTAATATGTTAATAGGTTTTAATAGGTTAACCTTTAAAAGCCAGGGCCTATGATCTTTCTTAAAAATATTTGGATGACTGCATTTTAGTATAATTGATTCCCTTTGCAATGTATTTTATTTTATTTACTTAAAAATTCTGAGATGGGGTTTAGAATCTTTGGATTGCCAGAGGGCTCCATGAAATAAACAAATAAAAAACTGAGAAACCCAGATTTAAATCATCAATATTTTGTCTTATGTTCATTCAAAATGAAACGAATTCCAAATTAAGATCAAGAAGAATTGAAACAATTCTAGTTCTATGCACTTGGCTTTGCTGTCTCAATTACAGAGGTTTTTCAATAAAATAATCTACTTCTGTTCTACACATGAAACTTTCCCTAATCCTCCCAGATGCAAGTATCCTTGTTTTAAATTTTAGATCACATCCTCTCTATTTAAAGGTTATGGAATTGGGAAGCAGTGGGTTACCCATCTTTGGAAATCTTCAAGTAGAGTCAAAATTACATATTTGTCAGAGATTCATTCAGATATACGTTAGATTAGATGATTTCTTAAGTCTCACATAAATAAAATTGTTATTCTAAGGACTTTTTCTGAAGGTAGGACAGTGGCTAAAGGGCTGGTCCTAAAGTGAAGAAAATGTGAATTCAAATCTGGAATACTTGTATAATCTTAGGAAAATCACTTAATTTCCATTTATCCCAGTTTCCTTAACTGCAAAATGAATAGAGCCTATTAAATTGAGATATTTGTAAAGTACTTATTAAAATGCCTGGAATATAGTAGGTACTTAGAAAATTCATTTTTTTTTCTTCCTTCCTTCTTTCCTGATATTTTCAAATTATCTAAAATATCCTTATTCTAAATTGAATGAAAGTTTCTGGAAGAAATCCTGAAATCATACTGACTGTTTCTACTTAATTTCTCCCCAATTGCTGTTCGATTATTGACGACACCATTTTTTTGATGTCATTGGTCCTTTTCAAGAATGAAGGCCAAACAACAATCTAAGAGTAGCAGAAGCTGCCCCATTGGGGACCAAACTGGCCAGTTCCAGTTGGGTAATGCTGCTCGCTCCCTCCCTTTCTCTTTACCCTTCTTCCCCTTTCCTTTTCCTCCTTCCTTCCTTCCCTCATATCTTTTCTAATTCCTACTTTTCTCCTCCACACAGGGAATTACATACTTACATATGGATGTTCTACCCAAAAGAAGATACATTTCTAGAACTAGAACTCCACTAAATCAGGCTTTGATAAAGTCTAAGCTACTTGACTTTGCTTTGAATCCAAATCTGGTTCTCCCAGATTAAGTCCCAGCCCAAGCCTTCACTAAATCATGCTTTGGATTTTGAGGGCTCAGAGTGAGTGTAAATAGCAACTGTTACTGTTCTGGCTAGAAACCCTGAGGGTTTCCCACCTCACAAATAGATTTTTTTTTTGAGTAGGTAAAAAAAGGCCCTTTTTTGGGGGCCTCATTTATTACCTAGCCTTGGTAAATGAATGGGTGTTGTCTCAGACAGACCTGGGAATGGTCTTAGTTCAAAAGGCCTAGGTCTCCCACTGGCCCAGAAACTTTAATATGTTCTATTTTTCTGGCCTGAAAAGAAGAATATAGACAAGGAAATCAAGGACTTATGAGGAGTGCATCTATATAGCACTAACCATATGCCATGATTATCTCATTTGATCTTCAAGATAGGTGATATTATTACTCCCACTTATACTTAAGGACACTTAGGCAAAGAAAAATTGGGTTACACAGTTAGTAAATATCTGAGGCTGAATTTGAACTCAGATTTTACTGACTACAAGCTCAGCACTACTATCTGGCTGTTGTGCTTCATCCTTGAAGAAGACCAGAATGACATCATTATGTTAGAGCCAAATTACATTGTGTCCAACTGTGGTTGATTAGATCAATATGAACTCTGAATATTCAACCACAAATCAAGCACAAATAGTCCATGTGAAGATTTTGGGGTGGATTCTCTAACTTTGCATATCTCACATTTTATTTGAGCGATTTCAATTCTGCTCAACTCATAAGCACAACTTCTCTGATGAGGGCATGCTATGCTTGGTGGTGTCCTACCAGGATATCCCATGTCACACAATCAATTTCTAATTTCTTGAGAGTGTCCTTGGTTCATTTTTTCTGACCATTATGTGAGTGCTTGCCCTGTATATGTTCTCCATAAAAGTATCTTTCTGGCAAATTATATATATATATATATATATATATATATACACATATTTGAATATATATATATTCAAACAATGTAGCCAGCCCATCAATTTGGCACTCTCTGCAGTAGAGTTTGAATACTTGGCAATTTACTTCAAGAAAGGATCTCAGCGTCTGGTACCTTATCCTGATCTTCAGAATTATCCCCAAGACAATTCAAATGGAAGCATTCAATTTCCTAGCATGATACTAGTATACGGTCCAGGTTTCACAGGCATATACAACAATGGGGTCAGCACAACAGGCCTGTAGACCTTTAGAGTCAATCTAATACCTCGTCTCTCATACATTCCTTTTGTCTCCCAAACATTGGGCTAGCTCTAGCAATGTATGTATCAACCTTATTATCAACTCCATAGAAAGTATGCTGCCAAGGTAAGTGAACTTATCCACAATATTCAAAATTTCTCTATTTGCTGAAAATGATTGTTGCACACATAGAGGGTGTGATGCTGGCTGATAGAGCACTTGTATTTTCTTGGTATTAATTGTTAGGTTAAAATTAACATGAGCAGCAGACAATTGATCCATACTTTTTTTTTTTTTTTTTTTTTTTTTTTTTCATTTCAGCTTCAGAGGCTGCATTAAGTACACAATTATCTCCAAAAAAAAAAAAAAAAGCACTAACACTCCCTCCATTTTAGTTTTAGTTTGTAGCCTTTTCAAGTTAAAGAATTTACCATTAGTGCAGTAGCTGACCCTGATGTCATGTTTGTCTTCACTGAAGGCATTTAATAACATGGCTGAAAACATCTTGTCTCACTCCATAGTGTCTGGTAAAATACAAGAGCATTATCCATCATCCAGAACCTGGGCACGCATGCCTTCATGAATCTGATGTACAATACTGATGAACTTCTCTGGGCAACCAAATTTTGACATAATTTGCCATAAGGCCTCAGGACTAATAAGATAAAAGGTCTTGGTCAGAGCTACAAATATTGTCCTGCCCCTGGCATTTCTCCTAGAATTAATGGATAGCAAATATATTGATTGTTATTCTGACCTATCTGAAGCCACACTCGCTCTCAGAGTGATGAGCATCTTCCAGATGAAGGATCAGCCAATTAAGGAGACTCTGGCAAGAATTTTGCCAGGAAAGAAAAAGGAAAAGATCCCCCAATTGGGGTGTGACAGGCCAATCTATTACCTTTATCTTTATAGAGAGAGAGGTCTCCTTGAACTCCTGAACTCCATTTGTCATGTAACCCAGAAAACTTCAGCCAGTTTTTATAAGGAATGGACCCCTCCCCTTATAAATCTCACTTAGAATAGAATCAGCACCAGGTGTTTTGCTACATGACAGGAGTCTAAGGGCATTCAAAACCTTTCTTCAGTTGGAACTTCAACCAGGGAAGGACTGATTAACATCTAAGATAAATGGTTGATGGCACCGGCATTGATAAATCATTGTCTGTTGAGAACACTGTGGAAGTGCTCAGTCTATCTTTCTATATCATATCCCTAACATTAATCAATGTCGCTCCATTAGTGCAGTTGGCCTATAAATATTCTATTAACAAATATTTAACAGAACTAAGAGTGGATCTTCTTGCTTCTTTCATGTCACAGGGAGAAGTATAGTAGACAAAATGCAAAGCTTGGAATTATGAAGGCTTGGATTAAAATTCTACCCATGGCACTAACCATGTGACAATGGACAAGTCCTTAATCTCTCTCAGTCTCAGACAATTCTGTAAAATTTATCCCATAAGTCATAAAAGTGCTGACAGACATCGTCGGCCCACATCATACCATATCTCTTCCAAGTCCACTCACCTTACCCAGGAAACCCTTCTAGGTTGAAACTACTTTCCTCCATAATTTTTATGCTATGTGTTCCTTAGCATTTCAGTATTTCATGTACACTCTAATGAATACTTTTATTTGGCTATTTTAACACCTTTTATAACACACACACACACACCAATCTAGAAGATAATCTATTCTTTTTACATTCATATATGTTTATGTATTTTTATACATGTTATATATGTATGTACAGAAACACATTTTATAACACACTTCATATAAATCAATCACATTAGATGATAGCCTACTAAAAGGGCAAGGACCAAGCTTTCTAATCTTCTGGCATACTCCTAACCCACTGTCCCCGCTATAACCAGTAACACAGAGGCATAGGATTTAGAGGTGGAGGTGACCTTAGAATTCATCTAGTTCAAATTCAGTTTTGCAGATGATGAAATTGTCCAGAGCTCTTACCTTTGTAGTTTCAAACTCAAATAGAAATATCCCTTCAGGAGAGGTATTGATTTTGAAAACTTCAAATTGCTTATCTATTATTTTTATTTTGTTGCCCATTTCCTAATTACATTTATTTATATATTTATTTTTAGAGGCAATGTGTGTTAAATCACTTGCTTAGGGTCACATAGTTAGAAAGTACCTGAGGCTAAATTTTAACTCATGCCTTTCTGACACCATCTAGTTCTGTCCCTCTTCTTTCTTTCTTTCTCCTCCTCCTTGCTCTCTCCAATCCTTTCTCCCCTCTCTAACCCATTAATTTAAATCTGGATTGGCTGCCCTCTAAAGTGTTGAGTGTTGCAATCAGTATGTTTAACACCTCTGGAGTAAGGCCTTGTTTGTGTTGACAATTTATAATAGAATTGGGATTCAAAATCAGACCTTATGATTTTTATGTATCTACATAATGAGAGTTCTTAACTGGCAAAAATTTAAACCAAATGCACAGGTGTTATCCCCATACAGGTGGTATTAAAAAAAAAAAAAAAAGTGATGCTGTTCTGTTTATTAATTCAAAATACAAATAGTATAACAATATCAGTGCTCTGTGTAGCTGTTTTCATAATGTAAAAGAATCTGGCACAATAGAACTATATTTGTGATTCTAATCTGATCAAGGACCATTTTCCAGGCAACACCCTTAGCCTTTTCCAAAATCAGTCTTCCCTCCTCTCCCTTTCCAAAACCAAAATTCTCATTATTTCATTTTTTTATTTTTAGTATCTTCCATATTACCACTGCTTTGAGATAGCATCAAAGGGACATAATGTACTAAAACTTGGAGGGAGATTTTAACTTGTCTGGTCTACATGAGCACGTCTGTTGAAAAGAAGGTGGAAAAGTGCCTCTTGATGAAAGACATCAAGCTAGTTCCAAGGACTGTGGAAAAATTGCCCATTAGTATTTTGTTGTTATGAACATGCTATCCCAGTAGCGCTGCCAGGGCCAGTAAATATCCAGGTTATCTGCCATACAACTTGAGTCAACCTTTTCCAGAGATTATTCCAAATTCTACATCCCAAAGTCAGAATAAGCCAAGAGTTCTCAACACATTGCTAAGACCTGTCATAATTCTCCATAAATTCAGAAAAGAATTCTATCATTAAAGGAGAAAGGAAAAGGAAATGGGGGGTTGGGAGCATTAAGCATCCAAATGGAATGGGAATTCTATTCAAGTAATTAATTGATTTACCTTATACTTTAAGAACAAGCTATATCCTATTTTTTTTTTTAAATCTCATTGATAAGCATCTCTTTGACACTACTCTTGACCAATTCAATATCTTGTTAACTCATTAACTTGTTAGCTCATTAGTGTTGGAATATTTCTTCTACTAATGCTAATTGTAAATTCTTTATGACTTCATAGAAGTTAAGTGAAGGTTGCTTTGGGAGAAAACTCATGACCCTAAGGTCAATGCCTTGATAAGCTTCTTTAAACTTGGTTAAAATAATTTTCAAATGACAGATTGTCTATTATTTGGCCCATTCTTCTAGTCTTTCCATTTCTATTAAGACCTTCCTGAATTTACACTTTTCTATAATAGCTTTTTAAAATCCAAGGTCATCATTGTGATAAGTGAATCATAATAATATATGCCACACAGCCATCATCATCACCAACACCACCAGCACCACCATCATCAAAAAATAAAAATAAAAAATAAAAAAATAAAAAGACAAATACAAAATTTAATTAATGAGAATGACACTGATTTTCTTGAAGGACACATGAAAAGTTATCTGATTTTAATAAGCAAACTTTTAGCTCATACAAGAATCAAGAACTAAAAGAGAAAATCCTGTGAATAAGAATTTTTGCATTTGTAGGGTTTTGTTTTGTTTTTTGTATTTATAATACTATTAAAATAAGATGGAATATGGGGGAAGAAGGATTGGAGCAACAAGAAAACATGATGACATAAAGGAAAAATGTCAAAAAGAATCAAAGAGATATTACTAATTCTCTTGCTATGTTCAAATAGAGAATAAAAGAATAGTATATAATCAGCTACTTTATTCATATTTCTCCAGCAATTTGGTAGATTCTTATATTTACTGACCTAAATAATATCCCTTTACCAATGTAGATTCCCCTTATACTTCCTTTACTTTTGGCAATTCTCATTTTTGTCCTTCTATAAATCACAGGATTATCAATTTAGAGGGATAAGAAGTCATATAATGTAACCTCTTCATTTTATAGATGAATAAAATGAATTTCCAAGGGCTTACATGCCTTGCCCAAAGTCACACAGTAAGTGTAAGATATGAATACCATTCCTTTGACTCCCAAATTAAGTACCTTTTCCACAATATTCTGCCCTCTCTCAATCTTCTACAGAGGATCTACTTAATATACCCTTTTCTGGTTGTTTTAAAAAGTATGTTTCTGAGTGCGGTACCAATATAGAATAGGATTATCCATCTGTTATCCATCACTTTTAATATGACAACACATTGATTATAACATTTATGCCTTTTCTTGAATGTGAGAAATATTTGGCAATATACCACAACCTATTTACAACCATTTACAACTGCCATGCATCTTCCAATTGTCCTTTGTGTTATTTGCAATATTGATTTTTTTGAGATAACATGTGGCAATATCGCATTGCTGAGCAAATATTGCTGTTCAAAAGATAGGTTTTTAACTGCAATAAAGATGTAATTTCTTAAATGCAGTCCCTGACCAGTCTTTTCCCACATTCCACTCTGAACACATGGATACTATTGTTAAGACTATTGACTACAAAAGTATCGATAGACTAGCTCAGTGAGTTACTTATACATGTTAAGTTTTTAAAATTTCTTTTGTTCTCAATAGTATTTTACTTTCCCAAATACATGTAAAAATAGTTTTCAACATTTATTTTTGTAAGATTTTGTGTTCCAAATTTTTCTCCCTTTCTCCCTTACCTCTCCTTTCCAAGACAGCCTAACATAGATTAAACACGTGCAATTTTAAAAAACATATTTCCATAGTTGTCATGTACAACTATATGTTGCAATGTAGGCAATTTTCTTCTTTTTTTTCATGCACTTTGTTTTTCTTCTAAGGTTGGTTGGGCTAATTTCTTTTGAATGATTATGGTTTTCACTGAGATGGATTTACAGTAGGCTGGGGTTTAACATAATTTTAATGACATTATCTGTAATCGGTAACATTTAATGACTCTTCTGTCAAAAAAGAAACTATAAGGCTCTATGAAATGAGAAAATAATCTAGATTAGAGGCTAGCAAATTATTCCCTCCATTTCCAGGCCAAATTCATCCAACCATAGTTTTTGGAAAACAATGGATTTTTAATCCCAAATGTACAACCTCAGCAATAAAAATCCTGTTTATACAGAGAAGGACTTCCTTATTAAATTTTTATAATTGGCTATATTTATAATTTTAGAATATTATGACCAATATATTCTGAGAAACAGAATTTTAGTTTCTGGAATTATATTTTAAATAATACTGCTCCACACTCCAAATTTTCTTTAGGATGTGACATCAGTCACTATCAGTTAACAATTAAGGAAAATGACCTCTGTGTAGCTTTTCCCTAATGCATAGCTAAGCATTTTTTTTTTCCCAGATGCAAAAGGAGGTAAGGAAAATATGTAGTCAAAAGGAAACTATTGATAGGGGAGCCTTTTCATTTAATGACTTCCCAAAGACCTTTTTTTCTGGATTTCCATTCTATCCTCATTTTAGCTGATGTAGTCATTTCATTTTGCCTTAGGTTTTAGATTCTGTTTCTTCCTGTTCTTCTAGTTTTGGTGACTGCTTACTTTTTCACTTTTGATTAGACTCTGAGTCCTACCTCTGCTCCCCACTACCAGAGAATTCGAACAATTTTTGTTCAAGCTACTGAAGCTGGTTACTGTCCCCTTATCTTCAACAATGGCAGAGAGATTTAACACTATGTAAAAGTTTTTAAGGCCACCTTTATAGACAAATTTATTGGACCTTTCTGAAATAGCATAAACATACAGTTGGAAAAGATATCTGCAGCATTCTTGTTCAAACTCTTCTTTTTATGAATGAGGAAAGAGAAGGCCAAGGAGATAAAGTGACTTGTTCCAAGTCAGACAGATAAGTAAGCATCAGAGGTAGGATTTGAACTCAGGCCTTTCTGATCCCAGAGTCAGCATTCATTTTTACTATATCACAACTCAGAATGGGGTATCTATTATCCCCTAGTCCTGCTTTCTCATAAAGATGTTGTGAATGCCTGATGGAAGTGGATATCTTCAACATAGAGAAGAGCTAATCCAATTCCAATTGATCAATGATGGACAGAATCAGCTACACCCAGAAAAGGAACACTGGGAAATGAGTGTAAACTGTTAGCATTTTTTTTTGTTTTTCTTCCCAGATTATTTTTACCTTCCCAATCCAATTCTTCCTTTGCAACAACAACAACAACAACAAAATTCGGTTCTGCACATATATATTGTACCTAGGATATACTATAACATATTTAATATGTATGGGAATGCCCGCCATCTAGGGGAAGGGGTGGAGGAAGGAGAGGAAAAATTCGGAACAGAAGGGAGTACAAGGGATAATGTGGTAAAAAAATTACCTATGCATATGTACTGTCAAAAAATGTTATAATTATAAAATTAATTAAAAAAAAAAAGATGTTGTGAATGTGAAATGGATAGAAATTATAGGGAAAATAAACCTTGATTAGCTAGAAATCAGAACTGGCTAATAATGACTGTTAATTATACATTTGTGAGATGTATACAATTTCTAGGATTGTTGATATGGGTTATCGAAGTTATTTTCATTGCCAAACACCAGCACACACACACACACACACACACACACAAATTCAAATTAAGCCAAAGAAAAAAAAGAAAGAAAAAGGTCAATAAAAACATCTTGGAACCCTCACACACCTAAATTTTAGTTTACATTTCAAACACAGACTTAATCTTCCATGATGCTTTCATTAGCCAAGTAACAGCCCTCCCAGAACTGAACAATTTAACAGCCTCCCTAAATGCTTTTCCCTGAATGAACCAGCAAGCATTTGGCCTCTTACCTTTATTATTTGAACAAATGACAGATGATGTGTGCCTAGGCCATATTCCCTTTTCCCCTTCTGCCACTTCAAGGCTATTCAGGGATCCATCACTTGATAAATATGCTGTTGAATGGGTTTGAGATCATAGGCTAATGCAAGAGGGGGCACAAACAATGGAGTTTACGTGTTTCTCATTAAAGCCTGGACCATGAAGGTTCCTTTAGAGGAGACAGGGAGGGGAATGTCTTCAATTTCCAAAGATCCCAGCTACAAGGAGTACTCAAAATTGCAGGCATGAACTAATAACAGGCTTGATAGAGTATAAAGGCCTCCTTAAAGACACTACTTCCCTAAGCAAATAGGAGAGTCCACTTCTGACAAAATATTGATAACAGTAAGTAGAAACTAAATAGAATAGTCTTTTTGGGTTTTTTTTTTTTTTTGGATGAGAAATAGGAGACAAATCACATAGTATAATGAAAAAAAAAATCAGCTATGTATCAGAAATAAATCTGGATTTGAATTCTGTGTGACTATGGGCAAGTAATTTAACCTCATAGATCCTCAGTTTCCTTATCTGTTAAACAGAAAAAACAACTTTTCTCCTACTTACCCCATTTACCCTGGGATAAACCTTAAAATGCTACATATATGTGAAATGCTGCTAATGTTACTAGAAGACTTGGTTATGTGACTGTAAGTCCATTCATATGAGCAGTATGGCAGTGAGAATGTTAGGCAGACTCACCTTGTTAAGCTCAAATCTGTCTTCAGACAGTTACTAGCTGTGTGACCCTGGGCAAATAATTTAATCCTATTTGTCATAGTTCCTCATCTATAAAATAAACTGGACAAGGAAATGGCAAACCACTCCAGTATCTTTGCCAAGAGGAGTCACAAAAAGTCAGATGTGACTGAATTGAATGAACAACAAAAGCCTCTATCTGAGACTCATCTGTAAAATTGAAGGAATAGAATCATCTCTAAGGTCCCAGGATCTTTACATGACAGCTGTTGTGGGGGGAAAAAAAAAAAAAAAAAAAAAAAGCTGGAGCTGTGATTCAAAAAAACGGGCAGCCTCCAAAAATATTTTCTAATCACAGCATTCCATACTTAAATTCTCACATAGATTGGCTATTATGGATCTGGGTGTGACCCTATGAAAAACCCTGTAACATAGAATTGTCAAAATATCATCATCTTAGTCTTTAGCCACAGAGAAATTGCTAGGTACCCAGAATTTCTTTTCTTCATGACTTGCTAAGGAAAGAAATCAGTAAGATCTATCTAGTAGCATATGCAAAGTTTAACAGATGAAGGTGAAAAGTTTTTTGTTACCAACAACTGACTATTTTAAAACAACAGAGGTTCAAGTGTCTATAAATTTTGAAATTTGCACAGTTCTTTCTTCACAACATGGGCCATGATATTTTTATGTCCACTTTATAGATGAAATAAGTTTCCAAGAATTTATTTAAACAACTTATCTGCCCAGTACAAGCAAACAACAATAAAAAGAGTGAAAATGCTATGTTGTAGTTCATACTCAGTTCCCACGGTCTTCTCTCTCTGGGTGTATATGGCTCTGATTCTGAGTCCCAAGGTTATATGCTTTACATTAAGTATAAACCAATCACATCACTAGGAAACCATTATTTGACTAAGACTAAGAGCTAGGATGAACTTAAATTTAAATTCTCCTGTTCCCAAGTCAGAGTTCTTTTTGCTAAATCTCATTATTTGTTTTTGCTCCACCTTCCATAAAAGAATATTCATATTCACTATTTCAGAGAAGCATCATGATATAGAAGTTGGTCACTATGTTAGTCAATAAGCACTTCCATGTGCCAGGCATTGTAATTAGCATTAGGGATAGAAAGGTAAAAACACAGTCCTTGACATTTTATTAGGGGAGACAATATAACTTAGACATCAGAAGAGGCTTGAGTGTGAATCCTACCTCTGAAAACATATTACATAGGCAGGTCACTTAATCTCATCTTAATTTCCTTCAACTGTAATGTTCTCCTTGGTTTGGTTTTTTTGGGGTCTCTGGGAGCAGCCTTCCTTTCAGCAGAGTAATCACCACAAGGACAGACAGGTATTAAAGTCCAAATAATTTACTGTCTCTTCCTGGGACCCAGTTTGCTTTCTTAAGAGGCCTACCTCCTCTCCTTGATTCCAATCTCTGCCCTCTGAATCCAAAGGTTTGTGCTTCAGCCTCCAGCCACCACAAAAGTGAAGCTTCTAGTGCTTCTAGTCTTGTCTTGCTCTGAGAGCTTCTAGCTTATATGCTCTACACTGAGTATAAACCAATCATTATATCACTAGGAAACCATTATTTGCTGTAGGATTAAATCAATCGTTCTGAACTATGCTAAATTAGATTACCACTGTTATCAATTCCACTAAGTACCTTGTAAGAATCTTTTGTTTCAAGTTTAGAGTTCTGGCCCACAATATTCATCCATAAAACAGGGAAAATTAGACCTACTTTATCTACTTTACAGAACTTTTTTGAGCCTCAAAGGAGATAATGTATATAAAAAACTTTGTAAAACTTGTAGTACAAAATCTTACAGCTGCTTTATCTTATTCACTCCAAACACTTCTATCACCTCAGTGTAGATTCTTCCAGAAATTGTATTTTTAAATTCTTGCCTGAATTACCATTCTATATGATGAAACTATTAGACATTTAAAAAAATTACTTTGAATTTTTTTTAAATTATCAAGAACTTAATTTTTCTTTTCAACTTTTCCTGGACAAGAATACTAAGGTTAGTATTCTTAAAAATGGGGGTGAGGGGAAGAAAAGAGAGGGGACATGAGAGGAAGCCCTGAAGAGAATGTAATCCTCAAAGATGATTATATGATCAACCAATCAAATGTTGGGAAGACAAGTGTCATACTACACTGGCAACATATTAATAAATTGTGTCATCTCCACCCAACTATAGTAACACAACCAGCTATTAAAATTCCCAAATTCTTCCCCTCTGGTTCTGATATTAGCTTCTCATGAGGACCTAAATGTTAAAACCTAAATGAACAGTTATCCACAATAGCTAGGCTGGTGCCATTAAAAGAAGTCTTTGCCCCATCCTAAAGATTTTCTTGTAGCTGCAACATTTAGATTCTGTACTTAAAGTCATTGACAGGAATGCAAAAGCCTCCTCTCCCCACACATACACTTTGACTATGGGAGAAAGTTTTTAACTGGGAAGGGCCATGAAAAGATTTCATAGAGAAAGAGCTCTTTGAGTTGGATCATAAAAGATAGGATTGGTTAGTACTGGGAGAAGAAAGAAACTTTATGAATAAAAGCATAGAGGTACAGAGGGGCAGGATGAGTTTAAGATACATAGCACAATGTGCTTTAATATAGAACATATAAAGGAACAGAGTATAAAAGAAGCCAAAAAGGTAACTTTAAATGTAGAACCTTAATTAAATTACCAGCTTGGATTTTATTTGATAGGCAATGGGGAACCACTGAGAGTTTTTGAATAGTATTGTGAAGGAATAGGAACATTATGACCATTTCTTTGGAGCATAAAAGAGCAGAATAGATAACCTCTTGGGATCATCATAGAATCCAGAGGTAGAAGGAACTAGAGAGCTTCAACCCTTTGTTTTACAGAGAAGTAAAAGGAGGTTGAGAGATTTGCAGGGTCACACAGGTAATAAACAGAAGAATTGGAATTCAAACCTAAGCCCTTTACTTCCAAGTGGAATCTCTTTTTCTTATCACAAGAGAGATAATTAGACTTGAACTACTGAGTAACAGTGAAAACAGAAAAGGGTAATTATCATTGTTCTTCTGTTTAGCTGAGTCCTACTCTTCATGACCCCATGGATAATCCTGTTTTTCTTAACAAGGTTTTCTTAACAAAGATACTGGTTTGTCATTTCCTTTTCTAGTGGAATGGGGCAAATAGAAACGTCCAAGGTTACAACAGCTAATGTTGGAGGCCATGTATGAACTCAAGTTTTCCTGACTCCAGATCTGGTACTCTATCCACTAAATCATTTAGTTGTTTTGAAGGAAAATTAATGTTCAAGACTTATAACATGTCCAAGCTGTAAAGGAGCTTAAAGATTATCTAGTCAAATTCTCAGAGGTTTAGAGAAATGAAGAGAGCAAGAAAGTCAGAGGTTATCTACATTCCTAATCTCTAAAAATCATGAATCCTTAAGAAGTGATTCATGAAAATAGCCTTTGTTTAAAGATCTTTGGTGATTGGAACTTACCATTCTCCTACATGAGCCCTTTCAATTTTTGCCAATTTATACATTTTTGTTGTTCACTCATTTCAGTTATATCTAATTCTTTAAGACCCCATTTGGGGTTTTCTTGGCAAATATACTGGAGTGGTTTGTCACTTCCTTCTCAAGCTCATTTTATAGATGAGGAAACTGAGAAAAATGGGATTAAGTGACTTGCCCAAGATGACACAACTAATAAGTATCTGAAGCAGGACATGTGAACTCAGGTTTTCTTGAGGAGTTCGAAATGCATTCTTTAGCTAGCTACTCCATAAAGCATGTGAGAATAACAGTTAAATTCTCAAAATGAAAGAGAAAGGAGAAGAATAGGGAAAGGAAGGAAGAGAAACAAAAAACGAGAGAAGGAAAGAGAAAGAGAAAGAAGATAAATAGATCACGAATCCACAAAACAGCATGGCACCATGGGTGATGTCAAGTTATAATTTGTGCTAGTTTTGAAAACTTTTCCTAATCGAAACCTTCAGACAGAACGAAGTTAAACATGTACAAACCAACTGGGGGAATATAAGGCCACCTTTTCCAAATATTTACTTCAATTTCAACTCTGTTGCTTTTTAAGCTTCAGAAGTTGTCTCCTACTATTTTTCCCTTTCTCACTCATCTCTAAAGTTTGGCATTCCGGCCAGGAATTTATAAACAGGATTTGTGGAATCTCAACTCCCAGACCAGATTCTGTACACTCAAGAGAAATAGATTAGCACCTGATTTGACATTGTTCTCATGTAACCCAGGCTCATATGCTGGGCTTTTTCTAATATTGCCTGTTTTGTTTCTCCATTTGTTTTTGGTTGGTTAGTTATTTTATTTTATTTTATTTTATTTAAGTAGCTGGAGGGTACAGTGGATAAAGGTGCTGGACTTGGAATCAGGAAAATCTGATTCCAAATTCAAGTTTGACCTCAGACACTAGTTGTACAGCTCTGAACAAGTCCTTTAACTTTTCTCTGTCTTGGTTTCCTGGTCAATAAAATGGGCATAATAGTAATACTTATCTACCTCCCATGGTTGTGAGGATAAAATAATATTTATAAAACAAGATGCAAATTTTACAGCACTAAAGAAATGCTATTATTTTACTCTTTACTATTATTTGGAGAGACAAAAGTAAGGGCGAGACCTATCTTTTTTTGATGTGGGGAACTTAAAAGTATGGTAACTCCCTTCTATGACAAAGATAAGTAACAGACAAACCCACAAGTTATAAATATAGAGTTGCTCAAGGTACAAGAGTTGAAAAGATTTGCCAAAATCTGAAGTCACAAAGCCAATATGACAAAAAAATTTAAACCTATGTCTTCCTAATTTCTTCTTCTATCTCATCATGGTATCTTCTACCAATTACTAGCTCACCAAAAACAGCAGAATGGTAATTAAAGGTCCTGATGACCCCTAATCTTAAAAAGGAAGAAAGAAGAGGACAAAGAGATAGCAAAATTCCCAGAATAGATTTCTTGCTTTTCCACCTACATATGTAGAATGATGAAAAAAGCAAGATATTTGCAAACAGAGGGCTAGGGTTCAAATTTTGGCTCTGCCATTTAATACTTAATGAGTGAATACAGTTAAGTCACTTATTACTTCTCATTCTCAGTTGCTTTAATTGTATAGCAAAAGGGCTGGACAAGATGATCTCTCTTCTCTTCAGCTTTGAATCCTAAGATCATTTCCTATGACCATGCAAATGAATGAGCATTGGATTTAAAAATCAAACAAACAAAATCTAACTACAATCAAGAAGAAGAAAGCCATGGCCAAAGGATTCTGGGCATAGAAACCTCTAGAATCATGGACTTACAACCAATAGAATCCAAGAAAGCCAAAGACAAACAACATTTACTAGGCCACAATGGCTCTCCTAGCATTCTCAGAGCAATAAGGACATTTTCATTTTTATTGCCATTAGTGTAGCAAGAAAATCAGTAAAAAGAAAGGGCTAAAACAAAAGGAAAAAAAAAAGGAAGTAAATCTGGGGAAAAAAAAAAAAAAGAGGCATTTGTTTTGCATTTTGAAAAAAACAGCCACTGAGGGAGGTAATTAAAGAATATTTGGACCCCCCAAATGATCCCTATGCCAATCTGAATGAAAATCAAAATTCCTTTCTTTCAAACACCTCAACCATGATAATCAGTTACACATGCAGTATTAATACTATGTTCAAGGACATGAAATCTAATGGTCTCCTACTACCTTAACTGATGATATATTTTTAAAAGAAAAGAAAGGTGATGTTCCAAAAATGAAATTCCTAGAAACAGAAACACTTAAGGACTTTAGTAATTTAATAACTATTTAGAATAGATTGACAACAGTGAGACATGTTTTAGTGTTTTTTTGTTTGTTTTTTTCCATGAAGGGGAAAAATCATGGAATTGGTAGATACAAGTTATGGGGACATTATTTAAATCAGTACCTCCCTACAAAAAAAGTACTATTTTGAGACAAAGTTGGACTACAAGAAAACAAGAGATATTAAAGTACCTCAATGTGAATACTTTGTAATAACAACATGCAATGCTTTGTGTATGCAGAACAAAAGGATACTCTCATCTAACCACACAATTAAACATATTCATGCTGTAACATTTAAAATAAAGATCGAGAGAAAATAGCAATCATTAATTATTTGGTAGAATGAAATTTGAGTGATATTAAAACATTGCTTTGACTCTGATCTAATATTTAAACATTTTGAAAATATTTTATGAACTATATTCCATGTTAAATCTGTTAAGAAATAAGAATTCTGATTTAAATGGATCTCTTGCAATTACTGGCAAAGACTGGCATATGTAATTCTTGGAACAATTATTCTTTCAAATGCACAAATTAAGGGGATGAATATCAATCAAAAGTAATAAAGTTTAATCTAAGGGGGAAAAAAATCCAAGAATGTGGTTTGTCATTATTCCAAGAGAAAAGAAGTCAAAAAGGAGATCTAATCCTTTCCAAAGTTATATTGTGTGCATTATATTATAAAGCAATTTCACATGTATTTTGATGTTCCAAGTATCATTAAACATCCAGAAATCAAAACCAATGCTCTGCCAACTTCCATTTATTATCTTAACTGTTTAAAACATCAAACACTTCAAATTTATAAATATACAATTAAAATCCCTACTTAGAAAAAATAAACCTAAGTGATAGATTTACATTTTTCTTCTTCCATGTTTACTGAAACAAAGAAAATAGAGAAGATCTGTTTTTAAATATAACTTAAGTTCTTTGTAGACTCATGTAAATCAATATGGCTTTTTACCAAAGACATGTCTGAAGATGATTACATTGTATAGAGCAAAAGTCTGGAAATTTAGGCTTCCTCCATGACCTGCTGTACCTTTAAAATTTACCAAAATTTTAAAGTTCTAACTTTTGTCACAAGCAAATTGTAGAATATACAAGGGCCCCAACTGAAACATGTTTAACTTTAAATTCACAAATGATTTAAGACTTTCACATTGCTAATAATAATAATTATTAACTAAATGTCACAAAACTAATTTGAACTCTATAAGAATACTCAGATTTATGTTTTGTAATTTATGAATCCATATTAATACTGACAACTATTGTAGAATCCTTTCTATAGAGGTTTACAAAGCAATCTTTATGGTATTTTTAGTTTTGTATTTGTGTCTTGGTGGTAATAATTTTTTTAAGGGGGTGGTGGTGGTGGTAGCAGCAGTGATAAAAATAGGGAGAATGACAGAGAAGTAAATTCTCCTGTAATGGTGTTTTCTGTTCCACATAGTTAGACAACCTCAACAGAACAAGGAATATACTTAATGTAATCAGAACAGAAACATCTTCAAAATAAATAAAGATGATGATAATGTCTTCTATATGAATAACACAAAAGTTGACCGATTCCCCCCCCCCCTCCAAGACTAGTGATAGATTTGCAGTAATTTATCCATTCACATTTACCCAGGTCTACCTGTAATCAAGAGCATGGATTTTTTTAAAATACAGGATTTTAAAATAATAATCATATATTAGATAAAATAGCTTTGTAAAAAGCTAACTGGTTCCTACAAAAAGGCAGCACTAATTTTATTCTTATTAACACTTTTCTCTAACCAAATGGGGTCATCAGAAATTAAATAGCTTTAGTATAAAAAAGGAGTAGCTGTTCTTTTCTTATTAGATTAAGTCTGTGGAATGTTCATAGTTTTTATTAATATAACTGTTGGTTGACTAGGAACTTTTGAAAATTATTCCTCATTCCACATTTTCATGCTATCTTATTTCCCATGTGTCACTCTTAGAAGAAAATATTATAAGAAATATCTTATAATCACGCTACACATATCAATATAAGTGTAAGAGTACTTCGCTGAAGCTTCTATTCATGTATATATTGAGATCATTCCTATCTCAAGATGAAATAGTAAAAGAGACTCTCTGTATTAAATGTATGAATATATATCATGTAATCAACTGACCAGAGACATAATATTCTGTTATGTATTTTAAGCAGCATAAACATTTAAGGTTTATTGAATTGAATTTCCATTCCATATTAATCTAATTCATAATTAATTCCATATTTAATCTAATTCATAATTAATTCCATATTAATCTATTCATAATTAATCTAACGGGGGGGGGGGGGAGAGGAGGTAACAAATTTGCTTCATACCTCCACAATGGCACAAGTAATAATAATTCAAGTTGTAGGTAATATAACACAGGTATGCATGAGTAATCATGTCAGTAAATTTTTGCTGAGGCATCCCCAGCAGAACTAGAGAAATAGGATATTTAAACATTAAAAGAACTCAAATAGAAGGAAAATGTTGTTAAAAATTTATGTATTTCTAAGAAATAGAAATGGAAAATAAAACTACAAAAGAGATCCTCAGTTATATCAAGCTTATATATTAATACTAGAAATGTTTGTTCATATATAGAAGAATTACACATTTAATCATATATTAGATTACTTACTTTCTAGGTGAGGGGATGAAGGGTTAAATTTCTATATTTTTAAGAAATAGAAATAGAAATTAAAACTACATAAAAGAGATCCTCAATTATATCAAACTTATACATTAATATTAGAAATATTTGTTTATAAATACAAGAATTACAAATGCTTAATCATATATTAGATAACTTGCTTTCCAGGGGATGGAGTGAAGAGAAGGGAGGGAGAAAAATTTGGAATAAGAGATTTTGCAAGGAAGAATGTTGAAAAGTATCTTTGCATATATTTTGAAAATAAAAAGCTATTATTAAAAAAAGACAAATATTTGTTGTATTTTACCACATACTCCCATTTACTTTTCTCGTATAAAAATCTATGTTGTTTTCCTCCCATTTTTCAATTTTTAATTGCCCACCACCTTACACAGCACAGAGAAAATGCTGTAAGATAATTTTCTTTAAACCTTTTTTTAGTAGTAAAATAAAAGGAAGGAAGGAAGGAAGGAAGGGAGGGAGGAAGGAAGGGAGAGAGAGGAAGGAAGGAAAGAAGGAAGGAAGGAAGGAAGAAAGGAAGGAAGGAAGGAAGGAAGGAAGGAAGGAAGGAAGGAAGGAAGGAAGGAAGGAAGGAAGGAAGGAAGGAAGGAAGGGAGGGAGGGAGGGAGGGAGGGAGGGAGGAAGGGAGGGAGGGACAGGAGGGAAGAAATTGGGAGTGCTTTATCTTGTGAGTAGTCAACAAAGATCAAACTAAAAGCCATGCAGAAGGAAAACTAGGAGACCAAAATTTCATTGTAAAATTTCATCTCAATTATAGTTTCATTAATTAACCAGGAAACCAATGAAGATAAATTGTAACTATAATGACAATGACTGAGAGATACCTGCCTTGAACAATGAATAAGGCAGTCAGTCATATGCTCAGGAATCTTAATATTTCTGACTTTCTCTGTAACCTTGAGCAACACATTTTCTGGGTCCATGTCTACATCTGGAAGAGAGGGACAATCACAATATTTTTTCCATATCCATTAACTCAAGTGCTAAAGACTATGAGAGCTTTAGCAGCACCATAAAAATACAAAATTACAAAACTAGCATGAAGGAACCAAGAATCTTAGGGACTTTGTGTTATATGTGAAATTGCTATCACTTTTAAATTGAAATGCCAAAGCAAAACAAAACATCCTACTCCCCCAAAGGAAAAAACAAAACTATAATTTCCTCCCTTCCTTTCTAGACAAATACTATTCATCCTTTTCTAAAACAGACTAATTGATGCCTTATTAAAAATTCCAAATTAATCAGATGTATCTGAACAATTACAATTCCTTTTGATAAGGTGATCATTAGTCATAGATGAAGTTTCTTTCTACATTCAGCGGAATGCTTGGCACGATGTCAGGTCACAAGTTTTAAGTGGCAGAAATAGTCTGATAAATTTTGTGCACATGTTGCAGTCTCCCTGCTAGGTGCCATAATTTGTAGAATATCATGATACATAGACAAAATGATCAACTCCCCCCACCCAAAACAAAACAAAACAAACATCTCATCCCCCAAAGACCAATGAGCAGAAGGCGATGGTTCCATGACACTATAAGGCTGCAGACATTATATGGATCCAATAAGAAAGCAGCTCATTTGAGTGAGAGAACAGCCTCTTGATCTTATGGAATGTTTTTGGACACCTAAAGGTTCTTTTATTGCTGTAGCTGATTAAAATGAAAAGCCTAAACGACTAAAATGTTCTTTTTGATGAGTTTTTGCCATGAACTATAGACCTTGTAGTCTAGTGGGATTCCAGCCCTTTGATCCTGGGCACTCACATAAATTCAGGGTCGTAAAACAACATTGGATTTGATTTTACTAGTGTGGTTGATGTTGCCAGAATTGTAATGCAATCTTGTTCCCCCTCCCATACTTTCTTTTCTTTTGGGTCCATCCACTATTGTTTCATAACACATGGGAAGGAGTTTGAATTAGTTGCTGGCAATCTCACATTGAGATTAAGCCATTACTTTAAAATGTTGGCATCACACAAAAAAGTAGTGATAGCTTTTTTAGATTCAGCCATATTTGAGCAGTGTTTTTTCATGGGAACAATAAACATCAAACTCAAAAAAAAGTCACTTTGTACCAAGATAACTGCTATTTGCAGAATAGTTACTGAACTGCCTTAATTGAGAGAACTGATAAAATCATATCCAGGATCAAAAAATAAATATACACAAAATCATTAAATTCCTAACTAAAATGAGTGGTTACCTGTTCTGTGAGCTACTAAACCTCAAGAAATGCAACATGTATTGTAAAAGTCAAGAACTCAAATACATTCTATAATGGATTCTAACCACACTGATGTTGGGTTGGCCAAAGTATGTTAATATCAGTATCCTGGCCTTAGGCAGAAAAGTCCAATGATAGACTCAATTCATAAAATAACTTACTCAATGAGAGATGACTTATGAGAAGTGACGAGACAGGTGATATGATTAATTTCTCTCTACTGCATGGTATGGCCAAGATAAAGAAATCCTGAACAATGCAAATTGGAAAACAATTATTCTCTCCATTAGATACTCTCTAGGCTCATTATATAGTACTCTATATTGATTGAAACATAGCAGGAGTTTCCAACTGTGATCTTTCTCTACCTGAAATAATATTTGGTTCCATTGCTCATGTGATGTTTTGAAAGAGTGGCATAGTCAAAGCAAGAGAGTTCCACATATATATATACACTTGCTTGCCTCCCTGAATCAAATAAATATTCTTTGGATTCATACTATCCATAGAATCAATTTTCTACTTTGTCCAGTTTAGTATTTTCAATTACTTTTTTTATAGATTTTACTTGAAAAATACACAATACGTTAAACTATCTATCAAACACAAACACATACTTCCTTTCAATAGCATCCACTCATAGGAACACTAGGATGATTTCATTAGAATTTCTAAAATATGAGGAAAACAATCCTCTGCTGGAGATGGACTATATCTAACAGAGGGGAGGGGAAAGATTCTTAGGGTGAATAGGGAATTTTGTTTCTATGAGGGTAAATGGATTATACTCTCTGTTATAAAGCAGAGAATAAAATCATTCTAGAACAAGTTCAAACTGCAGATTATCTTATGATTGAACAGCCCAAGTCTAATGGAAACTAATGCTTATGTTCAGCCTATATAGCCTGAGATTATGGCTATTACTTGTCTTCTAGA
Organism: Sminthopsis crassicaudata; assembly: GCF_048593235.1. Classification (NCBI taxonomy): domain Eukaryota; kingdom Metazoa; phylum Chordata; class Mammalia; order Dasyuromorphia; family Dasyuridae; genus Sminthopsis; species Sminthopsis crassicaudata. Next base: position 263,671,654 of record NC_133618.1, on the reverse strand, counting down.
GATACCATAAAATGAAATCATGCACATTAAGCACTTTGAAAACCTTAAAATAACACAAATATCAGCTATCATCATTATCGCTATTATTATGCTTCCCTGACCAGGATCAAACAGCACTGCCCAAATCTCTCTCCTTAAAGTCTAATTTGCTACTTCTCAGAAGATGACTTTGCCTTCTACTTTACTGAGGAAAATGAGTCAATTCAACAGATGCAATCTTGTTTGACTTGCTGCATTTCTCAAAATATTTCAGATGAATAAATTAAAACCATTTCTAGTCATATTAAAAAATGCTTTAAATCACTATTGATTAGAGAAATGCTAATTAGGATAACTCTAAGATACTACTTCATATCTCTTAGATTGGCCAACATGACAAGAAAATATGATAAATGTTGAAAAGGATATGGGAAAACTGGGACACTAATACATTACTGGTTGAGTTAATGAATTTATCCAGTTATTCTGGAGAGCAATTTGGAATTATGCACAAAGAGCTAACACTGATACAGCAGTGTTACTACAGGGTTTGTAGCCCAAAAGAGGGGAAAAGACCCACATATACAAAAATATTTGTAGCAGCCCTTTTTGTAGTGGTAAGGAACTGGAAATTGATCAGATGCCCATCAGTTTCTCAACTGAATAAGTTATGGTATATGAATGTAATGGAATATTATTGTTCTATAAGAAAAGATCAGCAGATTGAGAAAAGCCTGGTAAGATTTACATGAACCGATGCTGAATGAAGTAACCAGAATCAAGAGAACACTGTACACAGAAACAAGATTATGTGATCAACTGTGATGACTTTCAAAAACATAGTGATTCAAGTCAATTCCAATACATGTGTGATGGAAAGTACCATCCCCATCTAGAGAGAGAACTATGGAGACTGAATGTAGATCAAAGCACAGTACTTTCATCTTTTTGTTGTTATTGCATAATTAGTTATTTCTTTTTTCTTTTTCATGATTTTTTTTCCCTTTTGGTCTGATTTTTTTTTTGTACAACATAACAAAAAGGGAAATATACATACATACATACACACATATATATATGTATGTATACATATATATATATACACAAAACATAAGATTATTTGCTGTCTTGGGGAGGATAGGTAAGGAAAAAAGGGAAAAAAAATCTGGAACATAAAATCTTACAAAAATGAATGTTGAAAACTACATGTATTTGGAAAAATAAAATACTATTAAGGGGGGAAAAAAGTTGCTCTTTGCCTTATACCCATTATGTTTCTTTCTTCTATTTTCTAATCTGTTCATTATACCCTTATGTTTTCTGTGATTTTTCTTTATTCTCACTTTGTGTCTCATTAGGGCAAAGTTTCAGATGTATCAATTTTGAACTCTCAATTCTATTCTACTTCCTTTGTTATCTTTTTAGATGCTAACTTACTTTCTATCATCTCTTGCTCTTATAAATATCAATAAAGAAAGCTGTATCAGATATAAGATGCCTATAGAGTAAGTCATTCTTTGCTTAAGTCTCAACTCTTGTCTTCAACATGATCAACATGGATTCCTAATACTATGTTAATTTGTCTTCTCTGACTCTATTTCCTTTCTACTGCTCTGAGTGCTGATGGTTTTGGAAATTTTTGTATCCCCTTTCCTGGATTGGGATATCATCCAGGAAAAAAAAAAATAACCCCTTGTCAGGGAAATTAATCTCTTAATGGGCAGAGGGAAATCTCTCAATGAAAGCATTATTCTCCTAGTTTGTTAGTGACACCCTTGAAGGATATTTCCCCTCATTTTATTACTCCCACCTTAGTTATCTCCTCCCCTTTACTTGAATATTATTCTCTAATTGTCCCACCTCAAACTTATTGAGAGATTAGAGATATTATTATACCTTCAAAGTTCACCTATGGACTTGTGAGGAGTATATTACCTACTCCTTCTGTCATCTTCCCACATTTGCCAAGCCTGTTGTCTGTATTCCCTTTTATAAAAATTTATTCACCAATATAGAATTAAGGAACTTAGAAAATAGAATATTAATTTACTTTTGCTCTATCCTTTCTACTGATTCTTTAAGTTCACTTTAAATCTTTGGCCCAGTAGGGTTTTTTTGTCCCTTGATAATTCCTTTTATGAATTCTCTTTCTCAACAATACACTTTAAGCTTTAAAAAAATGCTTTCATTATTTAGAATTTTCTGTTATATTTATTTACCTTTCTAATATTTCTATAGTTTGGAGTATTAAAAATCAAGTAACCAGCTCAACTCTTATGTTTTGATTTTTTTTTTTTTGACATACCTTTCTGTTGTTTAAAGCACAATGTTTTTCTCTGATTATTAGACTCAAATTGACAGAAAGGGTATATGATCTGGGTCTTGATTAGAGCTCTTCTACCTTTTAGAAAATACTATTTTTTTTTCCTTCTCCAATTCCTTATGAACTCAAAAGTATTATTTGAATTTCTTTTCCTTCACACATGAAAGGACTTTACCTTTCTCTGGAGTGCTGGCAAAATTTGTTACTGAAATTGTGAAATTCTTGAGCTTAAAACATGGGTTGATTCCCCCCATCCCCCTTTTGATAATTCTCTTTGGATTTTAGAGCTCAGTGCTTTGATATTTATATTCAAAAGTTCTAGACAGTTTTCTTAATTTTCTCAGTAGGATATCTAACATTTTAACTTTGTCATGTTCTGATAAAGTGATAATCCTTAAGTTACGCCTTAAAGTTAAATCATTTTGGTTTGTATAGAATTTTGTGCTCTTTTAATATTGTTGCTTTTCTCTTCTGTAAGATTTTCTTCCACTTGAACGTTTTTATGTTCTAAATCTTTTAGGGATTTTCTTTGAAGGGATTTTCCCCACAACAAATTTAATTTTTTTTTTCTAGCCTAATTTTTATGTTTTAAAAAAAATCTTTTTTTGATTTTTGATTTTAGATATATTTCACTCCTAATTTCTTAAAGCATTCTTAAAGCTTCCTTACTGTTCTAACATCTCTGGAGAGTCTAAAAGAATCTCTTTTTCATTACAGAATTTTGGTTTATTTTCCTTTACAGTAAAATATTTATATATGGAGCCTCTCTGAGGTTTTGCTCATTTTTCCTTCTGTATTTGAACCTTTTCATGTTGGTTTGTCTGTTTATAAGTTAGATTTTTATTCAGGCTTTTCTCTCAAACTTTTATTCTTTCAGCTTCCCTCTCATTCTCCCAAATATTTACCTCTGGTTTCCTTCCTTCATTCTTTGGTTACTCTTCCTTTAGTTGTTATACAAACTCCTGAAGTTGGGCTAGTCTGGATACCTGGACAGAGTATACTCTGGAGGAGAGAATTAGTTCCATTTTGGATATTAGTCCCCTTTCTTTTATGTTCTGATGCTTTTCCCCTTTCTAATTATTCTCTGCACTACCCACAATGCCAATCCACTAATCATCTCCTAATTGCTTTCCCTTTCCTTTGTATAGCTGCATGAAAGCAGTAGTATGTAGTCTCTTGTTAGGTGGAAGGGAGAGGTTTGGACTTGGTCACTGATGTAGGAAGAGTGGGTAAGGATGCCTATAGACAAACGCTGAAGTATAATGCTTGTGCTTTCTGTTCTGGACAAACAGAATGAACTATATGTATTGTATGAAGTTGGTTTAAGGGTGGAAGGTGATGAATTGATATTCAAACTTTACAATGTTATTTCATGAGATTTTTATCTTGTGTGGTATTTTTATTTTACCTTGATTATTTTATATATGGCACTTTTCCCCTTAGATTTCTGGGATGGCGAAGGTTAGGGAAAACAATTACTCCTCCAACTTGTTGTTCACATAATCTTCGTTTATTTAGAATCACCTTTGTGCTGATTCAGTTAAAGAAATGTTTATTCACTGAGTGGACGCCCATCAATTTGAGAATGGCTGAATAAATTGTGGTATGTGAATATTATGGAATATTATTGTTCTGTAAGAAATGACCAGCAGGATGATTTCAGAAAGGCCTGGACTTACATGAACTGATGCTGAGTGAAATGAGCAGGACCAGGAGATTATTATATACATCAACAACAATACTATATGATCATCAATTCTGATAGATGTGGCTCTCTTCAACAATGAGATGACTCAAATCAGTTCCAACTCAGCAGTAGTGAATTGAACTAGCTACACCCAGAGAAAGAACTCTGGGAGATGACTATGAACCACTACATAGAATTCCCAATCCCTCTATTTTATATGTCCATCTGCATTTTGGATTTCCTTCACAGGCTAATTGTACACTATTTAAAAATCCAATTATTCTTTATACAGAAAATAACTGTTTGGACATGTATACATATATTGTATTTAACTTATACTTTAACATATTTAACATGTATTGGTCAACCTGCCATCTGGGGGAAGGGGTGGAGGGGAAGGAGGAGAAAAGTTGGACCAAAAGGTTTTGCAGTTGTCAATGCTGAAAAATTACCCATGCATATATCTTGTAAATAAAAAGCTATAATAAAAAAATAATTATTAAAAAAGAAATGTTTATTCAGCATCCCTCATATATAAGCATTTATACGAGGTGCTAAAAAAAAGATCCAGTCCCTTCAAAATGTCTATTAATTTATTTCTAATACTTTATTAGTTTTTACCAAACTATGTATAGAACATATAGCATAATCCCTAATGATATAGAAAACAAGAAATTCACAATAATAAGAAACAGAAGTAACAAGTGGTTACTTAGGTAAAGTATATTAACATAGGTTACACAGGTATGCTAACTTAATACTGTCATATTCATTTAACTACCAGGATATGTAATAAGTTCTCTACTTTACATGAAGACATCTACTTAAATTTTCAGTGACAGGATTTCTTTCATTAGACTTCAATTGATGCTATGGGATTTTAGTTGCCCTTACTGGTTTTTATTTCTATGGCCAATGGTGTAAATATTAAATAATTCAGAAGGAAGACGTTTATTTGCATATGTGTATACCAAATGCATACAAGTTTATGTTTTATATGTAATACAACATAAGCATTGTGTTAATTACTTGGTACAAGCTCCAAACTGTGATATAGTTTCAATTTCTGACAGTACTGCTCATGCATGCATGCATGCTTCTACTAAGATAAGGCTGACCCAGAATGTCTGACAAAGTAGAATTAGATTGAACAGTATTTCCTACCTCAGTTTTATATCATTCAAGTGTTCAATTTGTGCTATTAACACACACACACACACATACACACACACACACACACAAAATTTCTTTACTCTTTTATGCTTTTAATTCTTTAATTTTTTAAAAATAGATAGGACATATATAAAAATAGTACCCATTAAAGAGTATACTTCAGTGAGTATTAGAGATATTACAATGGTAACAGCTAAAGGGAAGTAATGAATTTCAAGGATCATTCAACCCCTTCAATGAAAGAGGATTAGTCTTACCAGACAACAAAGAAAAGTGTAGTCAAAACCAAAAAGTAATGGCCTATACCAACAAAATACTGCAACAAAACAGCTTAATTAAACCTCAAAAGACAAGAAAAGGGCTTCCAAAGAACCTAGCAGCTAGAGGGGCTTGATTTTTTTTATAGTATAATTGAGACTTCTCAAATAGTTGAAAGAAAAATTAGAAAACTAATTTTAAAACTATCTGCTAACAACTGTTATGAAAAAAAAAAGTCCCAAGAAAAACAATAAATTATAATTAGTCAGTGGAAAAAGGTCATTTTTACTGCTGAAACTCGTTATTTTATTCAGCACTACCTTAAAAACTTTGACTTGAGAAGTTCAGATAAGCCTATATGTTCTCGGTGACTTCAGAAGATAGTGAAAAATCTATCCCACCAAAAAAAAAAAAAAAAATTTCTCATAGTCTAGGAAGCCTTATCCTCGTTAAGAATGTGATGAACTTTGATCAAGTGACCAGTGGAATCACTTCTGAATTGAAGATATTCCAAATAGTCAAAGAATATTACAACTCAATAATATAATATGTCACATAATAAAAAGATAAAGAAATTTATCCAAGAGAGGAAGATAAACATGCTTTAATGACTTACCAAGATTAGATGTGGAAAAATGGATTGTTTATCCAAAGTATGTTTAATAGCCATTGTGATAAGTGATTTCATGATAGCAAATGTGTTATAATCTTCTGTAATCAATGTCAAATTATTTTAAACAAATAATTACTACAAAAAAGGAAACATTTAATTTTTTAAAAAATTAAAATTTTAAAAGGTTACATATCACTTAATGTAGTTGGTTTACACTGTAACAGATAATATACCTCCAATTACATTAACATTGTAGGATAAATTTGTACTTTAGATTAAATTAGGTACTATTTTTATATGTCTTAGTAGGCAAAAGCTCTTCCTAGAATGAGATCGTAAAGATGTATAAACAAAAGAAAAATATTAGTAGAAAGAAGGTCAAACTGACCTCCAGTGGTGATAGGGAGAAGTGTCTTCCAACAGAACATAATTCTTAAACTAGTAACTGCCTGTTTGTGAAGAAATTATAAAAAAGGGCCTAAGATATTTACAAACTTTTAGGCAGATAACATAATTTGAAATTTGTCTAACATTAGTTATGCAGAGTTGTGAATTAAAAGCTACTGTTACTAATCATATAATATTCTCTCCTTTCCAATAGCCTATGATTTCTTTTCTGGTAGCTACTGTGGGGAAGTAATAAATTTCAAGGATCACATTCAACTCCACCATGAAACAGGATTAGACTTACCAAAGAATTGCCTTCTATTGTTATATTCTCACGTATTCTTTCCTAGATTCCTCAGTAGATTATAAACTCCTGTAAGTTAGGGACCGTAACTCTAGCTTCTTAGAATCCCACCAAATTAATATATATAACAGGGAGTCAGTAAACATACACAAAACTATAATAAACTCAGTCACAGTGCAGATGGAAATTAGGTAGTTTGTTTAAATATAGAAATAGGCAGCAATGAAAATTATTTTCCCATCTTTTTTTAAAATTTACAAATAGCTTGTTTAGTTTGGGTTTAGTTGTAGTTTAATTTTGGTTTTTTAGAAATTTACAAAGACAGCTATGAAATTTATCCTTCTATCTTAGCGAAATTAACAATGTAAATGTAAAGATCAAAACAACAACAAACAACACAACAGAGTATAAAGAAACCAAACTTGGTCCTCTTTTCCTCTCCAAAAAAAAAAAAAAAAAAAAGAAAGAAAGAAAGAGAAAATGCATTTCCTTCCCTTCTTTGTAAAGGTGAAGAACTATGAGTATAGAACATTGCATATACTACCTGGTTTGGTTGGTACAAAATTCTGCATTTGCATATTCCACAAAAAATTTTCAATTTTGGAAGGTATAGGCTACCTTCTCCCTCTAAGTAGTATATTCTCAGGTAATATAAATTAATTGGAATATCAGTCTTAGTAAAATATAATTTGGAAGATAAATATGCTGTCCACCAAAACTACATAAAGCTTTTTTTTTTTAATTAATTTTATAATTATAACATTTTTTTGACAGTACATATGCATAGGTAATTTTTTTTTTTTTTTTACAACATCATCCCTTGTACTCCCTTCTGTTACAAATTTTTCCCCTCCTTCCCTCCACTCCCTCCCCTAGATGGCAGGCATTCCCATATATATTAAATATCTTATAGTATATTCTAGGTACAATATATATATATATATATATATATATATATATATATATATATATATATATATGCAGAACCGAATTTTGTTGTTGTTGCAAAGGAAGAATTGGATTCGGAAGGTAAAAATAATCTGGGGAGAAAAACAAAAAATGCTAACAGTTTACACTCATTTCCCAGTGGTCCTCTTCTGGGTGTAGCTGATTCTGTCCATCATTGACCAATTGGAATTGGATTAGCTCTTCTCTATGTTGAAGATATCCACTTCCATCAGAATACATCCTCATACAGTATTATTGTTGAAGTGTATAGTGATCTCCTGGTTCTGCTCGTTTCATTCAGCATCAGTTCATGTAAGTCTCTCCAAGCCTCTCTGTATTCATTCTGCTGGTCATTTCTTACAGAACAATAATATTCCATAACATTCATATACCATAATTTACCCAACCATTCTCCAATTGATGGACATCCATTCATTTTCCAGTTTCTAGCCACTACAAAAAGGGAGTGCCACAAACTTTTTTTTTTAAACACAAATGGTATTTGGAATATATATCAACATTAATTTATTTCTCTCTCCTCGTATATATTTAACCTAGTTAAAATCAGTTTTCAAATGTTTAACCATTCAAATGTATCACCCAAAATAGCTTTAAGTTCATTTTACATATTTAATATTCATTCATCTGGCCAGATGTTATAGCCTTCAAAAGAATCAAAGGTCCTTGAAGGCAATGATTATTGTGTTTTTGTATTTCCAATTCCTGTGGCTAACACAGGGCCCATGTACTTATTTAAGAAATACTTCTTGTCTAATTAATCAAGTAGTAGAGACCTGTATTCCTAATATTAGTCAAGATTATTTCATCCTCTTCTCAGTTCCTTCTACCACAAATAAGTGGTTAATAACTACTTCTAGTAAATATCAATTATATTGAGTCCTACAAAAGTATAAACAATGAGCTAAGGATAAATCATCCGTATGACACAATGTAGTACCTGCTGATACCCACCCATTTTCCAAGCAATAGCAAAACAGTCAATACAACTAAACCTTCCCTTTGGTTAACACCCTTAGGTTCCATGACTCATCTATTTACCTGTCTCCCTTTCAGTATTTGCATATAGCTTTCTAAATGCTTTGGTAAGCAGTACATGAAAAAGAAAGGTAGTGGGACAAGGACAGATCACAAATTCAGTTGGGGAGGTGACAGGGCTTTAAGGAAATTCAGTGGGAAAGTTCCCTCCCTTGATCTCATCCTGTCCCTACTTCTCAATTCCCACCTGGTACTATTTACCTCTTCATCCACTACTTGAGCCACCTTAAATCATGAAACTTCCATCACAAATAAAACAACAATCTACCAACAATAAAAGACACAAAAGCGAATAGACACTACATTTCAAAGATCAAGTTCTTCACATTTCTGGGGAAAGTAATGTTCAATAAACTTTTGGAGAAAGTTATGCTTTAGAAATCTAGTAGTGAATCTAAATTTATTTTTTTTTAAAGTAGAAATGTAACTTTTCCATGAGTCTACTGGTCCTTTTATAAAAGACTTTGAAGATTCATAAGGAGGTATAAGGTTGCAGAAGAGGCAGAGCAAATTAAATACATTCTGACTTGGTACAACTCTAATCCAGCCAGACCCTTAAGTGGCAGGCAATAACAAAGCATTTGGCTTCTTATATCATTTAAAATCATTCTTTTGTGAGTACTGGTACTCTACTAGGAACCCAACTACTAGTGCATGCGTGTGTGTGTGTGTGTGTGTGTGTGTGTGTGTGTGTGTGTGAGAGAGAGAGAGAGAGAGAGAGAGAGAGAGAGAGAGAGAGAGAGAGAGAGAGAGAGAGAGAGAGAGAGAGAGAGAGAGAGAGAAAGATAAACATATTACATTTCATTTAATCCAAAGGTTTCATGCCATTCACTTCACTGAGTAACATATTCTGGATTTTTTCACAGCCATATACTAACTGAAAAGTGCTGGTACTACACTTAGTGTAAATATACCTAAGCCAAGAGTCACCCTCAAACAATAAACATATGAAGAATATTACTGAAACAATAACTACCCAAGCATCTTCATCATACAAACACTTCCAGACTACAAAGCAAGCCAAAATAAACTACGATGAAATGGTCAACAATTATGCTCTCCTACCTCCATAATAGATCAGCAAAGAGGATCTCAAAATACAAATATGCCTGGACTTGTTCGAGGAAACTAACAGAACTATCTACTTTACGTGGGAACATCCCACAGACAGGTGATTGCATGGGGAAACAGTAATATTCTTTTTCTTCAGTGAAATCAAGAAATTCAAAGGAATTTATATGGCACATTGTAGGAATTGAAAGTAAGGGCTGAAGAGAAGTAAATATATGTGAAGTAAAATAAAAATTAAATGAATGGATAGATGAGTTAAAAACCAGATTTTACTACTTTCTCACTTTATGAACTAATAAAAATAATCAAAGGCTTTCTTGAATCCTAGTCATCATCTGTTAAATGAATATAATCAATAATTGGGATCAGAGTGATAAAATGATGGAGTAGCATTTCTCAAACAGGAGATAGGACCAATGGAAGGGCGAGAAAGGTGAAGGAGAGAGACTTGTTACCTATATCCATATGAACAATGTAAGACTGCCCGCTTCTTCTCTTAACTTATACCCCGCTATATAGTTCATTGTTACTTTGGCCCCTGATATTTTTTCCTCTTTACCAAACTCCAACTTTAAATAAGTAAACTAGGGGAAAATAATGTAATTTCTGAAGTAATTCAATTAAAAGGCGGCTATTATTACTATTGCTCTCTTCCCATCTAAGTTATTACTTATTTTATACAGGGAAAAGAAAATGGTCTACAGAAGTCATAAAGTCAAGGCACCTATATATTAAGCAGGGATAGGGACTGAATCTGGGATTACGTAATTATAATCTCATATATTATTGCTGTGTACTATAAATATCTTGAAATATAATCTCCCAAGGAATTAAAAGAAAGGAACTGGACCTGTGATCTGGCTGGTATATGGAACTCCTAGGACAGGAAACTCCCAGGAGAGGAACCTCTGCAATTAATAGTCTTAGAGAATGACCTATATTACAAAAGGTTAAATGAGTAGTTCAGACTCAGATAGTCAGAATGGGTAAGAAACCAAGTACTTCTAATTTTGAAGTCATACAGTCTCTCTGATATAGCAATTTAAAAAATGGGGAAATGAAAAGGCTTGCTACAATATAATCGGATGTAAAAATTTAAACATTGTGCTTCTATTATGAAGATAAATCTTTATCTTCATTCCCAAAATAGAAATACAATAAAGGTCTGAAGGTTCTAAAAGCAATTCAATTCCTTTTTCAATCCCTCCCTTTTTGAATGTAGACTTAGATGAGCCTGGTAAAATCTGCCCAAGGTCACTGTCTGAGTTTCTTTAACTGTAAAATGGAGATGATAATACTACCTTACCTCCCAGAGCTGCGGTGAAGATCCAGTGAAATATTTGTAAAGCACTTATTTAGCTTAGTGCCTGACATCTAGCCGGTACTTAAATAAATATTGACTTCCTGCCTCCCTCTATTTTTTCTGCCTTTCCTTCCTTCCTCTCCTTTCACTAGCTATTTTCTCAATCCTTTCATCCAAAGATTGTACTATAGCTCCAACAATACATCCTTTTAATGATTCTTCTAGTGAAATAGAAAGCTAAGAAAAGCATTGAGTCAGTGATAAATCAGAGATTTATGCTTCTTTTCAGCCTTCTCATCTAATGCACTATGCTGTCCATGAAAAGCATGCAACTTAAACACAAGATATGAGAAACAATGTTTGTTAAAAGTATTAGTGTTATGCCATTTTAGTATATGGTCAGAGTTTTTTTTTTTTTTTTTTTAAACAATTTTTATCAAGTTCCCATTATACATCCAACATTTTACTGACATTATAGGAAATATAAAAGAAATGTCAGATACAATCCTTACCTGGAAGGATCCAAAAAGCTAGAGAAGAATAAATTAAAATATATTAATTATTGGTCCCCCAAAGAAACAATTTTAAAAGTAGCAGGGACTTTTGAAATCTATTTCAATCCCATTATTTTATATATGAAGAGATGGAGACCCAGAAAAGTTAAATTACTAATGTCACACAGTTAATTAATAATAAAGCTATAACCTTGGTTTCCTGATCCCAGTTAAGTGTTCATTATACATCCATTATACAGCATCTCAACAAGGGGATGGGCTTTCAATACTGGAGCTAAGCAAAAAGTAGAGTGGCAGAAATGCAGGTAGATCCAATGGAGCCTCCAAGATGTAAAATTAAGAAATTTGAGTTAGTAGAAAAATGCCAACCCAGGTTTCTTGATTCCCATTTGAGAGCCTCTTCTACCATACCATACTCCCTCTTCTGAAGTGAGGCATCAGAATAATAAATTCCAATGTTCAAAGTATTTCAGCCTCACTGACAGTGTCTCACCTGAAACAAATAATCTTCTCAGAAAAGCCACCTCAGGTCCCAATGACACTTCAAAGATTGTTGTAACAAGCAGAAAATGCAGACATGAACGAAGCTTGAAATTGGAATTGCTAAGAAGCAGCCTATGAGATGAGCAACCAGCTGTGTAGTGTACATGAGTAATGGAAGCACTTGTTATTCAGCAACCCACCTATTTTTGCAGGACCAGAGTTTGGCACAATGCAATGGTATCTGCCTGTGATGTAAGATGAAATCCTCCAAAGGGAGGAGACAAAGTGCTTCCTGGGACTATCCAATACTTAAGAAATTATTTTGTTCTTTGCATAGAAACAAAAATCATGGTTATAGTTCGCAATTATATAATGCCTTCAGGCTTATATAGTTCTTGCTTTCCATAACAATTCTGAATTAGGATTCTATGCTCCAAATCAGGATTCATAGCTCAAAACTAGAAGAGAGCTCAAAGTTGTCCAATGCAACTGCTTGATTTTAGAGAATAATACACTGGAAACCAGAGGGATGCCTCCTCTAATATAACAAAGGTGACAGTAGCAGAGTCTGAAAGCAAATCTAGTCCCTGACTACAGATTCCATGCTTTCCATAGAAGCCCAATGACTTTTTTTGAAGCATGCCTCTTGGCTTCTATTTAATGACCTAAAGTGATAACTGGCATACAAGACATAAAATGCAAATAGAGAAGTTTGGAAGACTTAACATCTTCCAATGCAACTGGTTTTTTATACTTCTGTTTTGTTTGGCGCATGGAAATTGATCAAAAGTTCAATTAAACTAACAATGTTATACCATGAGTCTTTATGGTTTCACTGTGTCACAGTGGTGATATCATCAATTTCTATCTGGGCATACAAATGATTCTTGGATTGTAAATCATTCTTCTCTTTTTCCCTTGCTACATTTCCCAGAAAGTAATAGATTATCTGCTTAATGCTGGTAGTAACATAAGATTTTGCAAATCAGCCAAATTATTTTTAAACCCCAACACCTTCGGTTCCAACTCAATTTCTGTTCATTTTAGTTTCATCAGCAAAGAATAAGTCTGAAAAAGTGGGCCCAAGGGGTACATTGTATGGATACAATTATTTTGTGGTGCCCTGATGCTTTCAGCTTTATTTCCACAAAAAGATTAAGAAAGTCCACAGTTTTTCCTAATGGCGACACATAATTTTGTTCCACTAGGGACAACAAAATACAGCATAAGTCCACATCCAGCTTTGAGTTCATTTTCAGATTCCTTTAAGCCTAATCAAGCTATTATAAACCTGAATGCATTTAACAATGAATAGAAACACCAGAGACTCTAATATAGAGCTTTGCCTGTGCCAAGGGCTCTGGTCCTGATTTAACAGAATACAGGGAAAAGCTTACTTGATAAAGTAACTACTTACAACCAGTTCTCTTTTCCCCCATTCCTTCCCCTGGTCACATTAGTGGTTAGAAACTGATAAAGCCATTTGGCATCTCCATGACATTACTCAAAGCCACAATTGCCTTAATCTGTAACTGCTTCTCATGAGACAGATGAGGGGTATGTATTGTTTTCCACTTTTCACAAAAGGAGAAGCAGGGCATACCTGACAAATGCATTGCCTCCTGCACGATAGGGAACTCAAATGTGGACCTAAGTTAAGTGGTTTATTCAAATCACCTTCCAGGGCACTTGGAAAATTTGGGAAATTCAACATGATTTATACTTGATATGAGTGGGTTTTCCAATAAAGTAGGAGATAATAAAGATGTGAAAATAATGAAAGGAAAACTAGAGAAAGGAAAAGATAATGTGAAGGAAAAAAAGCAGGGATTAAAAGTAACTGATATTAAAAAGGGAAAGAGGACAGGAATACAATGATTCTAAACTATATACAAGCACTTCTATGCTGAAGTTACTCTATGATGAATACATTCATGAGCTTGGGAGCCTATGAAAGATCATTTACTTTAGTTCCTTTATTTTTCAGATCAGAATGTTCAAGCTTAGAAAAGTGAAATTATTTTTCCAAGGTCATATAAATACATTTGAGTAGCCAGGGCAAGCCAGGAATCTGCACTGAATAAACAACCCAATGCACTTGGGACGAGTTTATAAATTCTCTGGCTCTAGGCTTTCCCCTTAGTGAAAGATGGAGTCCATGTCTCTTTACTCCAGGTTCCATAATCTTCACTATCCCAAGCTGCCTTTCCATTTTAAGGCTATGGGAAAGCAGTGTTACTAAATGAGACCTTGGTGACCTAAAAAGAACTCATGAAATTTGCTTGAGTACCTAACTTTGCACAGGAACATAAAACATTTATTAAGCACCTATATATAAGGTAACAGGATATAATGAAAACAAGTTTATTTACACAACATTTTATGGCTTGTAAAGAACATATTAACAATTCTGTGAAGGAGTTACAATTATTATTGTTACTTCCAATTTACATAACAGTAAAATGAAGCACAGAAAAATTACAATGAAGTGCTTATAGCTGCACCACTTCATAAGTATTAAAGGCAGAACCCAAATTCTTGGTTTATCTACCTCCAAGTTCAATGTTCTACCAATCATCTCATGCTATCTTTTGCTATAAGGCACTGAAGGAAAGGCTATTTAAAAAAAAAAAAAAAAAAAAAAAAAAAAAGGAATTGGGTCCAAAGAGTTTAAGCTAGATAAAAGGTCTTCAACTGGAATAGAGAAAGGGAATAAGGTCTGGACCCATTATTTCATTGATAAGCACAGAAATGAAGGCAAACTGAAATGTCCTATTTCACAAAAGGAGAAAAACTTATCGATTGTTCACATATCTCAAAGCGCTTATATCTGCATTGTATTTTTCCTTCAACAGTTTTGGAATTGTCAAGTTTATTATGTAGAAATTATCAAATGATCTCTCAGGTGCTAGGAACAAACAATGAAGAATGAGTTGTTATTTTTCCAAGGATAACATATCTTGACTATAAGTTAGAATCAGGTCAAAGTGTAAAAATGAGCCCAAAGATCTCAAATTTGAAGTATGGGTCATAAAACATGGGAGATATTTGGCTCAATTTGTTGGTCGGGGGAGGAGGGAGAGCAAGGGAGTGAGGGCCCTAAGGCAAAATAAAGGACTTAAAAACCAAACAAAATTCGCTACTACATAAGAATTTTTTAATCTTAAATCATAAGTTATTCAATATAATAAGTAAACTTGGAGATTGGGAGAAAGCTTACACTGCAATTTTGGAGAACCATTCATCTTCTTGGCCTTGGTTTCTTTATATGGCAAAAATGGAGCCAAAAATACTTGCCATGTAATAACTGTAGAAAAGTCCATAAAAGGATTTGAGAATACTTTTAGTTTATTTAAATATTAGTCCTTGGACCTAAAACGATTCAGTTTACTAGTATTAGTCTAGAAGTGAAAATGTCATCACAAATGCATCTTATTACACATGAAACAGGGGAGATAGTCTCACTGCTTTGTTTATATCTCAATAAATATTTAATGATAATGAATTAAATTTTAACATTTTAAAATTGTTTACTAGCTTCACCCAGTTATTTATTTTATTTTATTTTATTTTTTTGCTGACAGAAACAAAGAATAGAGTGATAGAATTGGAATAGCTCATTTAGTCTATCCCTTTCATTCATTCAACTTATGGAAGTTGAGAATAGTGGAGTTACTGCTCAATTTTTCTCTTCCTAGGCTTTAGAATCTCCATTACTTGTACCTTACGGACAGAAACCCACTTTTTTCTTTTAGCAAGAATCATATTTTCCCTTATTCCAAAAAGATAGTCAATTCAGATAAACAAAATATTCATATTAATGTCTACTCCTTAAATTATGAAAAACACTTTATTAAAGAACTCAATGACACAGATAACAAGAAATATTAGAACACAATAGTATAAAAAACAAAATATAGGAAGACATATAGAGAACATGTAAAATACCTGTTATTTAAAAATAACTGATCTGGGAACGAGATCAAGGAGAGAGAATTTAAGATACACTGGACTCAATGAAAAACATTAAAAAGTCTAGATGCTATAGCTCAAAAAAAAAAAAAAAAATCACATGCTGAGATCTATTAGAACCAAAGAGTAAAGTGAAAAATAAAAACACATGCAACAGCCTGCTATAATAATTAGCTTATTTTAAACCTAGGGGAATTATAGTGGGGACAGATACTTGGCACAGTGCATAGAACTCTTGCCCCAGAGTCAAGAGGGCCTGCGGTAAAAATCTGACCTCAGAAGTGCTAGTTGTGTGACCCTGGGCAAGTAACTTAATCCCAAATGGCTTCAAAAAAATGAAATAAATATAAACACACACATACACACATATAAGTAGCCCCTCATGTCTCTATGATTCCCTCCTCTGCAGTTTTAAGCAATCTATTTGAGATGAAAAGTGGTTAGATCAATCATAATTGCTTTTAAGTCCCAGTTAAGAATATCATTAACATTAATATCATCCTAGTCAATCCCTGACCTTTTTGTGGTTGAGGCAAAAAGTCAGGTCCCTGGAAGGATATGTTTGAATTTTAAAACAGTATGTTATATTAGCATTTCCATGGGTAGAAAGGCACCAAGGAGAATGTTCCTAAAAGTGAAGAGCTCTTCTCTGGAGTTACTTTAGTATTTAAATATTCAGGGACACTGATTAGGTCAATTTCACAAACAAACTAAGATTCCAGAAAGGGAAGGAAGATACTGGGTAGCTCAAAAGTTTTTCTTTTCTTTTCAGTTAGGATATGTTATTTTTGTCAATGTAAGGAACTCCTGTGAGCACCCACCACCAAAGGACAACTCATCTATATAGCAATCAATTTCTTGGAGAATTTTGCCAGGGCATTGAGCAACCAAGAGACTTGCTTAGCATCATATAGCTAATAACTATGAAAGACAGAATTTAATTCATATCTTCCTTATTCAAAGGTCAGCATGCCTTTTGCTCTATCATATTTTGAAACAGAAAGGATTTTTTAAAATTGCATTAAAGAGACCAGATACAATATGAAAATCTTGTAGAAGGTATAGAAAATTTCCTTCATAGAAGGAACAAAATTCTCAATAGGTAGAAGTGGAAAGCTTAAGAAGACTTGATTTGGAGGAGGCAGCATAGTTCTTTGAACATTTGAAGATCTGTCATATAGAAATGAGATTAAAGCTACCCTCTTAGGTCCTTCAGGGCAGCAAATGGTAGAGGCTGAAAAAAAAAAAGGGGGGGGGGCAAATTTAGATTTTACATTATGAGAAGGGAAAGAAAATTATTTCCTAACAATTAAGCTCCACTTAAGGAGGGAACTCAGCGCAAAAGTATTATCTCCTCCCCCCAATTAGATTCTAAGCTTCTGGAGGACAGGAACTGTCTTTCTTTTTCTATATTTATATCCCTAGAACTCAAGGGATACACATGCCACATATAATGGGCACTTAATAAATGTTTATTGACTACTAACTTATTGACAATTAGACTTGTGCCAAAGTATAATGAACTGCCCCAGGGGATTGGAGGAAAGAGTGTTCCCTTTTTGGGAGATCTTCAAGTAGAGGATAGGTGATTACTAGTCATTTATGTCACGGGGAGATTCCTTTGAGGTATAGACTTTATGGGTCAGCTAGGTAGCATAATGATTAGAGTGCTAGACCATGTATTAGAAAGACTCATCTTTATGAATTAAAATCTTATTAGCTGTGTGACCCTATGCAAGCCACTTAACCCTGTTTGCCTCAGTTTTCTCATCTGTAAAATGAGCTAGAGAAGGAAATGCCAAGAAAACCCAAAATGAATTCACATAGTCAGACATGACTGAAAATGCCTGAAATGCAATGGAATTTTATCACATGATTCTTAAATTTTCTTTTACCTCTAAAATCGTGTCATTTTCTGAATCAAAGATTTTAATTATGGTGGAATAAAATTTTGAAGTTGTTGACAGCTCATAGTCCTTCATCCAAGTTTACCTTAGCACCTATTTAGCAAAAATAGTTACTAAAAATATCAGGTAATTCCTTGCTCCTGAAGAGTTTCATCTTAATTTAGCCCTTTTCTATTACCTTCCTTGATGGTGGAAAAGATCTGTGACTTCCATTAAACAAGATAATGTCCTAAGTCTTTTCTCTGAAATCTCACTATGCCCAATGAATGTGTCTTGAAAAACTGATTCAAGCATTTGGGTTTTTTGGTTTGGGTTACACTTTCTAGTATGTACACTGGATGTTAAAATTGCTAATTGCAATCTTGGTTAAAGTGCCGTGAAAATTCCCTCAGGAGTTAGTGAGTTTACCATTACTATACAATTTCAAGTAGAGACTCTATGACTTTTTCTAGAGAACCCAAGAAGAGTGTGATGGGTTAGTCAAAATCAAAAGCCCCTAACTGGTAGAGAGCTATGACTTAAGCTTAAGACCTCGGACTCTACTACACTCTCTCTCTCTCTGTGTGTGTGTGTGTGTGTGTGTGTGTGTATCCTCTCTGTCAAAATAATTTCTACATTTCAGATAATGTGACTGATGTCTAGTTTCTTTTAGGCCCTGAGCCAATGAGCTTATGATGATTACTATAGCCATATAGACACCCCTTCAAAAGAAGTCATTGTAATGCAGTGGAAAGAATTATTGAATTGAGAATCAAGAAATAAGGTTCTTTATGACCCTAGCCCCATCATTAACTAGCAATGTCATCTTGGATAAAATCACTTCTTTTTGAGCCTTAACTTTCCTCCTCTGTGGAATGAAGTGATTATATCTATGACACTCAAAGTCCTTGTTAGTTCTAACATTTTATGAATACATGGATGAAGCACAGATTCCTTATTTACAATTAGAGATCATTAAAGTATATCATACATGGTAAATCCTCAAGTATCCTTTGGCTTGATTTACTGATTTGGGAGGATTACTTTTTAAATCTCATTTTTTTTCTGCATCTTGATTTCTCTTTTGCTAGACTTTATATTATATTGATTTTATTGTTTTATTTACTGACTCTTTCCAAACTTTTGACTGTTTCCTCTCCTCCCATCCTCATAAGAGTACATTTATAATCTTACCTTTATTGGTGTAACCTCTTAACTTATGAAACATTCTTTGGTGGTGCTCTTTCCAAGAATTATTCATTTATTTTGTTCCTGTGTCCCTTTCTATTTCCATAGAGGCTATCCTGAACTCTATTTTCTTATCCATGATCCACATGCTAACATATTCTTTATTCTAAATCCCTTATAAAAGGTAGGGTCTCTGGAATACAAAATATTGAATTTTTGAATTTTGAATTCAAAATATTTGAATATTGAATTGGAATACAAAAATTGAGTTTTCTCCTTTATTCCATTCTAATGTTATTGTACTTGTAGAACCCTTTCTTGCTTTCTTTTGTTTCCTTGTTTTGTAAAGGGGCTTCTATGAATCTTTTCTTTTTTTCCCCACCCCCAACAAACATCAGTGAATGGAGAAAGGGAACTTGGTGTGAGATGTTACTCTAAGTCCTGTATGATGAGGTCCAGGACTATTTGTTGTCCTTACTACAATTCACTCCAAGGCCCATATATTCTACTTTTATATTACTGTCTCCTCTACCTATCTCAGGTATTGGCCAATGACAGAAGTTCATTTAGACTACTCTCCTAAGGTGCAGCTTTTTTTCTTTTCCACCAGGACACCATACAAATTTTCTCCTGCACAGATCCTAGTCCAAGGCAGTCTTAGGTTCCTCAAGCTGGCTGGGAGGTATGGTGGGAAAGAAGTGGTGGAAGCTGGCTGAGACCCTTCTACTGAGCACATCTATTTCTAGGTCCCTTCCTTCCTTCCTGGCTAATGCTGTACTGTCAACTCTCTCTCCTCATAAGACCAGATTAATGTATTCTATCATTATAAGGGTATAAACAGTTTAGAGTGAGCCAATGACATGAAGATCATAAAGAGATATCATTTAGGTTTAAGGGGTATTCCACATATGGGGTAAACTGGTGATGTGGTGAGGGTTTAAGTCTTTTCACTTTCCGAAGGCTTTTACATTTGGGTGGTATTTGTGCTTTCCCATCTAATTTATGGATCCTCGATTATTATATATTTGGAACATTTTTTATTGTTGTAGTTTTGAGGTTAGTCAAGGAATTTAGGCTTATTTCAACTACTTTACTATCCTGTTGGCTACCTCTCTATTGTTTAAAAAAAAAAAAAAAAAAAAAAAAAAAAGTTCATGTTTATACCATATTTCCCCCTAAATTTGTTTTTCCGTGGAAGTATTTTTAGAAATTATTTTTCCTAATTACTACTATTGTACATTGTAACATTGGGAAAGGGGAGCCAATTGATTAATTATACCAATAAATTAGCTAATTAGCAAACAAACAAAATTGAAGTCAAATCTTGATCTAAATGTGCTGAACTTGCTTCTACCTATTACATATTATTCCTATGACTTTGAAAAAGTTACTTAACATCTCTAGGCTTCATTTTTCTCACCCATAAAATCAGGGGTATTGGAATAGATGACATCTAAGTCATTTCACAAACATTGATCTATGGGTTCTAATAGGAATATCACTATTTGCTAATGGTGTCATTTAAACAAACAACAACAACAAAAAGGTATGTTCTATTATCAAGTAACAAGAAAAGGAGGAAGCTAGTCATTTTCTTTCTAACAGCAACTTTACCTTATCAAAAGATTTATATGCAGGAAATCCAGCTTCAAATGTATCACAAAATCTTTAGAATGTTAGTTCAACTCATTCAAGTAGCAAATATAATTTCTGAAGTTAAAAACATCTGAATGATGATTTCATTCATTGAGCCAATAATCTTTATTTTTACTTTGGCCTCAGAAGGCAAACTACATAATTCTCTGAAGACTTCATTCTGTAAAAAAAAAAAGGTTTACTTTTCATATAAAAAGCAAAACATACAATTAAAGGAATCTGGTCATTTGGACTATATGAAGTCCAAGGGCTGACAAATATCTAGTTATATACTGATATATATCTTACTTAATAGAACTTTAATAAATGCTTATTGCCTGACTCACGAGATGGGAATCAGACCTCCAGTTTTCTAACTCCAAATGTGAATGAAAAGAAATCAAAAAAAGGAGCTACAACTCTAAACACTTTGGTAAGAATGAAAGCTAATGCATCAACTATGTAACAAGGACTAATCTCTGATATTAAAAGTGGTTAAACAGTGATATAGATAAGAAAGACTATATTATAGAAGAATAATTATCTGATTTATAATATCCTATTTCTCATGATTTGGATTTTCATTCGTTTTTTGTTCTTTGTTCCTGTTGTTGTTTTATTAGGCAATTGGGATTAAATTATTTACCCAGGGTCACACAACCAATAAGTATCAAGTATATGAAGTTGGATTTGAACTCAGGTCCTCCTGACGTTAGGGCCAGTATTCTATCTACTGGCCATCTAGCTGCCCCATCATGATCTGGATGAAAGATGGCTTCAACAGTTAATAACTGCTAATATTTAGACTTTGAGGTTTGCAATACACTTCATATATATTATCCAATTTGATCCTAACACCCACCTTGTGAAATAGGTACTGCCTTTATTCCCATTTTACAAATGAAGAGATTGAGGCTCAGAGAAGTGAAGTGAATTTCTCAAAATCTAATTACTTTTTGAGGAAGGTTTTAAACCCAGATCTTGCTGACTTCAAGTCCTTCACTCATTCCAGGAACTCCATATTGCCACTGGTCACTGCTCACAGCAGACAGTCAACTAGGGTTCCAGTATATACAGTGCATTTGTACTTAGGCTCCTTCCAGTCTTTGAATTTAAATCAGCCGAAGTGATGATTTCCCCTCTGTGTTTCCTCTGCTTTATGTCAAAAGTACACTTTTTTATTATTATTTTTTTTAACCAAAATGAAAATTTCAGAGAATTCATTAATTCATACTTTGAGGCTCTGGTACCTATATCCAGGATACAACATTGGTTAATTCAGTTTAAATTAAATTTTTCTGATGTTGTAATAGAGTGAACATCCCAGGTATACAATCTTTATTAAAGTTTATAGGGAAACTGATTTCTGAAAAATAGTGGCTTTTAAATTAGGAGACTGAGAACTATACAAGTGAATTTATTTGGCTTTTCACAAGAAAGTATCAGAAGGTAAAAAGGTTTTTATTATGGCTGGTATTTTTTAAACGTACCCTAGAACTTCAATAATATTTGAACTCTCCACATTAGATCTGTCAATTTACTACACATACAAACTTAAATGTTATACCAGCAATTTTCTATCCTCATTTAACCAGAAAATTTCCAAATTCAAACTACTTTAAAGAATTGCAAAGAAATCTTGGCATCTATAGAATCCTTTGTCTCCAAACCAGACAAAGCCCTTTCTATAGTAAGTATCCTCTATCTTTAAAACAACCCCAGGAAAAAAATGGGACAAACAGCACAACTTTTATTGTAAAGACTATAAGATCAAGACAACATGAAAGTAATTGCCCAGAAAATCCATTACAAAATAAAGGTCTTTGGTGAGGGTCCACAGTTTGTATTTGTAATTCCCTAATGTAGTTTCTTGAAATTTCCAAAAGAAAAGTTGACACATGCTAAGATAAGTAACATAGGCTCCTAGGTCAAATATATTTCCATTTAGAAATCCTAGTTCCAGACCATAAAGTGAGTAATTCTATGAAGAGTCAGTGGTGTTGCAGGAGGAAGGAATATTGAGATCACAAATATTTACTTGGAAGAATATTTAGAGGATATCTTCTCTAATTCTCATTTTAGAAATGAAGAACTGAGGTTCCCAGAAGTTAAGTGCCATGTTCAAGGTCATATAGATGGGTAAAAAGTTGGCAAAGGCAGCATTATAAGCCAGGTTCTTCAATTCCAAATCCAGCAGTTGTTTTACTTCATTGGAATCACCAAGCATTTCATGATAGCACAATTTATGCAGGTAAAACATAAATCACAAATAAATTTTGTCCAAGACATTATGGTGGGGTTTTGTTTGCCCTTTTAAATTTAAAACAAATTCCACTGAATTAGAATAATTAAATTTAACCAGCAAGCCAGATATTTTAGAACAGAAACTCCCACAGACAACTATTTCAATATAATTGATTTCCTTTGTAAGATTATTATGTTATGCACCTAAAATTGTTTTTCTGAGAAGGGAGTCCATAAATTGTGAGAAAGTTGGATACATAACATTAAAAAGATTAATAATTCCGATTCTAAAGTAATTTTAAAACAAAATCAAGGTATTAATAACTACTTACTTTCTTACTGTGTTTGCTATGTCGTCTATCATTACTTAAGGGTGATATCATATGCAGACCCTAATCAAAATGTATGATTTCTTGAATCTTAACCTGGTATCAAAATCTACCCAGAGTTTCTATACTTCTTTAAGACTTCATATTATTTTGATATTGAGGTCCCTTTAACTATTCTCTCATCTTCCATTTATGCCTTCAGCTTAAGGATTCCCTTGAATATAATCTCAACTGGTTTTGAAATAATTCTCTAACCTTTTCAGCTCAACTTAGCCTTCTTGAATTTTTGTGCCTTTGCCTTTATTGGGCATTGGTAGTGTTCTTTCTTTTCCCATCTGTTATTTGACTTCTTCAGCTAAATTGTATGTGTGTGTGCAAGAGAGAGAAAGAGAAAGAGAAAGAGAAAGAGATTGATTTGAAATCTACATGTATATATATTATCTAATAGTGTGCTGCTACAAGTAACATTTAAAATATAAATTACTTCAGTTAAAGAAATAGTATATCCTTATGTAGATTACTATAGAAAATATACAATAGGAAATTAAAAGTAAAATTGTAATGTTTCATCATAAGTTACAATAAAATTGAAAAAAAAAATTCTTCAATTGTCTTCATATAATACAGAAGGTAATATGGAGGTAAAGGAAGAGATCAGGGCACCTGGGTCCAAGTCTCACCTCTACTACAAATCTATTTAATCACATAATCTTTTATGGTCTCATTTTCCTCACCCTGAAAATAAGAAGATGGGACTAGATGACATTTGAGGTTGATGAATCAATTTAGGTAGTTACTAAGCCACTAGGGTCAGCAACTTGCAAAGAACTTGACTTTATATGCATTATTTTTTAAAGTAAGACTAACAACTCACTTTTCTATGCTTCAGTTGTTTTTCCTCTAAGTAGCTAACACTTGGGGCAGGGTATTGGAAATACTGATGAAAATAAAACATTTCTTGACCTCAAAGGGTTTATATCCTACTGGTAGAATAAACATGTATATGGTAAGTAAGTGTTAAATTGAGAAAACACAGGACCATTAATTGAGAGCTTGAAGATCATTTAATCTAAATCCTCAAATTTACAAATGAGGAAAGTGAGGTTTTAAAAGGTTGCTTTAAAAGGATGAAACTACCCTTCATCAATTTAAGTGTAACCTCCTTTAAATGGTCTTTCTAAATTCTTCATAGTTGTTAGTGACCCAAACCCCCCAAATAATTTTATTTTAATATATATGTGTATTGCTTTTCACTTCTCTTCCATCATTCTATATAAGTTTCTTGAGAGAAAGAATGATTTTCTTTTTGTCTTGGTACCACCAGTGTCTATCACAATGCTGGATATACTGTAACAGGTAGCTATGCAGTGAATTGAATTGCCCAGAGACACACCAACCAGTAACAGATCTAAATTTTGAACATGTCTTCTGACTCCTAATCTAGTTGCCTCTCACTAATAACAGGAGGGTAAAAGTTTAGGGATGGTTAGAAAAGGCTACATGAAGGAAATAATACCTGAACTGAATCTTAAAGGCAGCTTATAGATCCTGAAGGTAGAGATAAAGAAAGAATATATATAGTCTAGGCATAAGGGACCGAGTCTATTAAAATTAAAATGGAAAGCTCAGAGAATATCTAAGAGTACAATATAGTTGTGATAACATGAAAGTAGAGTAATACGAAAGAGAATTGGAAAGGTAGCAAAAATCAGACTGGAAGACTAACAGTTTGAAGAATTTGCATTTTGTCCTAGAAATATTAGTATTTTATCCTAACATTCTAGTATTTTTTTAATGTAGTAACAATGGGGAGCTGAAGATTTTTTCAATGAAAATGATAAGACTTCTACCTTATGAAGATTATTTTGATAGACATATGAAGGACAGATTAGCAAGGAAGAAAGCCTAAGGATCTAAATCAAGAGGGTCTAAATCAAGATGGTGTCTATTTGAGCAGAAGAGAGAGCATACAAAACATTGTGAAGATAAGAGTCACATCAATAACATTGGGCAAGGCATTAACTACAGAATAAATGTGGTGATGGAGTGAAGAGAGTCATAGATAATTTTATAGTAATAGAATCAGGCTACTAGAAGAATTAAGGTATCCCAAAAGAAAATAGGGAAGTTTGGAAAAAAAGCTTTGAGGAAAAATGTGTTCTATTTTAGACAAATTGAGGTTAAAATGCTTATAACACCTTAGTCACATTGACAGATAATGAGTAGTCAAGGCAGTTCTTCTTAGATCCTTCCCCATTTATCTGTGTGGGACAGAAGTCTAGCAGTATATCAAAAGATGTGGACCTCCTTTTTGTGGATAATAGACTCATATAATATTAGAACTAAAATGGCCTTTAATTAAGAGCAAGTACTTCACAGGAGGATCTGAGTTCAAATCCAACCTCAGACACTTAACATTTCCTAGCTATGCGACCCTGGGCAAGTCACTTAACCCCAATTGCCTCCAAAAAAAAAAAAGAAAAAAAAAAGCAAATACTTCATTTTATAAATGAAGAGAGGTAAATTGATTTATTCAAGGTCATTAAGTTGATTGATAACTGATCTATAACAAGATCTACTGCCAAACTAATGATCTTTCAAATATATTACATTGTATGGAAAGAGAGAAGGGAAGATAAAAAAGGAAAGGAAATCATTCTATATAACTCAATGTCAAAAGATCTTTTTAGCCTTAATTATTATTGTTCACTTTCCTGCATTTCAAAACCATAGCCAATCAAGTCAACTTTTCATTTCCTAAATATAACTTACTTTTCCAATTCTTTGCTCTATATGTCTATAAAGATGATATTTGTACATTGTTGGATTTAAGGCATTTCTCTTAAAAGCTTTACCAAATTAGAACCTAGGTGGAAATAATTCTTATACGGTGATACTTTAATGGCATGTGCATCCTAAATTAGTTTCCATTTAAATAACAATAATCTTTCATTGATTTTCACATTTCTCTTCCAACTCTTTTGAAGGATTTTCCTGAAAAACAAGGATTAAATGTTTGCTGGGTATTTTCAAAACCTGTATTATCAGAGAAAGCTGTCATTTTAAAGGTTTCATCTAAGGGTAAAATTTACTTCAATGTTTGAGAGAAACAGATCAGTTTCCTATAACCAGTAGGACTAAAGAAGTGTACCTGAAGGTTTTCAATTTCTTCTTTGTGTTCCCGCTTCAAGTGTAAAATTGCAGCTTGGTACTCTGTAAAATTACAAAAGAAGTCATTACAAAAGGAACATGAAATTATTCACAAAATTCATGTGAACATTCATCTAAGGATAGATGCCCTCCCCTAGGTCAACTGAGGAGACTGTCTTGCTTTGAATTCCAAAAGACCAGAAATTTCAAAAAAGGGGGCTTATATGAATTGAATTCAAAACATAAAACATGTGACATAGGATATGCAAGTACACCATTTGTAGACCTTGAGATTACGAGGAGATCTAAACAGTGATTAGGTAGGCAGGGTAGGGCTAAAAAATATGGATGAGTATTTCATATAAATATTGGGTTGAATGTTTGACATGAGGGAGGAGATGACAACCAGTTAACACCCCACAGAGAACAAATATGAACATGCTTAAAAAAAAAAAAAAAAAAAAAAAGCAGACAGTTGCAGGAAACATGGGTTGTTGAGTTTTTGTTTTGTTTTTAGCATGTAAGAACAGAGATATCAAACTTTCAGAAATCTTCTCTTGATAGAAAAACCTAAGCATGCTCTTCAGACTAGACTTTAATTTGTATAAACTGAGCTGAAAGTAAAAGCAATTGATCATTTTGACTATAGGCTAAAGAAGACAAAAATGGAGAAAGTGACAGAAAAATTTTCCTTTTAATTGTCTAATTTTAGTTCAAGTTTAATAGTGTTCCAATCCCAAGTACATACAGGTTTGGGAACCCCATCAATGTTACATGAAGTCAAGACAAATTCACAAAGTGGGATCTAAATACATGCTTATTGATCTACTAATATAAATTTTTGTTCTAAAATGAAACTGAACACCATAAAATCATAGTCCTGTGAGAACTAGAATGGGAAAAGATGAGACCTCCATTATATGAACTCTCAAGTCTCATGACAAGGAATGATACAACCAACCCTCATGCCAATGCTACAGAGATATGATTTGGTGAGTGTGACGAGTGAGAAAAGGAAATGATTTAGGCTTTGACCAAAAAGTCAGTTGAAAATGGGTTATTTAGGGGCAGCTAAAAATCAGGAGGACCTGAGTTCAAATCTATCTTCAGACACAACACTTTATTAGCTTTATGACTCTGGCATATCACTTAACCCCAATTGCCTTGCCAAAAATAAAAAATAAAATAAAATATATTTTTTAAATGGCTTATTTAGTCAATAGGGTATCAGAAATCAGAAGGAATATATTAAGGTCCTATTCTAACAATGTATGTCATGATCAATATCTTTCAACCTGACATCTGTTGATTGTTTTGTATAATTACTAAGCATGTTCACATATTGTCTAATCTTCACTGACAGTAAGAACACTAGATTTGAAGTTAAAGAATTTGGACTCAAATCTAAGATCACTTTACTAAGTTTGTAAGTTTAGAGTTATTCTTCTGATTTTAAGTATATCACTTTATGTAGGTTGGAAATGGGAGTGTATACAGCTCTTTTTGTCACAATAGAGGAATAGTTTTTACGAATGAAGGAAGATGGATGGAGACACCTTTTATAACTTTTGTTGTTTGGTCATTTCAGTCATGTCCAACTCTTTGTTTCACCATTTTCTTGGAAGAAACACTAGACTATTTTGCCATTTCCTTCTCCAGCTCATTTGACAGATATGGAAACTGAGGTGAACAGGATTAAATGACTGGCCCAGTATCATGCAGCTAGGAAGTATCTGAGGCTGGATTTGAACTCACTAAGATGAGTGTTCCTAATTTCAAGGCCAGTCTTCCTTAGATAAATGGATAAACAGATGATTTCAATTTGAATGAACAAAAGCAACATATCTAGGATCAAAAGGGAGATGATCTTTTTGAGAAAAACTCTTTGAAAACAATATTTTTGATAAAAGCCTGATATCAAAAATATATGAGGAATTAGAATAATTTCCTTATAGATAAATGGTCAAGGGATAGGAACAAACAATTTTCAAAAGGATTATAACTATTAACACTCATAGGAAAGATTATTTTAAATATCTTATAATAAGAAATGAAAAAACAAATTTTTTTTTCAACTCACATCTACAAAATTGGTCAAGGTGACAAAAAGGTGGAAATAGTTGATGTTTGATGGGATACAGGAAGATAAGCACACAAATTTAATGCTGGTAGAGTGAATGAATCCAGCCATTCCAGAAAACAATATGAAATTAAGCCCCCCATGCTCCCCACAAAAAAGAAAAAGATGACCAAGTATCCATAACTTGATTCAGAGAACCCCTACTGGTTTATACTCCAATAAAGACCAACACATAAAGAACCCATGTATCCAATATTCATGACAGAACTTTTTAGGATAGCAAAGAACTAGGAATAAAATAGAAGTCCTTAGATTGACTTCTACTTCTAAGGATTAGGAAGTGATTCAATAAACTATAAAACAAATATGATGGAATATTACTGCATCATGATAAATAAGGAGATATCCAGAGATGGTTGGGAGGACTTAAGGTGAAGCGATATGGGTATGTAGTAAGCAGAACTAGGAAAAACAATATATACAATGACCACAGTAATACATAGAATGAATATAAACAAAATTTTAAAATTATATACTCCTAGAGAAAAGTTGCTAAAACGCCTTCCCTTCCTTTTATTGAAGAGGAATAGAACCATGGCATGTGGTATACTGTCAAATGGTATCAATGTATTGGCTGGTTTTGCTGCACATTTTTTTTGTTTTGTTTTAATCTCTGATATAAAGGAAAGCTTTGGGTTTGGGTAAGAAAAGTATATATTATGAAATAAAATAATAAAACTTTTTTAGACCTGACTATCACGAACTAGTTGTGTGACCTTGGCTAATCACTTTCCTCTGGTCATCTCTAAAATAAGAGGTTGGGCAAGGTGATCAAAAACTCTACAACTTCATAATAATACCTTCTGATCAGGCCCTTTCTAGAGCAGTAATTATTTGTGGGTTCTACAAATATGAGAAAAAGACTTACAAAGATTCAAGGTGACTAAATATAGTTCGCAGGTCAGAAAGTAGTATCACAGACTTGGCTCTTTTCAATAATGAGATGATTCAAGGCAATTCCAATAGACTTGTGATGGAGAGAGACATCTGCATCCTGAGAGAGGATTGTGAAGGCTGAATGGGGATTACAGTGGAGTATTTTCACCTTTCTTCTTCTTCTTGTTTGCTTGGGTTTTTTTCCTCTCATTTTCCCCCCTGCTGAAAACTAACTTTGCATGTTATTATTATTATTATTTGAGGCAGTTGGGGTTAAGTGACTTGCCCAGGATCACACAGCTAGGAAGCATTAAGTGTCTGAGGCTAGATTTGAACTCAGCTCCTCCTGACTTCAGGGGGCTGGTGCTCTATCCACTGTGCCAATTACTATCCAATTACACCAACATGCCCCATGCATATATTTAAAAAATAAAATAAAAAGCTATTATTATATTTTTAAAAAAGAAAGTAATATCACTTTCAAAAGGCAGGTCACTCAAATGAGACTAATCAGTAGAAATTGTGTCTTTAGAAATGACCATTTCTAAGAGGGCAGTGGCATAGTAGGTAGAGTATTTGGCTTGGAGTTCAGAACTCTTATTAATAAGTGTGACTCTCAACCTTTGTCCCAGTTTCTACAACTGTGTAAAAAGGGCAAATTGCTCAAGTATTGTTCCCAAGAAAACTCATAAAAATTGGGTCACAAAGAGGCAGAAACAACTAAACAACTAAAATTAACAACAACAAAATCAGCAATGGAGGAAAAGGAGTTCTGGGACTCAGTTATTGTTTGAACCTGAAATGAGGAGAGAAGGCTTCAAACTTGCAAAGATGAGAATTCAACTGTGTAATGGAGGACTTTATCCAGGTACCCAGTTCTGCCACTGGCCTTAAGAAAGTCAATGGACCAACAAAACAACGATTATCTTTAACTTGGTCAGAGGGCACTTAGTGTGTTCTGTTGAAGTACAAAAAAGGAAAAAAGGCTGCTTACTGATACCATGGCCATTCTTAAATTTACCTTCATGAAAATAAATGTGAAGACTTCCCTAAAGGCAAACAATTCTTTATCTGAACAACTGCATTGTTTTAGAATTTGCCCACTGGGTTGAAACTGTAATGCTACCTTTTGCTCAATAAAAAATAAACTGCAATGTATTTTTAAAGTAGCATTATTATACACTGTCTCCATTGCACAATACTTCCTTATAAGCAAATTCCCAGCAACAAGTCAGCATCTATTTTGCCAGCTGTCATAACATGGACCATGTCCTCCAGCTCATCATGATGTACAGAACTACTAAAAGATTATTTCACTTAAAAACATATGGTAATTGTCTTAGCTGCTGATCACATTTCTCCTGAGTAGAGAAAGAGATTTTAAGAACATGAACAAAGCAAAGATTTATATTTAAAAATTTTAATGATTGGGAAAGCATCTTAAAGAAAAACATGGCAAATAACTGGAAATTAATATATCATTACTATTATTAAGTGGCAAGACAGCTAGAATCTGTTACTTAAAAAAGCTGTGGAATTTCCTTCTTTTGGATAAAAATATAACTTGGATACCCATTGTTTAGGTTCAGAAATTCCCAAAAGCAAATTCTAGGGAATGGGAGTTAAAGATCTAGTAACTTTTTATCATGAAGGGCATAAGGTAATGATAGAAACTGCTACTCTAAGGTAGAGGCAAATCCTATCACTAGACATCTAGTTGAAGTTTAATAATAGTACCTGGAGAGATGGATAAAGATTCCTCTTGCAGACAATTTCACAAGGAATTCTATCATCTATCTCTATTCTCTCTACAAGTAGAACAGAAATCTCAGAATCATGACATTCACATTCTTATAAGTTTTTGGGGAAAACAAATCAAACTTGTTAGAGCAGTTTCTGGCTCATTTAACAATATTAGTGACATATTAAAAAGGAACCCACATGTGCAAAAAAAATTGTAGCAGCTATTTTTGTGGTAGCAAGGAATTGGAAATTAAGTAGATGATCATCAATTAGGGAATGGCTGATAAGTTATGGTATATGAATGTAATGGAATATTATTGTTCTACAAGAAATGATAAATAGGTTGATTTCAGAAAATCTTGGAAAGACTTTCATGAACTGATGCTTAGTGAAGTAAGCAGAACCAAGAGAACATCATACAAAGTAACAGCAAAATTGTGTGATGCTCAACTGATAATCAATGGTTGATTAACTCATCTCAACAATACAGTGATCCAAGACAATTACAATAAGTTGTGATGGAAAAAGGCCATCCACATCCAGAGAAAGATGTATGGAGACTGAGTACAGAGTGAAACATAATACCTTTCATTTATTTATTTATTTATTTTCTTTCTTGTGGTGTTTACCTTTTGTTCTGATTTTTCTTTCATAGCATGACTATGTAGAAATGTAGAAAAATGTTTTATCGTTGTACATGCATTACCTTTAGCAGATTGCTTGCTGTTTTGGGGAAGTAGAAGGTGAAGAAGGAATGAGGCAAAAGTAGGAACTCAGAATCAAAAACTATATTTACATGTAATTGTAAAAAAAATACTATTAGGTGAAAAAAAAAAAACACCTTGTAGTTCAATTCAATGTATACAGCAAACAATTATTAAAGTGGATAAAATGCTATTATCTAAAATCAGGAAAATCTAAGTTCAAAACTGGCCTCAGACACTTACCAGTGTCTATGTGACTCTAGATAAGTCAATTTACCCTATTTGCCTCAATTTCCCCATCTGTAAAATGAGCTGGAGAAAGAAATGGCAAACCGTTCTAGTATCTTTACTAAGAAAACCCCAAATGGGGTCATAAGAGTCAAACCCAACTAATAATGACTGAATATAAGAAAGGAAATATGGCACATTGGAAAGGGAGAGGGTTTTCCTTGGAGACCAGGAAAATCAAGTTCAAGTTCTGTCTTATATACTCTCTGTGCCCCCATTGTTCCAAGGTTATAAATTATAGATGAGTTGCCAATATAAAATAGTGTATAGCATTTCCACACTGTGAATTTGGGACATCACAAAACCATAGTTCCAATTTTCTTTCCACTCAATCTTTTATTTTTTTATTTTTTATTTATTAATTTCATAATTATAACATTTTTTGACAGTACATATATATAGGTAACTTTTTACAACATTATCCCTTGTAGTCCTTCTGTTTCGAATTTTTCCCCTCTTTCCCTCCATCCCCCCTCCCCTAGATGGCAGGCATGCCCATACATATTAAATACGTTATAGCATATCCTAGGTACAATATATATGTGCAGAACCGAATTTTTTTTGTTGTTGTCGCACAGGAAGAATTGGATTCGGAAGGTAAAAATAACCTGGGGAGAAAAACAAACAAAAAAAAATGCTAACAGTTTACACTCATTTCCCAGTGTTCCTTTTCTGGGTGTAGCTGATTCTGTCCATCATTGGTCAATTGGAATTAGATTAGCTCTTCTCTATGTGAAGATATCCACTTCCATCAGAATACATCCTCATACAGTATCATTGTTGAAGTGTACAATGATCTCCTGGTTCTGCTCATTTCTCTCAGCATCAGTTCATGTAAGTCTCTCCAAGCCTCTCTGTATTCATCTTGCTGTCATTTCTTACAGAACAATAATATTCCATAACATTCATATACCACAATTTACCCAACCATTCTCCAATTGATGGGAATCCATCCGTTTTCCAGTTTCTAGCCACTACAAAAAGGGCTGCCACAAACATTTTGGCACATACAGGTCCCTTTCCCTTCTTGGGATATAAGCCTAGTTGTAGCACTGCTGAATCAAAGGATATGCACAGTTTGATAACTTTTTGGGCAAAATTCCAGATTGCTCTCCAGAATGGTTGGATTCTTTCACAATTCTACCAACAATGCATCAGTGTCCAAGTTTTCCCACATCCCCTCCAACATTCATCATTATTTGTTCCTGTCATCTTAGTCAATCTGACAGGTGTGCAGAGTTGTCTAAATTTGCATTTTCTCTGATCAATAGTGATTTGGAACACTTTCATATGAGTGGAAATAGTTTCAATTTCATCATCTGAAAATTGTCTGTTCATATCCTTTGACCATTTATCAACTGGAGAATGGCTTGATTTCTTATAAATTAGAGTCAATTCTCTGTATATTTTAGAGATGAGGCCTTTATCAGAACCTTTAACTGTAAAAATATTTTCCCAATTTGTTACTTCCCTTCTAATCTTGTTTGCATTAGTTTTGTTTGTACAAAAGCTTCTTAATTTGATGTATTCAAAATTTTCTATTTTGTGATCAATAATGAGCTCTAGTTCTCCTTTGGTCACAAATTCCTTTCTCCTCCACAGGTCTGAGAGGTAAACTATCCTATGTTCCTCTAATTTATTTATGATCTCATTCTTTATGCCTAATTCATGGACCCATTTTGATCTCATCTTAGTATGTGGTGTTAAAGTGTGGGTCCGTGCCTAGTTTCTGCCATACTAATTTCCAGTTTTCCCAGCAGTTTTTGTCAAATAATGAATTCTTATCCCAAAAGTTGGGATCTTTGGGTCTGTCAAACACTAGATTGCTATTTTTATTCACTATCTTGCCCTGTGAACCTAACCTATTACACTGATCAACTAGTCTATTTCCTAGCCAATACCAAATGGTTTTGGTGACTGCTGCTTTATAATATAGTTCTAGATCAGGTACAGCTAGGCCACCTTCATTTGAATTTTTTTTTTCATTACTTCCCTTGAAATTCTCAATCTTTTGTTCTTCCATATGAATTTTGTTGTTATTTTTTCTAGGTTCCACTCAATCTTAAAAAAAAAAAAAAATGGGGGGAGAGGGGCAGCTAGGTGGCACAATGGACAGAACACCAGCTCTGAAGTCAAGAGGACCTGAGTTCAAATCTGATCTCAAAACTTAATACTTCCTACCTATGTGACCCTGGACAAATCACTTAACTCCAATTGCCTCAAAAAAAAAAAAATGTAAAAGGAATTATATAAAATATGCAAAGGCAAAAAAAATTTTTTTGACCTTAATTAAAGACAGATTACTTTCTATTAGGAGGATATACCACATAAGTAGATAAGTAAATAGAAGAAATTTAAAGGAAGAGAGAACATCAACTCTATCTGTACTGGGGAAAGTCAGATGCCACATTCACTATGGCAATTTGTGTATAACCTGCTAGAGCACAGGTATAAAAAAACAAGCTCTCTCTATGATTTCCAAAGAGTTCATGATCATCTCAATCTTTTGTTACATCTTCCTGCAAAGGACAGTGTTCACCATTTGTCAAGGGAAGAGTAGATCTGTGTACCCAAACAAAATTAGCTTTGTACTTTAAAACTACTATTGAAAATCTTGCTGCCTTTGGGAAAGACATTTCATAAATCCCTAGTCATATATCCTTAGTCAAAAATGGAACTGTTTCTCAAAAATAAATAAATAAATAAATAAAAAATAAAATAAAAAACAGATCAACATGCTTGGTTTCTCTTAGTCAAGATTGATATGCAAAAACCACAGTATATATAACAAGGACATGATATTTAATAATACACCCAAAAGTTTGAGGTTTTTCCTTGTTCTATAAAGAAAAGTATTTAACTTAGTTCAGTGAATAGAGCTTGTAGTCAGGAAGTTACAGGAGCAAATCTAGCTTTGAATTTGTGATCTTAGGCAAATCATTTAATCATTTAACCTCTGCCTCAGTTCTTCACCTGTAAAATGGGGTAAATAATAGAACTGATCTCCCAGAGTGATTGTGAAGATAAAATAATATTGGTAAAGTGCTTTGCAAACTTTATATAAATACCAGGTATTTATTATTATTTGGTTCCCTACAGAAGAACCTTTTTGAGTGGTTAAAGAAATGCAGGAATGCCTACTTGCTGCTCAGTCCAGCTACTGAAGAATGAGAAACTCTATTGTTACTGTGGATTAGGCACTCACCAATGGGAATGGATTCAGGAGCTGGTGAGAACAAAAATCTAAGAAAGTTAATGCTTCTCTTCTCCCCCATCATCCACCTATCCAGTCACTTAATGGGACTGCTGACCTCATTCAGCTTCTATTAGACTATTAAGGTGCATAGTGAGTGAAAATAACAGTTACATTTCCACCATTCCCTAGCCTTCCTTTGTCCTTTATCTTCCTTGTTCTCCCACAACATCCAGGATCATCTTTGGTCACCCTCATCTATATCTTTTCATTGGATCCAGATGGCTCTGGGGGAGAGAGTAAGGCTGGCAACTTTGCATAGATCCTCCAAATTTAAATCCAATTCATTTGCATGTCATGGTATCACCTTCCTGATGATCTTCTTCCATCCTTTCTTCTTTCCCTCTCTCCTTCCATCCATCCATCCATTTGTTCGTTCTTCCGTTCTTATCTTTGAATTCACAGGCTAGATTTCTTTCATAAAGACCATGCCTAAAACCTGTATCACAGCCTCTCTCAGACTGACCAATGAAAGGACCCAGGACAATCCCACATGCCATTTTCTTTGGTTCCGATTGCCTTGCAATTGTTGCTGTTTTGCCCAGAAACTCAGAGCATCTTTCTCTCTCAGAATGATTCTTCTCCTCTTTCACACATTTCATTTATTTTTAAATTACCTTATTTCTTTCTTACCTAAGCTTAATTACTAAATGGGTGTAGCCCCAGTCAAACTGAGACCTGGAAAGAAACTTAGCTAAAAAAGCCAAGGTCTTCCACTGTATCTAGGGCCATCTCCAGTCATTCTGATCTATATCTAGTTACTGGACCCAAAGAGTTCTGGAAGAGAAAGTGAAACTTGCACAGCCCTCCTTCACTCAAATCCAATTCATTTGTGTGCCATGGCTTTACCTTTCTGTTGACATGGTCTTTGAAAATAAAGGAAAAACAACAATATTCAAATTACTATAAGTAGCTAACAGTAGGCTGGGGAGATGTATAAAGAGTAAGGGGACTGTGCTATTCTCAGTTGTGTAATATCTTATGTGTATAAGGTATAGTACATAAGTGACTAGGTAGTTCGCCTTTCAGTTCATGGACTGCACCAATCGTTTATTATAGGATAACTTAAATCAGTCAGTTACCTTCAAAAACGACCATATCAAGGTTCTAATGCCTTTCTTTTTGGCATGATGATGGGATGGCAAAGAGAAGGGACCTTGATTTTTCACTGATTCTTGCAGGGGATAAAGAATGCATGCTGGCTTTCAGTGATGACAGTATTTGAGGAAGAACTGCTGAACGTGAAACTGACTTATCAAGGGTATGTGATGTCTTCACACTGGCTACCTTTCATAGCAGCAGGGTCAGACATGATGACAGCAACTTGTATGATACTAAAAATTGGCCCATATCATTACTGCCCTGCATTTCATCATCTGCCAGCACCTGTTACCATCTGTCATCTGTCTTCTCTTTCACATTAGTATTTTATGAGTGTCTACCACACTATTTTTTTTCTTTTGCTTTCATAGCTAAATTATTCTTTTGAATGTCCTCTTTCAATTTCCTGAAATCTTATCTCAATCATTTTTCATTTCCCTCCTTTATACATGGGTCATTCTTTCCTTGAACAGTGGATGCCAAAGTTTAAGACATTTTTAAAAGCAAGGTTTTTGCTAATCAGGAAATTTACTATTTCCTTTAATTAATATATCTTGGTATTATATCATCAGCGGTTGTGATGAGTTTGTGAGGAACTAGAATAGCGAGATGGAGAGGGCTTTCAGGAGTGATGTTGAGAAATTTTGTTCTAAAGTTGATATAGAAGGAGGATATGCAATTGTTACAAACCCTGGGGTCCGGAGTCTGAAGTATCAGGTCAAACTGAAGGACACAGGGAAGGTTTAGTCCCCCTTATAGAGGTCAGAGACAGAATACAGAGATCTAAGCTAGACCGGTTGAGTAGTCTCTGATGGGTGTTGTTCAGGGTTCAGACCAGGCATGAAATTGAAGACCAGACTGACTTTGGAGTGGAAAACCTAGAACAGCATGGCAAGAATCTCAACAAATAAGTCCAAAGAATAATATGCTTAAGATATGAATCTTGAGACAGGAACCATATGCCTTCTGACTCAGTTTTAAACTTCTGATGTAGGCAAACAGACTCTGCAGAATTCTATCTTTAATGTCAATAGTATTAGAACTAGAATGCAGAATTTATTATCCCCAGTGACCCAGGCTTGACTGCTCCCTCCCTTCACTACTTATAGCTTATTTGTTGTCAAGTCCTATTCATTCTATCTTTGAGATATGTTTCATATATTTTTCCTTTGACACTGCCTTAGGAGGTAGTATCATCACTTCATACCTGAACTATTTCTATAGTTTTCTGGTTGGTCTCCTTCTATCATCTTTCCCCATTACATTTCATCCTCTACAAAGACATCAAAGTGATCTTCTTAAAGTGTAAATCTGACCATGTTATTCCCTAATTAAACAAATTCCAGTGGTTTTCTATTACTTCCAGGATCAAATGTAAGTTTTCCCTTTTCTCTCTCCCCAATCTTTTTATACCATACTCTTTCCCCCAAGTATTCTATGATCCAATGACTTTAGCTTCCTTCCTATTCTTCACACAAGACATCTTGTTAACAAACATTTTTACTAGTTTTTCTCCTTGCCTTGGAATTATCTCCCTCCCTTCACTTCTGCCCCCCAGCCTCCAAGTCTCATCATCTTGTGTAAGAAGCCTTACCTTGTCCTTAATCTTAGTACCTTTCATTCCAAGATTATCTTTAATACATTCTTTATCCTGTATGTCTTCCATATACATAGTTTCTTGCATACTATTCTTCCTCATTAGAATTTGAGCTCCTTCAAATGTTGGAGGGGATGTGGGAAACTGGGACTCCACTGTTGATAGAGTTGTGAACTGATTCAACCATTCTGGAGAGTAATTTGCAACTATGCCCAAAAGGTTATAAATCTGTGCATACCCTTTAATCCAGAAGTGTCTCTACTGCCTCTGTATCCGAAAGAGATCGTAAAAGAGGGAAAAGGATCCACATGTCGCAGGAATGTGTGTGGCAGCCCTGTCTGTAGTGGCAAGAAACTGGAAACTGAGTGGATGTTCATCAACTAGGGAATAGTTTTATAAGTTATGTTATGTGAATACTATGGAATATTATTATTCTATAAGAAATGATCAGCAGGATGAATTCAGAAAGACCTGGAGAGAATTCCATGAACTGATGCTAACTGACGTGAATAGAACCAAGAGAACATTGTATGCAGCAACAACAAAATTATGTGATGTGATCATCCTACTGGACATGGCTCTTTTCAACAATGAACTAATTCAGGCCAATTCCAATAGACTTGTGATGGAGAGAACCATTTGCATGCAGAGAGAGGACAGTGGGAATTGAGAAAAATGTTAAAAATTATCTATGCATATATTTTGAAAATAAAAAGCTTTAATTAAAAAAAAAGAATCAACTATGCAACAAATTTTTTTTAATGAATTTGAACTCTTTGAGGGCAGGAACTATTTTTGTTTTTCTTTATATGTAATCTCAACTCTTAGAATGATGCCTAGTACATAGTAGGGCTTAATAAATGTTTGACTAATGCTGAAAATGTTCTTAGCTTAAAGTTTTAGATTATGAACAAGAAAAAAGAAAAAGCAATTTACAAAAGAAATTATACAATTTTATATTGAAGAATATCTATGTGTTATAAGAAACACCACCACAGAAACTCAAAGCAAGAAGACACCAAAGCATGTCTTGAGAAATCTTCAATAAACAAAAATAATCTGTCATCCTAAAGAGAGAGTATTACCAAGAAGGTAAATGGATAGGAAATCAGATTTGAAAATTCCATAATGAAAACTCAATTGACAAGTTATTAAGGTCACATCTGGACAAGTCAAGGTTAGGGACTTCATTGCTCTATAGGATTTAATTGTTATACAGAAGTTCTAGATGAAGAAATTTCCCCTACTAATAAAGATAGATAATCTTCTGAAATTTACTTTCTCAAGAGTTGCAGAAAACATTGGTGTCAAATTGTCAGTCAAAAAGCTGAAAATTTTCTATAGGCTGCCTCAACTCCACAAAAATGTAGCTAAGAAGTGTTTAACAAAATAAATAAAATCCAATATAAACTAGTTGTTTATAGGTTTGTAAGTCAATATATGGTCTTTCACGATCTGTTTCTATTTGAATTTAATATTGTTGGCATAGAACATGAAGAGGTTAAGTAACTTGTCCAGGATTATTTGTTGTTGTCTTTTGTCCTTCCTTCTGGAAAAGTACTATGGCATCAGGGAGGTCACCAGGCTCACTTTCTTTTCTGGAGCCATCTGAGGACCAGTGGTAAGATCTAGATCAGGATGATTAGAGATGGCCTTGGATGAAGAAAGAGACCTTGACCTTTTTAAGCTAAGTTGTTTCCAAGGTCTCAGTTTGATTGAGGCAATGCTCGATCAGTATCTGAAAGAAATAGCACCAGAATGCAAATCTTATTCAGACCTCTACGTAACATATAACACTTTTTTTTTTCCTTGGGCAAGTAAAGAGCTAAGGAAATCACCAACCATTGATATTATCATATCTTCCTCAGCTCAGGAGTTTATATTTATAAAGCACTGCAGGATTATATTGTGCTTTGTATTCATTTTTTTTTATGCAACCCTAACAAAAACTTTAATTAAAAAAGATAGAGGGCGTAGGTACTTTTGTTCCTATTATTTGTTGTAGATTTGTTCATCCATGGACCATTGCACTCCAATACTGTCCATGGAGTTTTCTTGGCAAAGATAATTGAGGGTTTTGCCATTAACTCCATTTAAAGATGAGATGCTCAGGGTGGGTTATAACAATGCAAAGCTTAGCTCAAAATCAAGTCCAGTACTTCTCCTGTATCATAATATTTTTGAGTGCAACATGCTGAAGGACTATAGATTAAGTACTGGAAGGGACCTTAAAGGGCATGAAGTCTAATTCCTTCCATTTTACAAAGCCAAACAAGTCCCAGAGAAGTCAAGACACTTCTGGTGAGATTTAAGACCTGTTCCTACCATTTCTGCTATACCATAGTTTAGTTTTCCAGGGATAAACAAACCTAGTCAAAGGTATACTGTCATTTGATACTGAGATTGAAATATAACTCAAACACTCAACAATACAATCTTCTTGTAATTTCTCAAGAGTTTAAGGAAGAAAAGCAAAGAGTCTCATTAATGCAAGCCTTTGCTCTTATTTTATTTAATAAAACCCAACTCAACTGATTCATAGATACACAGGTAATGGTAACATTTGAAACCTCCAGTCCAATTTGGTCCTTGAACTTCATAAGGTAGCTGTAATCATTTCCATTTTTTGAAACCAAAAGTCCCAGGAAAGATTCTAATGTAGGACAGAAGAAAATTAAGACACTCATATTTTTTAGTTCTTTTTCAGAGGACAGCTGAATTGGAGATTCTAAGTGAATCTTAGTGAATTCTAGTGAATTGGTGAAAGGAAGAGAGACCTACAGGATCCAATATTAATCAAAAAAATCAATGTATCCCTATGGACTTCTTACCCAGTGTAGAAAATGAAAACTCACAACTCAAGACTATTTAGTAATCAGTTCCCAAGGGAGATACATTCCATAAATTACATGTGGATTGCTATGATTATAGCTGTGAACAATATAATATGGACTACTACTACATATGAACTGTTTTATGTGAACTGTTATGATATGATTGTTATAATAAAAACCAGATTTTAAAAAAATACAAGTTACTTTTCTGCCTTTTTTGTTGTAGTTTTTAATCCCCAATAAACTATAAATTCCTTAAGGGTAGTTAACTGGGATTTAAATCAACTTTGGATCCTAGTATCTAATATATTTTTTTTAATTGAAATGACTACGCTAAAGCAATTTAAGATTTAAGGGATAGTGCTATGAGTTATTTTGAAATTTTAGGAAGGGAATTAGGTAGAGTTTATTTCATGGACCATTGTATAAGAGGTTAAGTAAGCAAAGGAGGAAGAAAATGCTATAATTTATTAACCTTCAAATTTTTGACTTAAGAGACAGAAGATCTAGGCCTTACTCCCATTTCTGACATTTATTTGTGCTCTGTGACTGCACAAGGTAATTAGCTTACTTAAACCCATTTCCTAATTTATAAATGTCTCCTGCACAATTTACTTTTTATCTGACAGATGCTAGAAATAAGGTTGTAGAGAGACTTGAATTAAGCAAATGACTATTGTCTTTTCATTAAAATCAAGATTATCCAATTATAGATTTAGAGATCTATCGGACTTAGAGATTGCTGGATTTTAAATAAATGACTAAGGTCCAGAGTGGTAATATGATTTGTTCAATGTCATTCATGTAGTTAAGAGACAAAGCTAGAACTTTGAAATTTTAAAGTGCTACAGAAATATGAACTAGCATTCATCTCTGCAATTCCTAAATCTGATAGGAGCAATATCAATTTTAAAATTATCCCCCCTCCCAAAAAAGGAAAAACTTTCATATAGAAATTTGTACGAGCAGTAGAGACTATTGCTCTAGAGTTAAAAGATCTTTACTTGGATTCAGTTTTGCAACTTGTGTGACTGAGTAATTCTCCTAAACTTGCTACCCCTTCATTTTCATATTTGCAAAATGAAGATTCTGGTCTAAATAGCTTCTAGGATTCCTTCCAAGTCTAGATCTATAATCTGCTCTAGAAATACCATAATTTTTGAGAAGAAAAAAATATATATATTTTAAATTTCAGCTAAAATTCACCTGATTGTCACTAGATGGCAGTAGTTGTATTTATATTTGAGTCTGAATGTGTTATAAACTTAAAAACTAAAATATGTTTTTTTTAATGTGAGTGGAAGTCAATTACTTGTCTTTAGTTCAAATAAAATTGATGAGCAATAG
The DNA here is from genome assembly GCF_048593235.1 of Sminthopsis crassicaudata. NCBI lineage: Eukaryota > Metazoa > Chordata > Mammalia > Dasyuromorphia > Dasyuridae > Sminthopsis > Sminthopsis crassicaudata. The sequence goes on along the minus strand of NC_133618.1, from coordinate 263,629,267 downwards.
TATTAATATTTCTACTGTTAAGCAAAAATAATTAAAGACTATATGAGTCACCAACCTTAACAAACGTAGGTAATATTATCAAAGAATCAAGAAGATTTGTAGTAATCTCAAAGATCAATCACCTAGTTCAATTCTCATCTAAATCATGAATCTAGCCCATAGAATTCCCACTAACTGCTTATGAATTCTTCTTGAAGGCCTACATAATGAGGAACATACTATTCTATGCATCAATCTAGTCCATTTTTAGACAATTCTAATTGATAAATTTTTCCTTCTGTTGAGCCTATTTCTAGTTTTTGGAGAAAACTCTATCCCTAATATATCTGAATTCAGTAATGAAAAAACGTTCTCTTTTGCTTATATCTAAGAAATAGCTGCACAGACTATCACACACACATTCCCTTTGCCTCTTTCCCTTTCTCTCTCTGTCTCTCCCGCCCATAGAATATTTCTTGGCTTTACATTTTAAAAATAGTCCTATCAACCATAAGACTCCTGGGTTCAAGCACTAGCTACATCCTTGAAACCAAAGACAGTTTAAATCAAAACTCCGTATTCTAATTCAGGCCCTACACAAAGTAGGGACCTTAAAAATAAATAATTAATTGTAGGCTTGTTGTTTTGTTTAATTTAGTGAACTTGAGAGTAAAGTTACTTGGACTCTCTAAATAGTTTCTTCATCTATTAAAAGGGGGTTGTTGAGAATGAAAATAGTGATGTCTAAAGTCCATCATAGTTCCAAGAATTTATGATTTAAAGATATCAATTCTGATATTTTGATATTCTGGATCTATTTGTCTTATGTTTTTTATTTCAGCTCTGAAATTCTATAACTTCAAAACTTTAAATTCCAATGAGTTGACCTACACAAAACAGGCTGGACAAGTTCCTATGATGCCAGGCTAGCACACTGAATTTACAAGGCCCAACGGGCCTTGTTTCTTTAACTCTCTGGAAAAACACCCACCTTTAAATGTAAGTTGCTCTATTTGTCATTAGGCAATTACTGCTCTCTGATAATCTGACCTTGACTTACATCATATTACCATTCTGAATCACAAAACCAGGTGTTTTAAATTTTCTTCTATTGCCTCAATCTTTATGTATGTACAAAGCCAAGAATTTAGTCCAATCTTAGGATTTAAGGTGAAAACTATTGTATTATTGCCATGCATATTGAAATAGTCAGATTTAGAATTCAGGATAAAAAAACAATTGAAGTGTCCTTCAAAGCAAAAGTATAACAGTATAAAAGTAATAAATTCAGAAGCCACAAGATCAAAGAGATGTTACTGTGCACTGGTATACTTCCTGCACATTTCCAAACTACCTTGATAAGACAATACAAGTGCATGTTCAAAATCAGATGAGTATTTAAAAAAAAATTACCAGAGTGCACTTGCTAGTGGGGTTAACAAGCACTATAAAGTACATCATATTTAATGAAGTGACAACAACTTGTATCTGTATTTTGGTATATAGAAAAGATCCTAGAAATTCTAGAACTATTAAAAACCCAAATGAGCCTTTTATTTCCCCTCTCCCTCCAGATAACCCAGCTTAATATAATGAGTTTGTTTTAACAGATATTCTGATATTCAGTTTCCTTTCCAGACATTATCACACAGAAACAGTTAAAAATAATTATCTTTACTGCAAGGAGAAATGAAATAAGCAATAAATCCAACAGGACACACATATGTACACATATCACAAAAGCAAGAGACTCTGCACCCACCTGGTGGTCCCTCCTTGTAAAGAATTAGGAGTGCTATGGATAAAAGCATATATGTAAATAAAAACAAGAATAAACATGAAAATCAAATTGATCTGAAGGCAAAATACAATTGGCTCAAGTAAAGGATATCTATATAATTTTTTTGGTATTGTAGTAATATCACAATTCAGTGACCCAAACATTAGCTTGAATTGAGTAATGTCACATCTTCCTTATATAATTTATTTTTCGGTTGCTTCCCCCAAGAGAAATAATTTTACTGATGGAGATTAAAATTGATGCTAAAAATAAGAAAATATTCTCGGCCATTTATTAGCAATTCCAATCTCCAATGCAGAAGTATGTTCAATGATAAATATATTAGGCTAATGTGAAAAACTGGATACTGCTTTTTTATTGCTATTGCTATTATAATAGCTCCCAGAACTTGGGTCTTTTCAATAAGGTAGTAATTCAGGGCAATTCCAACAGACATGATGAAAAGTGCCATTCATCTCCAGAGAAAGAACTATGGAGACTGAATGTGGTTCAAAGCATAGTATTTTCACCTTTTGCTGCTGTTGTTTGCTTGTTTTGTTTTTTTATCTTACTTTTCTGACACAGCATGATGAATATGGAAATATATTTAGAAGAACTGCATGTTTAACATATCAGATTACTTGCTCTCTTGGGGAGAAGAGGAGAAAAATTTGTAGCACAAGGTTTTACAAAAGTAAATGTTGATAACTATCTTTGCATGTATGTGGAAAAATAAAATGCTAATGAGTAAGAAAACAGCTAAAAAAATAAATAGTATCTCAGTATGGCCCACCCACTCAACCCTCCTTCCCCCTCAAAAAAATTATAGCTCCCAGATCAATAGGTATTAGCCAAATTTGGGGTAAAGGTGAAGTAGAAAGAAAATAAAGTTGAAAAGAGAGACACTCAATTGAATTTCTGTTACTAAATCATTCTGGTTCTTATGATCCACCAAGAAGCTGAATATCTTGAACATTAAACTGTCAATTTTCTTAGGTAAATTGTATCACTTCTATAACTTTCTGTGAAGGGCACTAGTTTATCACTTGAAGAGGCAGGTAGTTTCTATTCCCAAAAACCTATTAGCTAATCTACTGAAACTCCCCTTTCACAATGCAACTCTAATAATATCACATAGTCTAAAGTATAAGGCTGGCTGCACTTTTACATATTTTACATTAGGAACAAGAAACTCCAGGATAATTGTGTAATATCTCTGCTTGCCTATTGTATGCCATGATAAACCAAACCATGAGGGGCAAAACCATAAGTGAAAAAAATATATTGTATAAACCTTAGTACTATGAAATTATATGAAAAGTACACATTACGTACAAATTCACTCCTATAACAGTGCTATGGATGGCTTGCTCATATGAAATTTCTCTTTCCTTTCTTCTAAGTTATAATTAGAAGTTCTGAACTTGAAAGCTAAAAGATGCAAGATGGTATATAAAGTTCAAAAGCAACCACAGAATAATATAATACTATGGTTGACAGGACTCTTTGATATCATCCCATCTAATTCTCCCATTTTATAAGTACTTTCCCAAGATTACAGAGCTGATTAGAATATAAAGCTCCCACCATCCAGTCTGCTGCTATTTCTACTGTCCCACATGGCTCTTCTTTAGCTTGTTAAGAAGTTGCCTTAGTTATCTAGGAAAGTATATCAATTAACAGAGAGTTGCTCAAAGCCAGAACCTAAACACAATGTAGTACCACAAACCCATTCCCTCACCAAAGAAAGCACAAGCAACTAAATTCTGGGCCATTTAGCAGGCATACTACTGCAAGAGGAAAAATGTACACTGATTTTATTGCAAAATATAAGACAACAGTCACTAAAAATCCTGTGCATCATTATTCCCCTCAAGCTTATTAGAAATTGACTGTTAAAAACAAGAGACTTATTTTTGGAGATAAGAGTGGAAGGGAAAACAAATACACTTATGTGCAGCCTGTATCTTTTTTTTGAAAAACAAATTTACAAATACTGATTGGCTTGGAAACTTATTGTTCTCAAATTTCCTCTTCAAATTTGATCTGTATAAACACTGTAAGTATAAACACTTAGTATAAGATCTATAATCTTATACTAAGTGCACACTGAATAAAACTTAGTATGCCATATCTAATAAAAATATTAAGGAACAGTGACAATTAAAAAGTTATACAAGAGTCATTTCTCAATGGTTAAGTGGTCAAACAATAGGAGGGGAAAGGCAGTTCTTAAACCAAAGTGCAAACTATTACTGATCATATCAAAGAATATTCCCCATCACTAATAATGTGAAAAATGCAAACCAAAATCATCAACTTTTACTTGGCAAAAACTGACAAGAGATGGGAATAATTAATGTTGGAGAGATGCAAAAGAAAAAAAAAAGGTAGGGAGGAAGTTCCTTCAATTTTGGTGACAAATTAATATAATCATTCTGGAAAGCAATCTGAATATACCCTGAGGGAAAAAAAAAAAAAAAAAAAAAAAGAGAGACTAAAATGTCTATAGCTTTTGACCCAGAGATATTGCTAGGCATACTCCAAGGAGGTTAATGATTAAATGAAAGGTCTCACAAATACCAAAATATTACTAATATCACTTTCTTGATAATACAGAGTAGATTACCATTAATTGAGGAATGGTTAACAATGTAGTGATACACAAATGTTAATAGTTACATTGTATCATATGAAATGAGAAGGAAAAATAGAGAAACATAGTAATACTCCTATAAATTAAACAAATTAAGCCAAGGTAAGAGGGGAAAATAAATAAATAATTGGAAATAAAATAAAAATATTATTACAATGGCAATACTTAGATATAAGGGCATGATTTTTATTTTTTTATTTTTTATTTTTTGGAAGAAGGGTATGGGAAGTGAGAACATATGAGTATGCATTACTGCATAAAATTAAATACTGATTGTTACTCAGTTTTGCTAGTGTTTTTTTCTTTTCTTTTTTTAAAATTTTCTATTAAAAGGAATGAATCTCTAGATATAAGAGAGAGGAATATATTGAGAAGTTAAGCTGATGTAACTAAAAAAAAAGTCAAAAAAGTTGTTTTTTTTTTTAAAGAATAAAACATTTTACCTGAATTGACAACAAACTAAATGGTTTTTCAGTAAATATTTTTGTGATGATTTTGTGTAAATTTTCATCAGTGTTAACTGTATTTTTTAGCTATATATTTCCCCTTCTCAAATAAATTTAAGTTTATAGTCTATATGCAAATGTCGCCAATTTTAGATCAATGAAGTATTGGAGTGGAAAACCTCATTGTTTTTAACCCAGTGTTTCAGAATATAACTATCATAGGAGACAGAAATCATAAAGCAAGTTCTATTTGACAGTCTCCACACATAAATTTGTGCTTTTTGTACTTAGTTTCCACAAGAGATGTTGACTTACCCCAAAATTTTTAGAGAATTAGTACATCTTTGCACTTATCACAGCTCTCACTCACTCTCTACTAGATACTTCCTAGTAATCCCCAATCTTTTCTTTCTATTTAATCACCTCCCTTTCATTATATTACTGGACAATTCTTAAGCCTCTGGCTTCTTAGTCTCTCTATAGCTCACTTCCCAACTCTTAAGATGTTGGGATATGAATAACACAATATTAGGACTTGGCTAGTTATCGCCCTTTCCTTCCTACCATAGAGAAGAAGGAGCTTGCAAAACATATTAAGACAAAGCATAAGTGCTACTTCTGGGACTATAGCCCAAAGAAATACTAAAGAAGGGTAAGGGACCTGTATGTGCCAAAATGTTTGTGGTGGCCCTTTTTGTAGTGGCTAGAAACTGGAAAATGAATGGATGCCCATCAATTGGAGAATGGCTGAATAAATTGTGGTATATGAATGTTATAGAATATTATTGCTTCGTAAGAAATGACCAGCAGGATGAATACAGAGAGGCTTGGAGAGACTTACATGAACTGATGCTTAGTGAAATGAGCAGAACAGGAGATCATTATACACTTCAACAACAATACTGTATGAGGATGTATTCTGATGGAAGTGGATATCTTCAATAAAGAGAAGATCTAATTCAGATCCAATTGATCAATGATGGACAGAATCAGCTACACCCAGAGAAGGAACACTGGGAAATGAGTGCATTTTTGTTTTTCTTCCCAGATTATTTTTACCTTCCGAATCCAATTCTTCCTTTGCAACAACAAAAAAATTCGGTTCTGCACACATATATATTGTACCTAGGATATACTATAACATATTTAACATGTATGAGAATGCCTGCCATCTAGGGGAAAGGGTGGAGGGAAGGAGGGGAAAATTCGGAACAGAAGGGAGTGCAAAGGATAATGTAAAAAATTAACCATGAATATGTACTGTCAAAAAAAAAAAGGCGGGGGGGGGGGCAACTAGGTGGCGCAGTGGATAGAGCACCAGTCTTGAATTTAGGAGGACCAGAGTTCAAATCTGGTCTCAGACACTTAACACTTCCTAGCTGTGTGACCCTGGGCAAGTCACTTAACCCCAGCCTAAAAAAGAAAAAAAAAAAAGACAAAGCATAGATGATGCTTAAATGAAGGGAAAGAGAAACAGAAGGCATGTAGCTGAGACAAGTTATTATCAACAGTTATCTCATAGATAACATTCTATAAAGCTTAAGCCTAGTGGCAGGCAAGCCAGGGCAACATGCTTTACTTGCTTTTATTTTTGTTGGCTTTCGTAGTAGGTATTTAGAACTTATTAGGACAGTGCCACTGTATTCCAAGACTATAAGATGGTTTGTTAGGTGAGCTCAAAGACATAAAACAATCTAGTATATAGATTATAAAACAAAAGACAGACAGATAAGTGAACCTTCTCATAGTACTGAAAGTATGCACCAAGTCAGGAAACTGGCTGTGAAAAATTATGATTTAAATCAGAAATTCCCACCACATATAAAATTTAGCACCTTTGTTATTTGTTATGTCCTAAGGAACATATAAAAAAATGACAGTTTCTCAAAAGTCCTGAAGAAGAGAATTCTATCTCTGTCAGAAAAGAACACAGATGCATCATAGAATGAGTTAGTCTCTCCCCACTTCTTTTTCCCTTCTTTGTCCCCTCTACCAATTAAAATATATATTCTATTTTCCCCTTAAAAAACAAAAACAAAAACTTCTTTCTTCCATAAAAATCAGAGCTTATCACTGAAGCTTACACCATAAGATATAGCCTCCAAACACTATTCTGAGCCTAAGCAGAAAAGTTTTTCTCTAACATTTAGCTCTATACATTATGGCACATTTTGGCCCAGCTTCTAGAAACTTATAGAAAGCTCTCACAATTATTCCATTCTTTTTCATTCTCATAACTTCGTATATTAGCAGTTGGAAAGAGGCAATACTCCCATTTTCTTTTCTCTCATCTTTCAAAGCCTACCTTGGTTACTATGGCAACAGATGCCCTAGAAACAGAGTAAGGGTTGACAGTACTTTTCAAAAGGTTCAGTTTATTAAATCATGACCCTAGTTCCAGTCAACATTATCAGTTTAATTTTTAAAAGTGTTGCTACCTGCAATGATTATAAGGATTTTGTTTCAAATAAATAAATGTGATATGTATTCAACAAATAAAAGGTACTTATTCAACCCTTCTACAAATTACTTATGTTAACCAATTTAAATGCCAGTGCCTTAATTTTGAAAAAGAAATCAGTATGTTATGAATCAAAGATTTTTTGAGGGGAAATGAAGTTTGAAAAGAATCCAAATAGCACAACCTCATTATGTATCATTTTATGAAAAGCAAATAGCCCACCAAACAATAATATAATATTGTTATTACTTTAATGTTAACAATATACTTTATGTTCATTCTCCTTTATTCATTCCCCTCCATGGAAGTCCTGAGGCAAGAATTACACATACGGTTTTTATTATCCACATGATGAGGAAACAGAGAGGTTGAGTGAAATATCCATGGCCACTCAGCTAATAATTCACATTTGAATACAGGTTTTTTCTTTTTCTTTTTTTGTTAGTATGTTGATTTTTAAAATTAATTTTATAATTATAAATTTTTTTGACAGTACATATTTTTTTTTTTTTTTACAACATTAACCCTTGTATTTACTTCTTTTCCAAATTTTCCCCTCCCTCCCTCTACTCCCTCCCCTAGATGACAGGCAATCCCATACATGTTAAATGTGTTACAGCATATCCTAGATACAATTTATGTGTGTAAAACCAAATTTCTTATTGCACTGGATTCCGAAGGTAAAAGTAACCTGGATAGAAAGACAATAGGAACACAGGTTTTTTCTTACTTTCACATCTAATAATCTATTCACAATCCATCTCTGTGAAGGTGGAGGTAAAAAATAATTAATTAGAAAATAAAGTAATGGGGCGTTGCTTAAGTGTCATTTTCCTCCCAATACAAGAATTCTTAATCTTTTTTAATCTTTATGAAATCTATGCATCATTCTCAGAATGGTTTTTAAATATATTAAGTAAAAATTAATATAATTGCAAAGGAAACACTAGTTAAAGAAAAGGAAGATGTAAAATTTTTTTCCCATCATAGTTCTTGGACTCCCTAAAATCTATTCTCTTGCTCTAGAGGAAAACATGCATCATACTTCTGTAGAAAATAATCAGACACTTCCAACTTCTTTGACTACCAAGATTCATCAGTTACTTCAGAGTTTCTTCTTAATGCTCTTTTTTCCATCTAGTCTCCCAAAATGCATATGAGAATTCAGTCTACTGCCCAATAGCCTCATTGCATTTTCAAGACTTCTTCTGTTTTACACCTACCACCTTCCAGGAAAGAAGCCCTGAAGAACATAATTCTTTCTACTCTAGAACTACTGCCCTTGAGCCCTAGTCTTGAATGGTATGATTGATGGCTACCTTATTCATTTGCTTCATTTCTGACCAATTACATTACTATTATTTAACAATTCTTCACTTTCTCACTTCTGGAACCATAATCAAAATAATCCTATCATTATTTCTGAAAAGACTGTCAATCTACTCCCCTATGGCTCAATTAACCATCACTTTGACTTTCAAAGCCAATATGCTAATCCCCACCACTTTTATATTCCGTCTTCCCAATTAGAATGTTCTTTTTTTTGGATTTATATCCCCAGGTTCTTAGTAAACATTTAACAAATTTCCAAGGCATTTCAGATCTTCAAAATATGTTCAATTGTACTGATGTTCGGGATTACTGATACATAATCCATAATAATAAAAAAAAAATTTTAAGTAAACATAAGGTTGAATGAGAGGTTTTGTTCACAAAATTCATCACTTGGTCTCTAAACTTAGGTAAAGGAACTTTTTAGAATTTAACAAGGCTGATCTGTCATTGGGCCCATGTTCAAAACGATTTCAACTTTGTAGAACTTGTTCAAGAGCAATGGTCTTTGGAAAAATCATTATTCTGCTATTATAATTAATATTCCATGCCTTATTACACAGGTAGATAAGATGGCTGATTTGTGATGGTGAAGAAGTCTAACTAATATTTCTACAAAATCCTTTCCCACTGCTTTTATCATGGTAGAGTGATGACCCTGTATTCTCAAAAGCTATGTTGATGAAATGAAAACTTGGACAGATTCTAAGAAACTGCTAAGATTATGCTTTCAGAACATATTGATCAAGAATAAGGAATGAGTGAGGTGAAAGATTTGTAGACTACTCACAGAACCCTTAGGAAGCTAGCCAGTTTCTTTTCCTATTACAACACCTTTTTCCTTGCCTTCCCATTTAACCTGTTCCCCAGCTCTAATGGCTGGAATAAGATGGACATTACCAACTCTACTCCTTCCTGTGAGAGTTGGAAGACTATCAAATTTTGCAATTTACTCTGTCATCACTAAGATCCTTCAGTACTTACTATCAGTCCTATGCTAGGCCCAGAAAAGCTCTGACACTGTCATCTGATCTATGGATAATAACTGAACGACCCATCCGGTCTTGTCATCTGCCCTGCCATCTATAAGTTTTCCCACTCATCCTACAGCTGAACTTTTTTTTTTTTTTTTTAATCTATATTCTTCAATTAGAAAACGAGGTACTGAGAAAGCAAGGACATTTCAGTTTTTGTTTTCACTGTTTGTTTTCACTATGTACCAATGCTTAATTTTTTTTATTCACATTTCTTCATGCTTCTACAGCACAAATGCTTCAAGACAAGAATTGGTAGGTATCAGACATATCAAACACTAAATATCATTACGAAAATGAAATTAACTATAATTTAACAGGGGAAGGGGGAAAAAATCTCCCGATATAGGTTAGTCCTGAATTACTTTCCTCTGTACAATAAGGCCAATGATTTATTATACCAAAGATGAGAGTATGAAATTAAAAATATAAAAAGGAGGGGGGGGCGCGGGATGACATTTAATATAAAGATCTCTAACCAGTTTTATTTAAAGAAGTCGATCATGAAAAATGAGATATGGATGGCCCAAAGAACATGGAATGATCGCAACAATTTTATATAGAAGTTTAACTGATGTCTTCAGCTCCCAGTTTCTTCATTTGTGAAATGAAGGCATTGGATAAGATGGCTTCTGGGTCCTTTCCAGTTCTGAATCTATGATCCTATTTTGTAAATCAATTGCCATAATAAGGAAAACAAAATAAGCTTACAAAGCACTTTGATCAGCCAAGACTTTACTTCTTTGGCAGGCAGAGAAATAATAGCAGTCAGCTGTAAAACAGGTTAAGAATATAAACTAATCAACAGAATATAGTGGAAAGAGCACTGTCCTTAGAGTCAGGGGACCTGGTTTAAAATCTCCTTTCTGATATTTATTGAAAGTTATTACTTTCATTCCTTTGGGCAAATCACTTAATCTTCCTTGGCCTCTATTTCTTCTGATTCTAAAGCTATGATCTTGAGATCTTGTGATAAAGATAAAAGAAAATTATGAAAAGTGTCAGCTCACAGAACAGTCTAAGGAAAGCTCAATTTTGCCAATGGATCCAGGCTATTTATGGTTAAAACTGAAGGACAACTAATGGAATAAAAAAGAAGGAAACTGCAGAAAGTTTTTTTAAAAATGATTTTATAGTTATCTTTGATTAAATACCCTTTTATTTCTGTATAGCACCTACTCTTGTCCTACCCCCAGAGAGCTATTCTTTCTTAGTTAGAAGCTATACAGTAAAAACCAATTAACTTATCAATGGCATCTGACAATAAAATCTGTATTTCCTATCCTCAGTCCCTAACATATGCAAATGAAAGAAGGAAGACCATTTTCTTAACTTTCTCCCAGGGTCAAGACTGTATCATTATAATTTAATTATATTGGTTTCAATTCCCCTTCCTCCTCATTTATAATATTGAGGTCTTTGTGTATACTGGTTTATCTTCAAGGATTTTTCTAATAAACTTTTCAACATCAATGAAAATGGGATCATACTTTCAGTCTCCATTATCACAATTTCAAATATACTTAGAGAAGGTATAGAAAATTATTCTAAAGAGAATACAGGAAATTCAAGTTAATTAGATGAAGTGTACATGAAGGATACGCATATATGAAGGACATGTGTACTGAAAGTGACAAAATTGTGAATGCATCAAGGAATCAATTCACAAATTATCAAGAAAGGAAGACACCAAAGATGGGAGATAGGAGGGACAAAGTGGCAAGAGAATATTAGACCTTATTAATAATTCCCCCCATTAGCAAAATACAATTAACAGCTTCTGATCTCTATGTCTACTTTCCTGTCAATTTTAATTTTTAAATTAAAAATAATCTACATGTATAAAGTCTTTATCTTTGACGAGGACATTATTGAAGAGCAGGTTTTCACAAGTTATATTATGCTGTAATATAACTTACATCACCCAAGATGTAAAGAATACAAAATCTCACTATGTTTACTTTGTTAAAAAAGAGTTAATTAAATGTTGTCTTAAGGTCTCTCTTTTAATGAGATGTCTCACATGCATGTATCAAAAAGATATCAGATTACTTAAATGATATAACACATCTCTGATCATTAATATAGTTGATGCATAAAATGGGAAATATATACTCACCAAAGGTGTTCATTACTTTCCCAGAGGAGAAAAAGAACAGAGTCCAATTGAGAGGAATTTTCTTTTCTTAAAAGTTAACCAAATCCTCTTGTTTATGGATAATATTGTGCTTATGATATCTTTAGCCCTCAAGCACTGGAGAATCTCATAGACAACATTCAGAACCACTCAAGAGAATTTGGTGTAAACTACTACATAGGGAAAAATCAAGTAAATGAAGAATACCTATTTATTCAGTCATTCATCTAACAAACTTTATTAAATCCATTTATTTGCTTGTTCAACCAACAGGCAATTATTATGTTCAAGGCACTATTCTAGATGCTAGAGATAAAAGAAACAAAAACAAAGCAATCCTTGTCCTCACAGAATTTTTAATCTCTTGAGGAGAGATTAAATATACAGAGATAAGTAAATAGAAAATTTCTAGTGTGTAGGGCATTAACAGAAATCAACCTCATGTAGGAAATAACATTTAATATAATCTTGAAGGGAGCTTGAGATTATACAAGGCAAAAATGAGGAAGGAAGGCTTTCTAGGAATGGAAGAGAAATTGTTCAAAGACATGTGAATACCTGCTATCTGGGGGAGGGGGTGGAGGGAAGAAGGGGAAAAGTTGGAACAGAAGTTTTTGCAAGGGTTAATGTTGAAAAATTACCCATGCATATGTTTTGTCAATAAAAAGCTATAATTTAAAAAAAAGAAAAAAGAATAATTTGCAATAAGCCCTTAAAAGTTAGGCTTCTTGCGAATGTAAATTGTTAGCACTACTGTCTATCTACCCAGGTTACTTATACCTTCGGAAGCTAATAATTAATGTGCAACAAGAAAATGGTATTTACACACATATATTGTATCTAGGTTTATAACACATGTAAAATGTATGGGATTACTTGCCATCGGGGGGAGGGAGTGGAGGGAAGGAGGGGATAATTTGGAAAAATGAATTAAAAAAAAAAAAAAAAAAAGTTAGGCTTCTTCAGTCAAATGGTAAGGGGCTTTAAAATGATGAAAGGCTTACTTTCTATCTCCAAAACAAGAGGTTATCCATCACTACAGTTTAAGTACAGCAGTAGCACAAGTAGATGTAATTTTAACAACCGTAAGCAAAATGGATTGAAAAAGGGAAGAGACTGGAGTCAGAGAATATAATAAGGTAACCGATGTGTAATTCAGGCAAGACATTATGGGAATCTGTACCTGAATGATAGTTTGAGTTGAAAGAAGGGGCCAAATGCAAGAGGTGCTATAGAGATAAAAATCAACAAAATAGCAACTGATTTGAGTTGAGGATGAGAGAAAGGGAGGAAGAAAGGATGGCTACAAAGGATGGCTTCAAAACTATGGACCTGGTCTACTAGGAAAACAGTGATTTCCTTCATAGAAATTAAGAAAAATGGAAAGATTTAGGGATAAAAATGTTAGCTATTATTTTGGACATATAAGATCTAAACAACCTGCAATGGAAAATATAAAATAGGCAGTTGATGCAACAAGATTGAATTTCAGGAGAGAAATGAGAATTGGATATATAGAGAGATAAAAATCATTTCAATAATATGATAGTTGAAATCATGGAACAGATGACATCACTAGTAGATCAAAATAGATACAAGTGGGTCCACTTGGGACTGGGATTAAACCTAAAAATAGAAAGGATTGCAATCTTTCTTGTGCAGCAATATATGTATACACATATTGTATTTAACATATAATTAACATATTTAACATTTATTAGACTACCTGCCATCTAGGGGAGGGGATGGAGGAAAGGAGGGGAAAAGTTGGAACAGGTGGTTTTGCAAGGGTCAATGTTGAAAAATTATCCTTGCATATGTTTTGTAAAAAGCTCTAATAAAAAGAAAGAAAGAAAGAAGGATGGGACGTTGATGACAATCCAGCAAAGGAGATTGAGAAGTGTTGGCTAGACAAGTAAACCAGCAAACTCTACAGAGTGGAGAGCAGTATAATGAAAATCTATGAAGGACTAATTATCCAGGAAGAGTGGATGATCAAAAGTTTTAAATACTACAGAGCAATATTATTCATTATTATTGAATAATTTAGATGAGAAAAGGTCATTGGATTTGGCAATAAAAAGATTATTGATAAACTCAAAAAGGGTTTTTTGTTGTTTTTTTTTTAGTCTACAAATTATTTATTGACTCTATGAATCATCCACTGTCTCCTTCAACTATCATTTTTCTTATTATTATTAAAGCTTTTTATTTTCAAAAAAATGCATGGATAATTTTTCAAAACTGGTGTTCCAAAATTTCCCCTCCTTCCCTCTAACCTCTCCCTTAGATGGCAAGTAATTCAACATATGTTATACATGTTAAAATATGTTAAATCCAATATATGTAAACATATTTGCATAATAATCTTGCTGCACAATATCAGATCAAAAAGGAAAGAAAATGATCAAGAAAACAAAATGCAAACAAACAACAAAAAGAGTAAGAATATTATGTTATGATCCACACTCAGTTTCTGCAGTCCTCTTGGACAGTGTAGTTTCAATTGAGTTAGGAGATCAGAAGCCGTAATACAAAAGTTTGATAGGTGGATGAGAGAAGAGGAAGTTGATCAATGAGCTTAATGAGCATTCCTAAAAGTTCATCTGTGAAAAGGATAAGAGATATAGTATGAGAGATTGAAGGAATGGTAAGGTTCAAATAGATAGGGTGGTCTGGATTTTTTTGGTTTTGGAGTATGTGTGTCTATGTGTTTGTTTTTAAGGATTAGGAGAACTGGATATATTTGTAAGCAGTAAGGAAGGAGCTAGTAAATAGAGATCACAGATTATAACAGAAAGTTAAATGGACAATCTATAAAGTTTGTCTATCAGTTGATAAAGCAGAGTTCAGCTTTTTGGCCTGAGAATGCTCTCCATCTATTTACATTCTTTTTTTTCAACCTTTTTTTTTTTTTTTTTTTTTTGATGAGGCAATTGGGGTTAAGTGACTTGCCCAGGGTCCTTTGAGGATAATTAGTAGTGATACTAATATTTTATACTACTACCTGAGTCTGGGGTTAAGTGACTTGGCCCAGGGTCACACAGCTAGGAAGTGTTAAGTGTCTGAGACCAAATTTGAACTCAGGTCCTCCTGAATTCAGAGCTGGTGCTCTATCCACTGTGCCACCTAGCTGCCCCTATACTACTATTTTAAATAGTAGTAAAATACTACTATTTTAGTGATCCTTTGAGGATAAATAGTAGTGATACTGCTTTCTTTTACAGATAAAGAAAGTGAGGTTCAGAGAGGTTATGACTTGCCCAACGACATACACTAATAAGTAAGAATGAGTTTACCTACTTAAAGAAGCACCTAGAACTTGGAGAACTTAAACAAAAATAAGTATTGGTTGATTGGGTAAATTTAGTAATGAGATTTGAATCTAGGCTATCCAAATACAGCAGCAGTGCTCTTGCTACACTACTATATTGAGCAGACAAAGTTCTTAGGACATATGTAGATCATGATGCCATGAGGAAGAAATCATTGGACAATTCTGTGTTGCTATCAGTTCTCTCTTCTCCCTAGAGTTCTTCATTTTCCATCATTGGAAAAAGAGCCTTACATAGCACCAGACATCAAATAGAAGACCAATGTATTATTGAATATCATTGTGTTTCCCTATTCTAGAGAAGCACTAATTCTAGCATGAAATATTTTAACCTAACATAACCATTCTTTTGTTCATATCATAATAATTCATTAATTCAACAAATATTTGTTAGGTGTATATTTTGAACTTTTTTTTTTTTGTTGTTAAGGCAATTGGGGTAAAGTGACTTGCCCAGGGTCACACAGCTAGGGAGTGTTAAATATCTGAGGCCAGATTTCAACTCAGGTCCTCCTGACTTCAGGGCTGGTGCTCTACCTACTAGACCACCTAGCTGCCACTAAAAGAGTATTTTTTGTATGAACTATGCAAAACACTGAAGAACATAAAATATGATTCACTATTATGCAAAGTATTCCCAAAGTCTTCATCCAGTTTTTTTTTTTTAGTAGCTTAACATTGCATGAGTTTAGGGGGGCATCCTTTATTTAGGGATATAAAATTTTCTTAGGCATGGTATAACAGAAAGAACTGGAGATTTAGAGTAAAAAAAAAATCTCAATTAGAATTCAAGCTCTAGGGGCAGCTAAGTGGCGCAGTGGATAGAGCACTAGCCCTGAATTCAGGAGGACCCAAGTTCAAATCTGGTCTCAGACACTTAACACTTCCTAGCTGTGTGACCCTGGGCAAGTCACTTAACCCCAGCCTCAGGGGAGGAAAAAAAATATGAGAATTCAAGCTCTACCACTTCATTTTTGTGACGTTAAGTCAAAACTTCACTTAGCTTCAGATTCTAAAATATGTCAAACAGTGCTAAATAATACTTGATCAATCTATTTCAAAAGTTTATTGTGAGAAGACTTTCAAAATTGTTTTATATATATCAGCTAGCATTCTTCTTTTCCTCTTTAACTAAACTCCAAGATGACTGATGCCAGTTCCAATGATCTTGTGAAGAGAGCCATCTAAACCCAGAGAGGACTGTGGGAACTGAATGTGGATCATAGCATAACATTTTCACTCTTTTTGTTGTTGTCTACTTCCTTTTTGATTTGATGTTTCTTGTGTAAGATAATTGTATAATATGCATATATTGGATTTACCATGTTTAACCTATATTATAGGATTATTTGCCATCTGGAGAAGGGATGGGAGGAAGGACAGGAAGCTGGAACACAAGGTTTATAATGGTTAATGTTGAAAAATAAATCATGCATGTTTTAAAAACAAAAAGCTCTGAAAACAAATAAATAATAAACTCCAAAACAATAGAAACAACATTTATCTTTATTTTTTCTCCATCTAGTTCAATCAACAGCACAATAATAAATGCTTAATAATTACTGAATGAATAAAACAGTAAGTAAGTAAGGCTTCTGCTTATGAGAAGATATTTAATCAGATAGCATCAGGGGAATGGTTATTCATTTTATGGATTTTCTAGTTTTCTTGCTAATGCATAAATGGCAATGTATTCGATTATTATGTGGCATTTCCAACAGAACAGACAAAATAATAAGAGGTTAATTCAAATAATTCCATTCCTAATACAGTAGAAAGAATTAGGATCTTTAAATAGATTTTCAATTCCATCTCTACTACATGAAAACCATGTGAAATTAGGCCAATCACTTTCTGGCCCTCAGTTTCCTTATAGGTAAAAGCTGATAATACCTAAATTATCTGTCATACATGGCTGTTACTAGGGAAATGTTTTGTAAACCCTAAAGCACTAAGACTTTTGATGAATTCTGCCTTTCTTTTATCACTCTAATGAAGTATCTGGTGAGAAGAAAGATTAAGGTATAATCTAAAATAAACTTTGAGATAAGTTTCTTTTATCTGTGGTCTCATTATCTCCCCCTCCCCCTTTATCAAGAATAATGACTGGATGCATGTGCATTCATGAGAATGAACTAATCTAGGCATAGATGAAATTATTTGCAACAAGTATATTACTACTAGTGAGTTAGACACCAAATGACTTGATAAAGAAGAGGTGGATATTATTTGTGAGCACTGGCAACTCTGATGTCATGACCATTTACCTACACCTTCTAAGATTACGCCACAGAGAATGTGCATTCTAACTAAATCAAAGGAAATCCCCCAGGAGTTATCCTAGCTCTACCACAAAACTCAATACACAATAGTAGCATTTTTCCAAAGTCTCATTTTGCTTGTCTAGAATGGCAATATAGAGAGGAGGGAGGCTTTGCTCCAATAAGAGATAGTATTATTGCAGAATAGCACAGAGGATCCAGCTGAAAACCAATGGATTGCCATTCCTATTGGATTTCAACTCTAGTCAGTATTCCTCTACTCTACTGATTAAATCCACAACAACTTAAGGTTAAGAATATTTCCACTGATTTTTTTGTTTCTCTTGTCTTAGGGTAACTAACTAGAGCAATTTTTGCTAAGACTTGAACTTCTTAAAATTTCTATTGTACTGTTATTTCTCATTTATTATATATTCCTAAAATAATAGGAATCAAGTTATACCATAAAGTCTTCTTTGGCATCTTTGTTTAAAAAAATAAACTCAAAAGTAGGGTTCCTAAAATTTTACTTGTAAGTCACAGATTATTAACATGGATTTAAGTTATATTACAGTGGAAGCAAACTCTCTTAGGAAATAAGTGTTACACCCAGGATAATGTAAAATTTTCAGGAAAAAGAGGAAAAAAAAAAGAACATCTATACAATACTCTCTCCAATTAATATTTAATATTTTGTCTCTGCAGTAATGTGACATTAGTAGAATAACTTTTATTGATTATTCTAATAATATTTTTCCAATAGTTGTGGATTTGAATTGTAAGATCCATATTCTCCTGACTAATCTTTTTTTGTGAGCAAAAGAATGCATCTGGAATAGCCAGGACTAAGAATTTGATCCATGAACATGGAAAAGATTGATGCCAATTTGTGCTATAAGCACACCAAACCTATGGTGCTGATCTTCTTAGCTAAGATTTTCATAGAATAATAGATTTAGAGATAGAAGAAATCTCAGAGGCCATCTAGTTTATCTCTCACCCCAATTTTACATATGAGGAATTGAAGCTCAGAGATGTTAAATGACTTGATTAAGGCCATGAAAGAAGAAAGAAGCAAAATCAGGATTCTAACAAACCAAATAAATCACTTTCCACCATATAGCACACTGCCTCTAAAGAGCTCTACCATTTCTACAGCACCTTATTCCCCACGCTGAAATTCAGTTCTGATACATCATTTATCTGTATAGCTTGTGAAATACAGGAAAAGACAATTTACTGATAAGTAGGTAGAGAAGAAGAATAAGAACATGCTGTAGTGAATAGAACATAGGTCTGGGTTCAAATCCTATCTCAAAAATATATTAGCTATGTGATCATATGTGATTTTGTCTTAGTTTCTTAATTAAAAAAAATTTTTTGTATGTGAGGCAATTGGGGTTAAGTGACTTACATGGGGTCACACAGCTAGTATTAAATGCCTGAGGCCAGATTCGAACTCATGTTCTCCTGACTTCAGAACCAGTACTCTATCCACTGCACCATCTAACTGTCCCTCAATTTCTTTAATTGTAAAATGAGACTTGAATTTAATGACCTCTAATATCCCTTCTACATTCACATTTATTATCTTACAATTCTATGAATAAATACACACAGGTAAAGTAACTTACTCAATGTCTCGAATATCAGTGTCAGTCAAGAACTCAGCTTTCTTATCTCCTAACTACGTCATCATTCTAATAATCTTTATGACTTAACTAGAGGGGGAAGATTTCCATTGACAAATTTGAGCATTTCAAAAAAAGAAGGCAACTATGGAGCTCCCAGTCTCCTGTGTAGAAATAATATTTCCCAGTATTTACATGTATTGTGAAGTTTGCAAAAGAGGAAGTAGAAAGAATTCTGAACTTAAGAGTCATACAACCCAAGTTCCAATACCAATTTTAAGCAACTAGGTGTTATGGATAAAGCCCTGGGTCCAGAATCAGAAAGACTAGAATCAGAAATCTGATCCCAGAAGCTTCCGATTTGTGTGACTCTACACTCAGTTAACCTCTTAATCTCTTTCTGCCTTAAGTTTCTTCAAATGTAGAAAGGAAATAACACTTACTTGATTTTTTCACAACAACCCTACCAGGTAAGGCAATATTTATAAAGTGCTAAGAATAGTACATGGCATATAGTAGATATTTCATAAATTTTTTCCTTCCTGCTATCCTTTCTTCCCTTCTTCCTTCTTTCCTATCTCAGTTGAGTCCAATAAGCCTTATGAAGTGATAAAAATATGACAAATTCCACTTTACAAATAAGAAACTTAGAGATTCAAACTTAAATGACTTGTTCGTGGTCACATAGTGTCACAAGCAGAATTTGAATACAGGTCCTACTGACTAAGTATAGTGAACTAGCTATATTTCCTCTGTCCCCTCTTCTAGATGCTAGATCATTTTCAGTGAAAACATCTAGAAACCAGCTGATAATATAACCTTCTTAACATTTGCCCATTGGGTCCACCTGACTTCAAAACTGGTGCTCTATCCACTGTGCCATATAACTGCCCCAATCAGTATAAATCTAGAGCCAAGATATAATACAGCAGCTGAGTAGTGAAGTGAATAGAACCCCACATCTGGAATTAGAAATATTACTGTTAGGAACACTCATCATCATGGGTTCAAATACGATCTCACACATTTACTAGTTAGTTGTGTGATTGTGGGCAAGTCATTTCACCCTGTTTGCCTTTCTCCTCAACCATAAAATGTACCACAGAAGGAAATGGCAAACAACTCCAATATTTTTGCCAAGTAAACTCCAAATGGGAAAATGGGATCGCAAAGAGTCAGAAATGAATGAAATGATTGAACAACAACAAAAAGGACAGAAACAGTAAGGGGAAAAAAATCTGCAACTTGGACTCTCAGGAAAATTAACTGCAACTCTAGTTGATATGTCAGATTAACATTTTCTAGAACTTCGTCATTAAACTAATTTCTGCTTCCTATTTTGTCCGCTCCTCATTCCCCTTTATTGCTTTGTAAACTAGCTGTGACCAGAAGCAACATGGCAATGGGATCATTCTAAAATTATCACAAGTTTTAAGCAGTAGGCATGAAAAGAGTTTGTCTAATGGAGGGCACAAACCTAGGGTCTTGAAACCTTTTCTAGCTCTTTGGCATTTCTAAAAGAAAGAGTCAAGTGCTGCCAGTTAGAAAAATTCCCTAATCTTCATAGCATTATCTCTTTTAGCATGTTATTATAGAATATACATCAGAGGCAGCTGGTGGTAAATATCTAAGATTGAACTTGAACTAATGAAGATGTCTTCCTGATTCCAAGCCTAAATAATATTCTTTTTCCAGGATTTTTGATCCTCTCATTTATTCCATAGCCTAATTCATATTCATAAAGTGACTATCCTACTCTTACAATATACTCAATATATTTATTTAAATTCCATTAAAATTCCATTTAATCAAGCATATATTGGTTCTGAAAGCATTGGTAGGCACAGTGATACAAAGGTAAGATAAGGTATGAATGTCAAGTATACCTGTAATTCTTGTTGCCAGAGATACTAAAGCTAGTGAATCTTGTGGGGCTCTAAAGTTTCAAGGTAAAATAGTGCTTATCATGATCAGTCTCCAGCACCAATATGGTGAACTCTAGGAATTGTGGAACTACCAAGCTGCCCAAGAAGCATAAAAAGGAACAAGTCAAGAAGTGCTTATCACATTAAGACAACTCTGAGATACCACTACACACCTCTTAGATTGGCTAGGATGACAGGAAAAGATAATGCGCAATGTTGGAGGAGATGTGGGAAAACTGGGATACTGATACATTGTTGGTGGAATTGTGAATACATCCAGCCATTCTGAAGAGTGATTTGGAACTATGCTCAAAAAGTTATCAAAATGTGCATATCCTTTGATCCAGCAGTCTTAGTTATATCCCAAAGAGATCTTAAAGAAGGAAAAGGGACCCACATGTGCAAAAACGTTTGTGGCAGCCCTTTTTGTAGTGGCAAGAGGCTGGAAACTGAGTGGATGCCCATCAATTGGAGAATGGCTGAATAAATTGTGGTATATGAATGTTATGGAATATTATTGTTCTGTAAGAAATGAGCGGCAGGATGATTTCAGAAAGGCCTAGAGAGACCTACATGAACTGATGCTGAGTGAAATGAGGAAGACCAGGAGATCATTATACAATTCAGTAATAATACTACATGATGATCAGTTCTGATGGATGTGGACAATGAGATGAACCAAATCAGTTCCATTTGTTCAATAATGAACAGAACCAGCTACACCCAGAGAAAGAACTCTGGGAAATGAGTGTGAACCCCAACATAGCATTTCCAATCCCTCTGCTTTTGTCAGCTTGCATTTTTGATTTCCTTCTAAGGTTAATTTTACCTTATTTCTAAGTTCGATTTTTCTTGTGCAGCAAAATAACTGTATGGACATGTATACATATATTGTATTTAAACATATACTTTAACATATTTAACATGTATTGATCTACCTGCCATCTGGGGAAGGAGGGAAAAAGTTGGAACAGAAGTTTTGCAAGGATTAATCTGAAAAATTACCCATGCATACATCTTCTAAATAAAAAACTGTAACTTAAAAAAAAAAAAAAAAAAAAAGTGCTTATCACTAATAGCCCTTGGAATGGCTGCTCCTGCACCCTGGAAAAAAGAGAGAGTTCTATTAAAAAAAAAAAAAATCCCAAAACAAAATAAAGATGAAGTGTAAGAATGCTCTCCTACCATCTTGCCATGCTCATTTCCTACTACTATTGGCACTATATTCCCTTTTTCTGCTACTTTCCCTGCTTTAATCCTATCTTCAATCCTGCTGCTCCTCCCTCTATCCACTACCCAATCTCCCCACCAGGAATAATTTTACTGCCTAAACAAGATAAAGTAGAATCCTAGAAAGAACAAGTGGTAAAAAGTCAAGGAGACCACAATTCACTTTACTCCTTGATCATCAGCTTCCTTGCTACCACCAAATCATGTGTACTTTCTGCTTCTTCTGTAATTTTAACAGGTTATTTAACACTTTCCTTTCTCATGGAACCAAAATCATATCAATATTATCATTGCAACTAGAAAGGATGTGCCTTTCTAATTCCTCCTACTTTAACTCACCATCCCTATAACTTTTCCAATTAAAATACTCTTTATTAGTCACTACTCTTCCATTTATATTTACCCCCTCTCCTTCCCCTTAATAGGTCATAATCTCCTATATTTACATCCCCAGAGGTTGGTACTTTGTAAATGGTTTTTTTATTCATTCATTCAGTGGGATCCAATTTCAACAGTTCCTACCAAAATACAAAGATTGAGTATAATCCAATCAATGAGTTTTATGTAGCACCTACCTTTTAGGATTATTGTAAAGACTGAATGGGACATGAGTAAAATGATTAGTACAATGCCTGGCCCATAATGCTTGTTTCCTCACTTCCTTTCTTCCCCAGGCTTTTCTTCCTTCCTTCCATTTTAAAAATAATCCACCTAAGTTTAGAGAGATTCACCATTAGACTGAAGCATAGTTAACAAATTTTTTTTTTTTCCAGAGAAATAACTAAAGATCAGGCCATGTGATTTGTGTTATTGAAAGAACTATGCCAGAAAAATAAGACAGTAGATCTTTGAATATTATTGTCTATTTATCATCTTAGTTAACATCTATTATTTTGCTTTTGACAGCTTTTTAATCACAGTGGATACTCACTCCATCTATGCTGAGTATGTCCCATTCTCATCTTCTCTTTCATGTGATTCTTATCAGTATTTTCTCTATTAAGCTTTCTCACTTAAAATTCTTTTCAAGCAAAGATTATTATAGATTTATCTATCTCATCCTGAAATCTTCAGAGAATCTTTAAAGCGAGAAGAGACCCTGGAAATCATTTATTTCATCTACCAATTCTTCTCTCACAAATGAAGAAATTGGGGCCCAGGAAGGGAAGGTGACTTGTCTAAGATTACAAAGCTAGTTGGCAGAACTAGAAACCTCCTGACTCATACTGCAATGTTCTTTCCAATAGACTATTTAATATATGAATGCTCAGTAAAAACTGATTGAATTTGTGGCCACTTGGATCTTACAGATGTTGCCAAATAGATGGTGGTTTTAAACATTTTTTCAAAGTCCATTTTTTAGGTTTATAAATTCATTATTTAGGTTCATCCACAACATTAGGAAATATGAAGTAAATTATTTCTTTTTTTTTTAATGTAAAAAAAGTCAAGTGATTGGTATGAACTGAATGAGTCAACACCAGCAGATGTGTCAGAGTATATGGTATAGTCTTCATATGCTATCTATCCCACTGGAATGAGTCACTCATCCCCAAGCCTTTTCCTTCTTCCTTTTAGAAGGAAGCATAGACTCAATATCTCCCCCTTTCTCTAACTTTAAAAAGACCCTCTATGTAACACTAAATGGTTCCCTTCTTACTCTATTTTCCTTCAACTGCATGCATATTTTAGTTCCTTTCTCTGCAAACAAAATGAGAGTAGATTAGATGAGCTCTAAGCTCTGATTCCAAGTGTTCACTTTCTTATTTTAACATGCTAACATGCTATGTTACCTTAAACACTTTTCACGAAAAACCACATGAGCTCATGCATTATCTTCTACATGAAGCCTTTCATGATAACCCTAGTTTCTGGTGCTTTTCCCAAACACCTTGTGCTTTTATCTTTAATATATATTGTGTAATACATACAGAGTGTTCCCAAAGTCTTAGGATAGTTAAAGCTATTAAAGATTAAAACTGCCCTAAGACTTTCTCAATACAATTCAAAGAAAAAGTTAAAACTTTACTCTTAAATATAGTTTTTCCTCTCTTCTTATGTTTATACTTCACTAATACTCAATTGCTCCACAGAGTGCCATTCCAATCCCACGAACATCAACCACATTTCCCCTTAGGGCTCCGTAGGAGATAGAATACTGCAGTACATCCCTGCAGAAATGAACAAATTCTCATTAAGTTAGTCACAGTGAAAAAGAAGGCAGCCCTCAGCAATAGAACCCAATTCATCCTGACTGAGGACTGAAGGGGAAAAAAAGAGAAGTACCTCTTTCAAGGTAAGTCAGTCAGAAAAAACGGAGATCTATCTATCTATATATTTACATATCTATCTATTTATAGAGAGAGGGGAGAGACACACAGAGAGACAGAGAGAGAAAAGAATATCAAATCAAATTGGTCTGAGTCCGAGGCAAAAAAAAAAAAAAAAAATCTTCATGATACATTAAAAAGAGTACTGAATTTAGAGACATATTACATACTAGGCCCCAGTAACTACTGCAGAAAATGGAAGTGCTAGATTAAATTATCCTTATGGTTCCTTTCAGCTCTAGATCAATGATTCTAGTATGCCTCAAAAAGGATTTTCATTAGGATATTAATATAATGTTGGTGGAGTTGTGAACTGATACCACCATTTTGGAGATCAATTTCAAACTATGCCCAAAGATTTTTAAAAATATGCACAGCCTTTGAGTTAGCAATAAAACTATAAGTTCTGAATTGTGAAGAGATTTCTTTTCTTAAAATGGGAAATGACCTATTTGTACAAAAAATTTTATAGCAGCTCCTTTTGTGATAGCAAAGAATTGAAAATTGAGGGGATGACCATCAATTGGAGAACAGCTTAACAAATTGTAATAGAATTGTAATGGAACACTATTGTGCTGTAGGAAATGGCAACCAGGATGATTTCAGAAAAACCTAAACTTGCAGGAACTGATGCAAAATAAGCAGAACTAAAAGAACATAGTAAACAATCTTTTGATTGTATGATTATCAGTTGTGAATAACTTAGTTATTCTCAGCAGTACAATGGTCCAAGAAACTCCAAAAGACTATATAATGATATATACCTCCAGAGAAAGAACTGATATAATCTGAATGCATATTGAAGCAGGGGAATGTGGGGAGGAGAAAACCTATGTCTTTTTCCACAACATGATATAGAAATGTTTTGTAAGATTACACATATATATATAACCTATATCAAATTACTTAACATTCCAGAGAGGGGAGAAAGGAAGAAAAATATTTTACAGCTTAAAAACTTTTAAAAAATGAATGTTTAAAAGTTCTTTTAACATGTAATTGGGAAAAAATAGTTGAGGTTTTTGTTTGTTTGTTTGTTTATTTTTGTTTTTTTAAAGAAAAATTTTCAATACTAAAGGTGCAAAGAACTTTTCTTTTAACTGTACATTAACCAAATGATTCAGTTAATTGGAATATACTCATTTGCAAATTTCCTAGCTAACCAAGATTTTGCCTTAGACTGTGGACAAGTTATTGACTGGACCCACTAGAATCTTGGTATTTTAATTAAAAAAGGCTGAAAAAGTCTAAGAGTGAGCACTTAAATAAGCACAGAATAAAGATTCAATCTAGTGCTCAAAAATTGTTTTATATATGTAATACTTTGTGCTACCTCTTTTTTGTTACTAAGATCCTCTTTTGCATTATTACACCCAAATTACTGCCTGTATTCACTACAGGAAAATCCAAAATCCATTTCTATCAAGAGACTCTTTCCTAAATGACTACACAGTTCAAAAATTAACTTGAAAGCTTTCTCATCAAAAATTAACAATTACTCAGAATCTTGGCCACCAAACCAGGTCACCACCCTCATTTTATTGAGTAACAACAACAATAATAATTACCGACATTATTAAGCTTTAAATTTTGCAAAGTTTTATATATATTTTCTCATTTGTAAAATGTAGGAACAGGATCAGATAATTTCTGAGGTACTTTCAGTCTATAAATTTATGAGCCTACAATTTCATATGGGCCCCACAAAAATCTTGGGAAGTCAGCACTATCTAAGTTAAATAACTTATCTAGGACTGCCTAACAAAAGATTAATAGATCTGGGTCTTGCAATCAAGGCAACTCAACATAAATTTATTCAGGATCCCACAACATTCAAGGTACTATAATGGGAACTAGCAATATAGTGAAAGAAAACATGTCCTTGTTTTTAAGGAATTTTAAGATAACATGGATGAAATCCGGCCTGACTTCAAGTTCAATGTACCTATACAGTATAATTTTTTGGGAAAAAAAAAAAAAAAGGCATTTTAATTTTTAAACAAATAACAATCTTTTTTCCCCTTCTACCACCATTACACTGGATTGAAAAAAAAAAAAAACCAGGCAACATATATACATAATTAAGTAATACAAATTCCTTGCATTGTCCCTGTCCAAAAAAAAAAAAATTTGTTCCAAGCCACACCCTAAGTTGATCATTTCTTCTGTCAGAGTATGGATAATAGTATGCTTCATTTTCACTTCTCTGGGAAAATGGTTGGTTATTCTCCTGCAGTGTGATATAATGTTTACAGATCATAGATTAAGAATTAAAAAGGACCAAGAAGGTAAAGTAAAGGTAGGGATACATCTAAGCTCACCCAAGTTACCCTCCAAACAACTTTCAAGTAACAACTCAAAATGAATCCTAGAGTGGACATGGTAAAAATAATTTTCCAGCTTAAGACAAAGATTGGAAGGAAAAGTCCATCTCATTGGAGTGAGAAGAGAACATAAGAATGC
The DNA here is from genome assembly GCF_048593235.1 of Sminthopsis crassicaudata. Lineage (NCBI taxonomy): Eukaryota > Metazoa > Chordata > Mammalia > Dasyuromorphia > Dasyuridae > Sminthopsis > Sminthopsis crassicaudata. The sequence continues at coordinate 263,602,268 of NC_133618.1, read as the reverse complement.
AGTCCCATGCAGGTTTACCCCATAAGTCATCAAGAGGCCTTGGGGGAGGCTAAATCAGCAGTGATGGCTTCAGAATTCCCAGTCCATAAATAGGAAGAGAGTTGGACAGATGGCCAGGGAACTCTTTGCTGGAATTGGGTGCTAGACTCCATTGCATTGCCCATAAATGGTTCCTGATCACAGTCCCAGGATGAGAAGGAGCACTATTATACTAGAATATGCAACTGCAACTGAGTAAGGACCCAGGGCACAGTTCTAGGGTGGAAAAGAATGCTTTCGGTCACTCACAGAAAAGAGCACTAATCAGAAGAGCAATGACCATACTTCTCCTTAGATCATGAATCCTTGGAAGAACTGAAAATTTACAGACCCCCAAACTTAAGCCTGAAAACAACAGTAATTAAAAAAAACAAAAAACAAAAAACCCCAAAAAACCTGAGGCTTAGTATAGAGGACCACAGAGAGTGGGGGAACCCTGAGAAGTCAGTGAGGGCATGATCACCTGTGTTCTACTTGAAACAAGGATACTTACAGTAGGGTGTTTACTCAGTGTGATTGATGAGAAAATGGTTCTCTAGTTCACATATACTTAATGGGATATAATAATGTAATCACTCTAGTAGGCATAAATTTAGTGTGATGTAATGATGTAATCAGACTGAGCTATTTAAGGGCTGAAAGGACTGGAGAAACTCAATCTCAGACTCAGACTCAAGACAGAGGAGACACAGTGGCTGTCCTGCCTTCAACATTCCTCCATCTAAGACCAAGGCTTGTCCGGAGATCCTCCAGAGAGCTAGTCCAAGCATCACATATTAGAAAAGTATCTCCTCCATCCAAATATAGTGCTTTAAAGTTAAAAAGTCCATAAATACCTTGGAAAAAATGAGCACCCAGCAACAACAACAAAATAATCTGACTAAAGAAAGTGACAGTGGAGGCCAAAACACAAACTCAAGACCACAAAGTCAAAACAGAGATGCTCAAAGACTTAAAGGAAAAAAAAAATTGATCTCAGGCCCAAAAAGAATTCCTGAAGAGCTTTAAAAATATTTTAAGAAATAAAATAAGAATGGTAAAGTAAAACCTGGTAAAAGAAAGGAGAGCGATGCAAGAGAATAATGAAAAAAGAGTCAATAGCTTGGCACATGCGCACGCTCGCGCGCACACACACACACTCTCTCTGAAGAAAATAGTACCTTAAAAAATAGGCCTATGGTAAAAGAGGCAAAAAAAAAAAAAAAAAAAAAAAAAATCCACTAAAGAGAATTCCTTAAAAAGCAGAACTGGCCAAATATTTACTGATTACAACATCATAAAGATAGATTATAACTTCTTAAAAAGTTAAAATTAGCCAAATGGAAAAGGAAGTACAGAAGCTCATTGAAGAAAATAATTCCTTAAAAATTAGAATTGGGCAAGTGGAAGTTAATGATTCCATGAGACAGAAAGAAAAAAAACAAGCCCAAAATCAAAATAATTTTTTTTTTAAATAAAAGAAAATGTGAAATACCCCATAGGATAAACAACTGATCTGGAATATACATTGAAAAGAAAAAAATTTAAGAACTGTTAGACTACCTAAAAGCCATGATAAAAAATTAAGAGTCTATATATCATATTTCAAAAAATTATCAAGGAAAACTGTCCTGATACTCTAGAATCAAAGGGTAAAATAGAAAGTGAAAGAATCCACCAATCCTTTCCTGAATGAGATTCCAAAATAAAAACACCCAGGAATATCAGAGTCAGATTTCAGAAAGTAGAAAATATTGCAACAGTCAAAAAGAAATAGTTCAAATATTGTGGAGCCATAGTCAGGTCACATAAGATCTAGTAGCTTATATATCAAAGTATTGGAGAGCTTGGAATGTGATATTACAGGGCGAAGACTACAACCAAGAATCACTTATCTAGTAAAAGTTAGTATAAACCTTCATGGCTAAAAATTGATATTTAATGAAATAAAGGAATTTCAAGCATTCTTGATTAAAAGATCAGAACTGCACAGAAAATGTGACTTTTAAATAAAGATTAAAGAAAAACACAAAAAGGTAAATAGGAAAGAGAAATCATAAGGCATTTAATAAGGTTATGCTTATATTTTTATATGGAAAAATGATACTGGTAAACTCCCAAGAACTTTATCATTATTAAGTCAGTTAGAAGCAGTATACATAGACAGAGTATATGGATATAAATTGATTGAATGGTACATAAAAAAATAAAATTAAGGGGTCAGAAAGATATGCTCTGGGAGAAGAAATAAGAAACAAAACAAGAGTGAATTATTCTGTATAAAAGAGGCACAAAGGGTTTATAGTAAAGGAGAAGATGGAAAGCAATAGTTGAACCTTATTGGCTCAAAGAGAGCAAAACATATATACTTAACTGGCCATAATAATTGAAGGAAAGTAGAGGTTGGGGAGGGAGGCGGTTAGAATCAAAATAATTTTTAGGAGGCTCAGGGTAAAAGGAGAGAAAGTGAAAAGAGTAAATGAGAAAAAAACAAAACAAAACAAAACAAAAAAACAGATGGAGGGAAATACACTGTAATAATTAAAGAAATTTTCATAGCAAGTTTCCCTGATAAAGTCTCATTTCTCAATGAATCAAATTTGTAAGAATACAAGTCATTCCCTAATTGATGAATGGTCAAAGAATATGAATAGACAGTTTTCAGATGAACTATTCAAAACTATTAATAGTTATATTTTTTAAAAGTTTTAAATCACTGATGATTAGAGAAATAAAAATTAAAACAACTCTGAGGTATCACTTCACACCTATCTTTCATATTGGCTCATGTGATAGAAAAGGAAAATGACAAATGTTTCAGAGAACATGGGAAAACTGGGACGTTAAAGCAGTACTGATGGTTTTATGAATTGATTACTATGGAGATCAATTTGGAACTATATCCAAAAGCCTATAAAATTGTGCATACCTTTTGACCCAGCAAGACCACTACTAATCTATATTCTAAAGAGATTTTTTAAAAAGGGAAAGCATCTATATGTTCAATTTTTTTTTTTTTTTTTGTGGTGGCAAAGAATTGGAAATTAAGAGGATGACCATCAAATGGTGAATTATTGGACAAAGTTGTGGTTTATGATCGTAATGGAATACTGTTATGGTAAAAGAAATGACAAGCAAGATGATTTTAAAAAAAAATCTACTAAGACTTATTTGAACTAATGCAAAGTTAAGTGAGCAGAAGCCACAGAATATTGTACACAGCAATATCAATGCTGTTCTACAATCAGTTGTGAATGACTCAGCCATTCTTAGCTATGCAATGATCTAAGACAATTCTGAAAGACTTATGATGAAAAATGCTATCCATTTTCTGAGAAAGAACTGATTATCTGGATGCAAATCAAAATTAAAAAACAAAACAAAACAAAAAACTTGTACTTTTTTTTTTTTGTCTGTTTTTCACCCCCCTCACAATATGACTAATATGGGCATATGTTTTGCAAAATGGCACATGTATAAGCTATATCAAATTATTTGCCTTCTTGGGGATAGGGGGGAAGAAGGCTGACAGAGAGGAAACGAGAAAATCTGAAATGAATGAATGTGTCATGTAATTAAAAAAAAAAAAAAGTTAGAAGGGACCTTAAAAGTAATCTAGTCAGACCTTTTCATTTTGCTTATATCCTGTGAAGCTAGCATTCTTCCACAACAGAATAAGCCCAAAGAAAAAGCACTACAGGGCAAGTAGATTTCCAAGGTAGATTAAGGCAGCAACAAACCATTAGAATGCCAGGTAAGGTTTGGCAGACCTGAGATATCAGGTTAGTTTCCCTAAATGTCAAAAGGGAAGGGATTGCTCAAAATAGGAAAATGACTGCAAAGAAGGAAAGAAGGAATAACTTAGTAAAAATATGTGCCAGGCTTTATGCTGAAATTTTTCCAATATGTTATTTAATCTTTACAACAATCCTGGAAGGTTAATGTTATTATTATCCCCATTCCACAGCTGAGAAAACTGAGGCAAACTGAAGTAATTTGCCTAAGGTTACACAGCTAATGAGGCTGGATTTTAAGTCAGGACTTCTGATTTCAGGTCCAGAATTCTATCTTCTATAGCATCTTGATGCCTCTAAAGTAACAGATTTACCTTGGACTGGCCCAGAGTACAGATAGTCAAATAAATCAAGATTTAGAACCTAACATGTTCTTGCAGGACTTAATTGAACTCAGTAGAAGAACTGCAGCTTTCCTATGTTTCTCCCCTCCAAAGTACACAGATTCAGAGACCTAAATTTAGAATGCATTAAAAATTATTTGCTAAGATTATATTCTTTCATGAGTGTGTGAGTTCTTTGAACTCACACAGACCTAATCAGAAGGAAGGAATTTATTCAAGACTAGTATTATGGGAACAACAACAACAAAACAAACAAACAAACAAAAAAACAACTTTCTAATCTGCTAACTCAGGTTGTAAGATCTTTTAGAGCAAGAGTTACATTTTATTCAATGCCCAACAAAAATTCCCAAAATAATAGATAATTATATAATAGTCTTATTGACCTCCTCTGGTGAGTGACCCTGCCCATTATCTGAAGGAATCTTAAAATCATCTAGTTTGGTCTATTTTTTTTTTTTTTTAAACAGATGAGGAAACTGATATATTCAATTGTCTAATTCACAAAAATTGCAAGGATTGAGGATTCTAATCCAGATATTCCAGCTCCAAATCCATCTTTCTAGAATTCCATGCTATTTTAGTGAGGCAATGGTGGCCATATAACCAAGAAATCTTTTTTTGATATTATTAAACAACATAGCAAATAGCATTGTCCCATATAAGTATAGGCTCATCTGCTCAAAACTAACATTTTTGCCAACAATTTTTATCAAAATGGAACATGGATGTATCTGAAACATTAAAAGGTACCATAAAAGAGAACAGAAAGGCTCATGACAGTCTGAACAGGCTTTACCATGGAGCCAATGAAGAAATCTGTAAATTAGGACTAAAAGAAGTCATCAAGGAATTGTATGACAAGAAGGAAAGTGAGCTGATCATATGGCAAGTGTAAGAGTTCAATACTGATATCTATGTCATGTGGGAAGGAGCAAGGAAGCTCTTCATATGCTTTGTGGATCTCCTATAGAATTTCAGGAAAAGATGGTTGAGTTATATACTATGGACAAAACCAGATGGATTTCAGTCTGAATCACTGGAGGAAATATCAGAATTCATGAGATCATAGATCTATTAGGGAATACAGGATCCATTTCCAAAGGGTAAAAGCTTCAAGTCTGGTTTAAACCATAATTCAGATGACTAGAGGAAGGTAGAAAACCAGCTTATGCTCATCAACTCAGAGAGACTTAAGGTTAAATTAAACTAGAGGTAGAGTAAGGTGAGATCATATTATCAGCAACAAACAGATGTCTGGTGGAGAGACAAGAGGCCAACCTCTTGGTCCCAAGTCAAAGGAACCTAGTAATACAATCTAGGTTTCAAGCAAAAGAAGCAATATTATCACCAAGGACTAAGCCAAGAATATCTGGTTAGAATTTGCTTCAGGCAGGTGAAACAGGATTAGAAAAGTCTACTAAGGGTTTAGGTAGTGAAAAGAGAAAGGCAGATGGGTAGAGAAAGGAAGAAAGAAACCACAAGAATATGTTCCCTTTAATCTCCTAGCTAAGCACTTTATCAGAAAGTATTTTATTCTCAGAAAAAAACAGTCATAGATTAAGGTCATCATTGTCAGCCAGTAGAACTCTATTAATTCACTGAATCTCATTATAGTATGATTTCCAAACATCCAAATATGACTGAGCTAGAAGAAAACAGAGGAATAATAATAGTAGCGCTAAGTAAAAGTTATAATATTGCTAAGACAGCCACATACATTTCATTTTCCAAATTTGCCCTAAGAGGATTCAAGTAGCAAAACACAGCTGGTTAGCTTTAGACATAGCTATTGAGATTCTAATTCTAGTAATTAAACCTGAAGAAGAAAAGTTTATGAAAAGTCTCAAGTCCTACCAAAATGTTAACCATCCAAAAAATTTAAGACAAAATTTATTGGGTTGCTTAGGACTAAATTGCTTTTTTTTTTTTTTTTTTTTTTTTTTGTTTTTGTTTGTTTTAAGAATGATATTGACAAGCTTCAATCTTTTTAGAGAATTAATGAAAGATAACTCACTGTGCAAAATCATCAAATTATGTTACTTCCCCAATTCTATGCACTTACCATGGCTACTTATGATTAAAGGAAAACTACATATATAAACAGAAATGTAACTAGCTGAAGCTGTTGCCTGGAGCAACTCTGTGCTGGATTGGGCATAACATGAGGTCATACAGGGAGGAGGCAGTTTATAACCTAGAGTCAGGTCAAGCCCTTGTACACACACATGGAACCATGGCAATAACACTTTGGGGTCAGTTACTTCCATAAGACCACAAAATGAAATACTGAGAGATGGCTGTTGCCTCAAGGATAATGAATATTCCCCAGATGTTAGTTTCCTGGGCCAAAACCTTGATGACCTTGTGCTAATAGTGACATAACTTTAGAAAATCAATAACATCAAAGAAATGACCTTCAGTGAACAATCATCAAATCAATCCATTCACATCCTACCCTAACAGGTTTTGTTATAAACATGTATCCTTATACATATGCATATACAATGTAGCCATCTTGTGTTTCTATATTTCTGTTATTTAGAAGTCTCCATCTGTAAACTCTACTCAAAGGATTCATTTACCCAGACCTCCCTCCTCTCTTACAGCAGGGCAAAGAAGCTGGGAAGTTTCCCAGTAACTCAGGCAGATTTAGAACTGGCCTTGGAATAAATAATGCATTGCCCAACAAAAGAGAAGGAACAAATATCTGTACGTTCACTTGGCCAAACTTTGCTCTTACCTTTAAAGCATTGCCCAAAGACAATCCTCAACACATCGGATTACAGTTCAAGAGAATCAATGCCAAAAGCACACACTTCCCATCACCCACAAGAGAAAGCAATTCTACCTGTTCCCACAAACATACTACATGAGAGCCAGCGCCGAGCTTCCCAAAGAAACTGAAATTTATACACTAAGCAGTCTCCACATTACAGCATCCCCCCCACACAGAGCTTTGCTTTCTTCACATAATTTATTCTTCTTCTTCTAGAATAGACTTACTAATAAGAGATTGTTGGAGGGTCAGTGCAAAGGTAATCTCAGAAGCAAAGACGCAATATGATTAAAAAAAAAAAAATGCAAAAATCCAGTGGAGACTAGATCCAACTGACAGTATTAAAAACAGAATGCCCAGCTGTCATTATAAGAGATTTGTGGCACCATCATCACTACTTCCCGTTCATTTTACCTGCTTCTGTGTACTTCAATCCCACTTTTTCTTCTTCGTCTTTTGTTTTTGGAGGTGGCCACACAGCCTGAAGTCGTCCAGGAGTTCTGTCATCCTGCTCAGTGGGACTCTGGTCAGCCTATTTTAAAGAAAAAGAGGGCAAATGGGGGGGTGGAGTGAGGAAGAAAGTTGAATAGAAGGTGACCAGTATCAATCCATTCTTTTGGCTGCTAACATTTAATGATACCAGTTATCTCTAACTTTTTCTCATTTAATCCACACAATGAAGAGTGTATTTCATTACCAATGTGGTTCTATTCCAATGACTTAAAATGATCAGTTGTGGTAAAAACAAAAGCAGACTAAAAGTATCAAACAATTTAATATTCTATAATGAGGTAATATGCAAGGTAAAATTTAAGACCATTAGATATTTATTTGGAAAAACTAAGTTTAAATCTCAGTTCTCTTTCTTATTGTGTAGAATCTTATGGAAGTGGGATTAAATGTTTTAAAGTAGAGACTTTTAATTTTTAGTTTGTGTCCATGACCCTTTCAGCAATCTGGTTAAACCTATACACTTTTTCTGAGACTAATGTTCTTAAATATATAAGATTGCAAAATGGAAACTGGTTATAAATGAAACTGTTATCAAAAAAAATTGTATTCATTGAATTCAGATTAAGAAGTTCTACAACAAAGTTTCTTCTAGTTCTAAATCCTATTCATTTTTCTTTTCAGAAAAAAAATTTTTAAAGTTATTTCTACATAGTTCTTTTATCATTCTGGTTTGATCTCCCATAAAAGAGAATGAGAGAGTAAATATGAAGGGACCTCAAAAATAAGCTCATTTGTATGAATTTTTAAAAAAGAATATTCATAATAACTTATCTTATAGGTACTTGAATACCTAATATAAAAGTTACTAGCTCAGGAGGCAATCCATTCTATTTTTGGATAATCTAGTGAGTAAGGAAAAGGAAAATAAAAACAAAAACAACTTCTATTGATTCAAAAATCTACTTCCTTGTAACTTTTACCTTTTGGTATTACCCTTTGGTTCACTCTCAAGTTAAACAGAGAAAACCTTTTCCAACTTCCATATAACTGGGTTTTGTTTGTTTGGGGTGGGTGGGGGGGAATTAGGGTTTAGTGATTTGCCTAGGATCACTCAGCTAATAAATGTTAAATATCTGAGACTGGACTTGAACTTGGGTTCTCCAGACTCCAGGGCCTGTGGAGGGCCAGGTCACATTGTCATCTAGCTGCCCCAACATGATAATTGTAAAAAACAGCTCTGATCTCTCTGTCTGTCTGTCTGTCTCTCTTCCCTTCCCACCTCAGGTTTCTCTTTTCCAAGTTAAACACTTCCAAATCCTTTAATCAAGGCTATTGTGATATAGTTCAGAGTTTTTATTACTATCATAGTTGTCTTCTTTTGGACACATTTTTACTAGTTTTATATTCTTCTGCATAATAAATGCTTATTAAGGAACTTTACATTTTAGCAAGCATCTGTTCAAGAAATGGTTTAAAAATGAAAGTTATTTTTTATTTGGCAATTGGGAATATGTCTTTTGTCTTATAACCTTCTCCCTTGAATTATACTTGTTACACAAACCTTATTCCTACTACCCACTCCTACTGGAGTGTAAGCTACTTGAGAGCCATAACTGTTGATAATTTTGGAACCACCAGCACTTATCACCAAGCCTTAAACACAGTCATTATGTAATAAATGTTGGATCAAAGTCATTACAAAAAATAGGAATACTAAATATTCAGGCACTATAATGGCATGCACATTTAAGAGACAATAAAAGTAAATGTGCTTATGAAACAGAGGCAACACGACAAGCATAGTTAGAAAGCTGGCCTTAAAAGTCAGGAAGAGCTGGGTTAAAGCTTCACCTCTAACACATATTGGCTAACCTGATCTCTGTCAGGGTACTTGACATTTTAATACTTTAAACATGTTGCTGAGAAGTTAACCTGCAAGGATACAGGAACATTCTCACCTGGGGATTCCCTATAGTACAGAGAATTTGCATACATGTAAATAAAATAAGGCATATTTATTTACGAAAATTTATTTCTTTCCTCTTCATTTATACTTGATCCTATAGTTATGAGAAATCACTTATTAGGTATGAAATTAAAGACACTACTGTTACATTTATAGTAAAGTTTATAAGGTGTCCAAGCAACTTCAGGGGTTCTGTAAAAACCTGTAGCCAGCCTTCTCCTATAATTATTGGTCAAATCATGATTCTCCAGGTCCTCTTCAATATCTAATTCTCTTATTTCCTAGATTTGCCTTTAAAAAAAAAAAAAAAAAAAAAATGACCTTCAAATTAAAGCTGTTTTCTAGCTAAAGCTAAATTATTTCCCAAAGCAATAATTTTCCCAATGGGCATAGAATTGTGTCTTTTTATTTATGACACTTCACAAAAGTATTTTCTCCAAAGTATACAAATCATAAGATCATAGATTTACAGCAGGGAAGAACTCAGAGGTCATCTAGTTCAACTGTATCATTTTATAAATGAAGTATATGAGGTCCAGGGAGGTTAATTGAGATGCCCCAGGACACACACATGTATCAGAAAAAAAAAATTCAAATCCATATTTTTTATTCCAAGTACATAATGGTAAGTCAAAATATTATGAGCAAATATTCCAATAGAGAATTTTAATGTTATGTAAGGCATCATTTTATTTATTGGAGAGATATTTGTTAATTTTGGTAAATTATCTGTTTTAGGTTTGTGATTAGGGAATCATAGTATTTAGAGCTAGAAGGAATCTTAGAGATAGTCTCTCCTAATCCTCACATTTTGCAAATAAGGAAACTGAGGAAAAAAGGGGTTAAGTAATTTGTCATACAAGCTAGGATTCAAATCTTGGTACCCTGAACAAATTTGGTTCTTTTACTTATATTGTTCAATTATATCAATTTGCTTCATTTTCCATTTATTCTACATTATTGTTAGTAGTAGAGAAACTCAAATTATTATTGCCCCTCTCCACTATCCTTTGACATTCACATGGAAATATCAAAACTATTTCAAGAAATCTTTTCTGAATTACTCACTAAAAGTTTCAAAATAAGATCCCAGGACTCCCAAATGCTGTGTGTGTGTGTGTGTGTGTGTGTGTGTGTTTTGTGTTTTTTTTTTTTTTGTTTTTTTTTCTTTTCTTTACGCTTTTGGTCTCTTCCCTGGAGTTATTTTTGTATGTTATCTTCCTTATGATTTAAACAAGCTTCCTAAAGGAAAGCCTAAGGTGTTCTTTCTACACTGCCATGCTCAATTTTTCCAGCTGGTACTTGTAAGAGAATGAATTGAAAGCTAGCTCCTATCCTAGAATAAGAACTAGAAAGGATCTTGGAAGGTCACAAGGTCAATCTCTTTATTTCCTAGATGAAGAGAGGCAAAGTGATTAAAAATGTTGACAGTCACAAAGCTGGACTAAATGGAAATAAGCACTTATTAAGCACCTACTATATGCTAAGCACTTCACAGATATTCTCTCTTTTGAGCCACACAACAATCTTAGAAGGTGATATTATTTCCCCTATTTTACAGGTGAAAGAATTGAGGCAGAGTTTAAATGATCTGCCCAGGTTCACACAGCAAGTCTGAGGCAGGAATCAGATCCTCCTGAAAACAGGCCAAGTGCCCTATCACTGTACCACCTACCTATCCTAATTCTTATTATTATAATTTTATCAACATTGTTTCCTGAATTCTTTTATTTTTATGACTTTCTTACACATAGGGAAACTAATTATTCCATTCAGAAGGACCAGAGAATTATATGGTAGAGATATTCTCTAGAGCAAAGGTTCTTCATCTGGCATATGAAAACTTGTCTCTTTAATATTTTGATAAGTGTATTTCAATACAATTATTTCCTGTGTAATTCCACTTATTTTAAAATTGTTTCTCTCTCACACACATACACACACACACAAAGAAAGGGGTCTGACTATATTTTATTAGATTATCAAGGAGTCCAATGATAAATATGCACTAAAAAGAGTTAAGAGATTCTGGTATAATTCCTTCATTTGGGAAATAAATTGAGGCTAGAGAGAATGTGACTTGTCCAAAATCTCAGATGTAGCTAAGAGGCAGATCCTAAGATTCTCATTCCAAACCCAGAATCCTTTCCACTATACCATATTCTGCAACTCTGGATCCCAAACTCAGAGTCCTGTTTCTTTCAGTCCTGTCATTCCTAACTACAAAAGGTTAAAAGCAATAAATGAATAATAATTGGCACAAAGAATGTTCTTAATAAATGTCTGTTGAATGAATGAAATTCTGCCCATGATATTAATTTTCCATGGGATATAACCAATACAGTCCACTTCCAAAGCAGAGATTGAGTTGTTACAGGGGCATAACTAAAATGTCATGGCAATCATAAACCCAGGGGTAAACATGCAGGAACTATGAGCACATGGTTAGACTGCTTTTGCACCTATGATACTCATTTTGGTTTAGTTTAATTTTGTAGTATGATATTCACTATAATACTCAAATTTAAGCTAGCAAGATAATTAACATTCCTCACATCCCGCCAACTATTGTATTGCAACTTTTTGTCACCCAGAAAAAGATCATGTTCGGGGAGAAGGAAGGACAACCACCTCCATTTAGTCTAAAGTAGGAATGCAACTCTACATACGCTTCTGGAATCAGATGAGCCGTCCCCTGGCCTGGACTTGGATCTCTCAAACACAGCTCTTAGAGACTCCTTCTCATATCTCATCTTCTTCTTGATGGCCTCTAACTCAGAAGTGTCAGCTGTTGACCCTTTTTTGGGGGGCCGCATGAACAAGGCTTTAAAGGCCTCCAGGGCAGTTTCGGAGGGCTTAGGTTTAACTTCTTCATTCTGAAATGGGACTTCTTCAGTCTTGTACTGACTCTCATGGTCAGTATCAGGACCCACCTCTTCTTCCTTAAATTGCTCACAAACTTCTCCTTTCTGTTCAGTTTTGGGCATATCAATGTTTAGCAGCTGGGAGATCTGCTCCAAGAGAGTGGGAGTGGCTTTCAGGTCTGAGGTTTTCTCCCCACTTTTCCTAGAGAGTGTCCCTGGTAAGGCTCGAGATTTTTGGACTGGCTGTGTCAGTTTAAGCAAAGCCAGGTCACTGTCCTTTGGTTTAATTTCAGTGATTGTCTCACCTCCCTCCGTGGTAGTTCCTTTCTTTAGTACCCGAAGCCCACTGAAGAAGGCTGGAAGCTGGAAAGATTTCTCCACCGTTGCTTCTTTTTTGGATGACGTATTTTCAGAGTTTCCAGCAAATGAGCTCTTATCTACAGTCCAAGATACGGTAGGGTAATCTTCCCCAGAATGGTCCTGTCTGGGGCCTAACACATCTTCTCTTTGCTCCAAATTACTCATCAACTCAGGAGAAGTCATTGAGGAAACTTCTACACTGAGGTTCATTTCAACCATCTCATTCATGGATTCCTTTTTTCTAGATTCCCCAGGTGTTTCTGATGGGTTTGCAGATGACTCACATAAAAGAAAAGTCTCTGATGGTGTACTGCTAATATTGTTATCCTCTCTTTCTTCCAGGCCTTCACCGTCAGATTCTGAATCACTGGTGGTATGAACAAGGGTCCCATGAACAAGAAGAACGTCATCCCTGCTTGGACTCAGAGCTGAGAACGGATGGGTCTCTAGGCCAAGAAGAACCCCCCCATCTTGTTCTTTCCCAGGACATCCTCTCTTCTCTGGCTCATGCTCCACGTTAGCATTCCCCTTACAGTTCTGGAGAACAAGTGGAAATTGGCTCTTGGTCTCCAGGTCCTTGTTGTTCTCCAGCTGCCCCCGAGGTTCAGAGCCCAAATTTCGGAAAGTTGTAAGCACAGCATCCTCCTCGGCTGCCTTAGTGGATTCCAATTTAGTAGTAAATCCAAAAAAGGATTTCATGGAAAACTTACTCAGGATAGACTGGGTTATTTCAATTCCATCTTCTGTTGACCGCTCAGGTCTAGGGCCATCGCTGCCGTTCACAGAACCGTCCCCGTGTTCCATATCTTGCAAAACATTCAAATAGCTCCTGATACAAGTGACTGCTGTGCTCTGACTAGCTCAGTCCATCCCGTCCATCTTCTCTGAACTTAATAGAGAGAAACCCAACAGGGGCTAGCAACCAGTCTCCTCAAGCTCGGCCTGTCCTTGGGTCACTGCGCCCTTCTTCCTGTTTCAGTCATGAGGGGACTAGGTCAACTTTAAAGCGCCGGTCAGATTTTACAGCCCCCAACAGCCCAGAGAGCCTCTGCACCTTTACTACACAACCCAGGAAGACTTCTCCCGGCCACTTCCGTATTTATTCCGGGCACAAAAGGCTTTTTGTAGGAGGGAAAGTCAGCCGGCAACTCGGTAATCTCAGCCGAGAACTCCAGCGACGAGCCCCGCCCCAATTCCTACCGTTCTCCCGGTTATATTCAACTTCCTCCTGGTTGAGAAAGTCGAGGTTCCCTGAACACGCTGGGCCGGTCAGCCTGCGCTGACAGCGTCGGTCTGGCTCTCTGGGAGGAGCAGCCCAAGAGAGTTTCTAAAGAGATTCAGCAGAAAACTTCTGAAAACCGCTCGCATTTCATCTTTTCAGTTTTGATTACAATCAGAGGGCCGGGCCAAAGGGAAAAAAAAAAAAAAATCACCCCCGACCGGGCATTCACAAAACCCGAAGCAAAGAGAGGCGGAGGACAGAAAAGTCTCGAAATGTCCCGTCCTCAAGTTTTTCTGACGGATAAAATTACTGTCCCTGAAGCTGCATTTCCCCCCAAAGTCGTGCTTTCTTCCGTTTCCCCAGGTTTCATCTGGAATGCAGATTTCAGCTGCCTGGCCAGCGAAGGAGAAAACCAACACGACTGGTTTCAGATTACTGGCGCTTTAGCTGCGCCTGTGCTCTACAAACAGGTACTTAGTAGGCACATTCACCACGCCCAGATCGGTAAGCCATACCTGTGGCAGAGTAAACCGCAGCCCCAGATGCACCTAGAATTTGTAACATGCTGACTGCTTCCTCACAGCAAAGGAGGTTTCTCAATTTCCCAAGGAAAAATCCCCTCAGCCCAGGGGCAAGGCTCTGCTCACGCCCTTTTAGGCAGTACCACCCAAACTCCTTTAGTTTCGTAGGACTCTAAGAATAAAAGTTCCAGTTACCTCAGGCAAAATGCAACCTGTTATTAGGCAAACTGATAGGAGGATTGTTGCCAGGGGTACACATTTCTTCAAAGTTCAGAGGATTTAACGAGGCTCACACTAGCCTTTGTGGGCAGAGCCAAGTCACCAAATAAATAGACAAATTCAAGCTCATTATCACCACACCTCTTATAGAGACTGGAAACTAAGGATGTATAAAAATACTACCTCTGTTGCTTAGTTTCTGAGCTGTCTTCTGAGATTATTTTTGGGCATGTTTTCTAACTAAGGCAAACAAGAAATCTAGCCAAAGTACCTACTGCGTGCAAGCACTCTGTTGCTAAGTACTGTACGGGCATAACAAAGTGGCTCAGTAGTTATCAGTCATGAACATGTCCGGTTTGCTCTGAGCAAACTTCTAGAAGATGGAGTCCAAGGGGCAAAAATGTTAATACAAGTTCTTTAAACAAAAGTTACTGTCTAACATCAAAACTTAAGCTCTGTGTGCTCAGTATGGAAAGGACTAGGTGGAGTACAGACTGGTCTTTTCTGTTATGTTCTCCACTCAGACAACAATTTATAATTTCTGAATTTCGAGGACTGGGATACACAGCACAAATGTGCTGGTCTTCACATCTGGGCAATGGTCAATATGTTCAGTAATCTACCTTAGCTAGTTTGCCCAACAATCTGCCTTAGTCAGCTTCCTCAAAGCACAAATAATGTATAATTATGAAGTACCTGATCTAATGAAATTCTCTATAAAGGTGTGAATACATATTGAACAATTCACTTATTAAGTTCGAGGCATTCAGATAATCAGTAGAAATACGTTGTTTAAATGTACACACATTCTAGACATTGCCCCTAAGAAGCTTACAATCTCTGTGTATACACATACATACATATATGCAGGTTTCATATACACACATAAGTGCATATGTACATATTATACAAACATATGTTATACATATACACACATTTGTATATTTACGGGAACAAGTAGGTTATATTATTTTTCACTGACATATAGAAAATTGTCCTTTATCAAAGACATTTCTTGTTCCCTTTTCACAACAAGATCAAATTTACCTTTCCATATTCAGTCCTCTAATTCAAAGATGTCAGGTTATTGACTAAACTGAATAAGTACCAAGATGCTAGAGAAAATCTCAGATATGACACAGTTTTCAAAAAGTAGGCTTGCTTTTTATTCAGCAGAACTACTTATTAAAGATCATTACTACAAAACTCCAATCTTTGAGATAAAAAAGGGAGGAGGAATTACTAAACTAAATGCTCTTCAAAAATCAAATCTGAGACCCTTGGAGACAGGTATTTAATAGGGTAGGTATGAGAAGGGGATAGTTAAGTCAGATAAGAGATTAAATGAGAAGGTCTAGCATATAGATTCATGCCTCTAGAGCTGGGATGCTTAGTAAGGAGTCTGTGAAGCATGTATGTATGTGTGTGTGTGTCTGCCCACTACATATCTACACTTGTATTATACATACACATATATTATGTATATTTTGATAATTAGATTTCAATATAATGTATTTCCTTTGTGATTTATTTTATTATATGCATTAAAAAAATTACTTGAGAAAGGATACATAGCATTCACCATTCTGCCCAAAGGACAAAATACAAAATTATGAATTCCTCCTTTGAAGTAAGAAGGGGTCTGTCTCAAAGACTATCTAGAACAAACCTTTACTTTAAAGATGAGAACTGAGAAAATTGAATTGACTTCCTTAAGATCACACAAGTAATCAAGATTTGAATGAAGGTCCGTCTAACTCCAGAGCCAATCCTCTTCCCAATGTACCCATCTTGCTTCTCTACTAATAACTCACTACATTTTGGTTTCCAGAAAAGGATACAGTAGGACACAATACAGAAGGAGAAATAGCAAACACCTGAGCCCTTATGAACTCTATATAGTGGAATGATAGATGTTCTCATCTCACACTGATGCCCACAGGCAGTGTAATTTAAGCAAGAGGAATCATAGATTCATAGAACTGAGAAATGAAAGCAGTCTCAGGAGAGATCATCTGGTTCAATCTGAGGCAGGTAGTGTTTTTATTCCCATTTTATAAATGAAGTATTGAGGTCCAGAAAGGTTAAGTAAAGGGCCTTAGGTCAGATAACTAACATGTAATAGTGACAGATGGAGTCTAGGTTTCCTGCCTCCTCATGGAATACTTTTCACACTATAGTCTGCTGCCTCTTTTTCAAGGACATGAAATCTCCCTCCAAAGGGCCAGTAGCTATCTCTTACTATCACAACAAGGGGTTCAGTATCACTGTGGTGAATTTTGCTATAGAAATGGAAAAGTAGATTTAGAACTTAAATGAACAAATACTTAGTCAATTTGACTTATCTTCAAGACACCAGAGATACAAAGACAAAAACCAGCAGAATAGACTGTTAGAAAAGAAAGGGACCTTACAGTTCAACCTAGTCTAAGAGCCTTATTTTATAGCTGAAAAAACTGAGGCCCCAGAGAAATTAGTTAACTTGCCCATAATGAGCAAGTTAATGATAGAGCAAAGATTAGAACTTATGTTTCTTAACTCCCACAATCAATCCCATACAAATGAATAGTCATTCTTCTTCACAGATAAAATTTTAAAGGAAAAATTTTCACAGGCTTCCTTTTAAAAACCAAGAAAAGAACCATTAATATTGGCTTTGATGATAGCAAGTCGTATATAATAAATTTGGAGTTTCATGTGCAATCTTTTTTTATACTATGTTATGAACATGCTTTTTTATTCCATAAATTTATTAAAAAATTAAGTAGGCCAAAGAATCCAAGTGTATCAGAGGGCATAAAGAGGCCATCTAGGTTTTGAAGGACTTTTTTTTCCCTCATTCTTCATGAAGAATGACTTCTAATATAAATCCATAAAAAGGAGTACATTCCTATAGATTTAGGGTAAATGACTGGGATTGGGCCTAGAAAGACAGCCCGTGTGAGCCATCAATTAACAAATACTAACTGTGCAACAACTTATAAAGACATAGTCTAAACTTGATCAGGATGCCCATGATGCTTATAGTCAAGATGATTTCCCTAGATATAACTGTAATTCCTCCTTTCTGATGCTCTCAGTCTGCTCTCAAACTATCTCTGTCTACTTGTTCTGGTCTCAAGACATTTATACATCATTTATGCTTGATGACTTTTACATATGTAAAATACATATTTTATATATTTTACCTCAAAATAATTTACTTTAAGCAGCCATAGTAAGATACAAATGGCAAACAATTTTAAAGTACTTGACTTACATGAAGGTCTCCATAAATAAGTTTCAATAGCAACTCTTGTTCAGCTACTCATCCAAGAGACATCCTCTAAATTAGATTCCTTATTCCTTTATTCCACTATAATTACAGTTACACTCACATTGAAGCTGCTTTCAAACATTATTCATCCCAATGAGGATATCTATCAAATAAGACAATTTTTAAGTCTTCCCCATCATCTGCTCCTAAAAAATTTAGGTGCTAGCTTCTCTTCTTTCACCAAATGTAGAGAAATGTGATTGTGGAACTTAAATGGGCCTATAAATCTAATCTAGCCCTTTTATCATAGAGATAAGGAAACCAAATCTCCAAATTATCAAGTGAATAGTGCAACATCACATATTTTAAAAAGACAGAACAAAAACATATTTTTAAGTCCAGTGGTTTTTCCATTGTATAATGCCTCATCTTAGAAGTAAATATGGCCCTAAAAATAGTTTTCCAAAGTCATTAGATTATTGTAGTTCTATGCAAACTACAAAATGAACTTTGTTCATCTTCTTCCCTGTTCCTTTTTATTACTCTCCTGATTTTTACTGGTTACTGATTACTCAGCTAAAAGGATATAAATGCAACCTCCAGAAGGGAGGCAAAAATGAGACAAAGTAGATTCAGTTTTTATTTGGTATAGTGCTTGATTCCAAAGACTTTAGCTCCTGTGTTTGACACCTCTAATTTCCAAAGGGAATCAGTCACTTATGGTTCAGTTGACTTATTTAGAACCAGATATCTTGGACAAAGGTTAGAATTAAAGCCTGGACAAAGAATTCGAAGGAGTAGAAATAGGAATGATTTCAGTGAGGGGGTAATTCTGACTAAGAACTATTTGAAATGAGAATGGGTGAGGAAAGAATAAGGGCCTAAGAAATAATAAAGAAACAGTAGAATTATGGTGTGAAAGAAGAATAAAGGTAATTTATTTGTTGTTTGTTTTTATTAGAAAAGTCTTGCAACATTTATTAAATTACCCAAATGATTATATTGGAAATTTTACATGTAGATGGAGTTGAGAGATCAGAATTAAATCATTGCAGTTGGAGGGGAGCTTAGTGGCCATTTAACTCTTACCTTTTCACCTTGCAGATAAAACAGTCAGATAATTGAAGAACTAGGATTTGAATTCAGTTCTCCAGACTCTTAATCCACTTCTCTTTTCCCTAAAATACTAACTGCTTATCTTCTTCATTAGTTTGATAAGTGATTTTACCTTCTCTGTAACTCAGCTTCTTCCCCACATAATAGTCCTTTTATGGACAATAACTCACACTTGCTTAACTCTGAGGTACATTGTGTCTAAAACTAAGAAATCCAGGAAGACTCTTTGAGCTCCTGGAGGGACATAACAACTTTAATTTTGAAGTATTTACCTTACCTTCATGATATTCTAGCACCATCTACTATTTAGGTCTTGATGAATGCTTGACTAATAGCACTCCCTATGGGTCTAACTTATCTAAAATCAACAACTGAGCTTAATCAGCACAGATCAAGTGCACCTGTACACTGCATGAAACACAGGTTGTGACAATTAGGGTATTTTCTCTTTAGAGATTTTGAGGCCAAAAACTTCCAAAAGTGTGATTATCACACATTATCAAGTGACTTATCAGAGTCAAAAAATGTTGAAAAACAAAAAAATAATCAGGAGACCCTAAAAAGGGTAGAGTTAGGGGCATACTCAAAGCCTGAAAAAGAGGTAAGGCTGAGGAGGTAAATGAATATGAAGTTCTAATAAAGAAGGGACATGATTGGTAGGAGAAGGGGTTTGAACAAGCATTTAACACAGTATAAGCACTTTCTGGATAATGGCTCCTAACTCTGGAATTTGTCTATGACTATCTTACTCCCCATATCCCAATTATGCTTTTGATTTTCCATCTGACATTCTGAATATTTGATCTTCTTCCCAGAGTACTGCAGAGTCCTCCAAATTGGTTTTCCTGACACCAGCATCTCAATTTTCAATTTGGACTCATCTCCTTAAAGTTCTCTCTTCCTCAGAATAAAAGGTCGAGAATTGCAAGGGAACTAATGAAAAAAAACTCAGAGGAAGGTGGTCTAAGTGTACCTGATCTAAAGCTATATTATATACCAGCAGTCACCAAAACCATTTGGTATTGGCTAAGAAATAGACCGGTCGATCAGTGGAACAGATTAGATACAAAGGACAAAAAAGGGTACATCTATAGCAATCTAATCTTTGACAAACCCAAAGATACCAACATTAGGGATAAAAATTCATTATTTGGAAAAAACTGTTGGGAAAACTGGAAATTAATATGGCAGAAATTAGATATGGATCCACACTTAACACATGATTTAGGCATAAAGAGTGAGATAATAAATAGATTAGAGGAACAGAGGATAGTCTACCTCTCAGACTTGTGGAGGAGGAAGGAATTTATGACCAGAGGAGAACTAGAGATCATTATTGATCACAAAATAGAAGATTTTGATTACATCAAACTAAAAAGTTTCTGTACAAACAATACTAATGCAAACAAGATTAGAAGGGAAGTAACAAATTGGGAAAATATTTTTAAAAGCAAAGGTTCTGACAAAGGTCTCATTTCCAAAATATATAGAGAACTGACCCTAATTTATAAGAAACCGAACCATTCTCCAATTGATAAATGGTCAAAGGATATGAACAGACAATTCTCAGATGAAGAAATTGAAACTATATCCACTCATATGAAAGAGTGTTCCAAATCACTACTGATCAGAGAAATGCAAATTAAGACAACTCTGAGATACCACTACACACCTGTCAGATTGGCTAAGATGACAGGAACAAATAATGATGAATGTTGGAGGCGATGTGGGAAAACTGGGACACTGATACATTGTTGGTGGAGTTGTGAAAGAATCCAACCATTCTGGAGAGCAATTTGGAACTATGCCCAAAAAGTTATCAAACTGTGCATACCCTTTGACCCAGCAGTACTACTACTGGGCTTATATCCCAAAGAAATACTGAGGAGGGGAAAGGGACCTGTATGTGCCAAAATGTTTGTGGCAGCTCTTTTTGTTGTAGCTAGAAACTGGAAGATGAATGGATGTCCATCAGTTGGAGAATGGTTGGGTAAATTATGGCATATGAAGGTTATGGAATATTATTGCTCTGTAAGAAATGACCAGCAGGAGGAATACAGAGAGGCTTGGAGAGACTTACATCAACTGATGCTGAGTGAAATGAGCAGAACCAGGAGATCACTGTACACTTCAACAACAACACTGTATGAGGATGTATTCTGATGGAAGTGGAAATCTTCAACATAAAGAAGATCCAACTCACTTCCAGTTGATCAATGATGGACAGAGGTAGCTACACCCAGAGAAGAAACACTGGGAAATGAATGTAAATTGTTAGCACTAATATCTGTCTGCCCAGGTTACATGTACCTTCGGAATCTAATGCTTATTGTGCAACAAGAAAATGGTATTTACACACATGTATTGTATCTTGGTTATATTGTAACACATGTAAAATGTATGGGATTGCCTGTCATGGGGGGAGGGAGTGGAGGGAGGGGGGGATAATTTGGAAAAATGAATACAAGGGATAATATTATAAAAATATATATAATAATAAAAAAAAAGTCCAAAAAAAAAAAAGTTCTCTCTTCCTCCATATTAAAAGGCCTTGTGTTGCTGTTCATCTTTCATACTCAAAGTGGATCAATGACATCATGTTGGAGTTAAGGTACAGTGTGTTAGACAGTAGCTGAACAGTCTAATACAAGCTATGAAAGCTCTACCACAGGTCAAACCCAAATAGTTCATTGAACATTTGGGATGGTGATATCTCTACATATGTGCATCTCATATTTCCTTTGTGCTATTGTGATTCTGCTTTGCTCACAGAGTACAAAATGAAAACAACCCCAAACTTAAGCTCAAAAGACTTAATAATCCTCCTCTCTGGTTGGATAATCTCAATTTTCTCATCTGTAAATTGGGGATAATACAATATTCCAATCCTCATTTGATGGATGAACAGTAATAACTACAACTAATATTCATATAGTAGTATGTGCTAGGTATTGTGCTAAGCACTGTTGGCATTTGATCCTCAGAAAAAAAACCTGGAAATAGGTGCTTTTATATTACTTATGGTTATGTTGAGAGTATCAAAAAAATAATTTATGTATAGGTCTGTGGGACCAAAATACATTTTTTTTGGTAATTCTTTAATGTAATGTTATTGTGCTATATGAAATGATGAACAGTTTCAGAAGAACCTGGGAAGATTTCTATGAAGTGATGCAAAGAAAAGTGAACAGTTGATGAATCTCTCCCCTCACCTCCCAACTTATAATTTCTAAAGCTGACTTTCCTGTTTCTAGGGGACACATATGCAGGGAAAACAACAATCAAAACAAATTAAGACTAGAGAAATTTTAGCCACGAAGATGACCTATCAAAGCTAGAATATTCTTGCATTCCTCATCTAGTCTAAAGTTAATTTTTCTGTCCCAATTCTACTTCCTTACTCTTCTAAGATCTTGCTCCAATAATCATTCTTTTCAAAAAAATCTTCCAACTTACACATTTAATACCAATGACTCTAATTTTCTTTCTGAATTTCTATGACACTGCTCTCTTCTGCTTTTTGTCTTACTGATCTGTCCCTTTTATGATCTTCTTGGATGGTTCATGATGCCTAACCATGACTTTTTAAAAAATTTTAAACATTTTACACTTTCTTTTTTTTTTAATTAATTTTATAATTATTACATTTTCTTTTGACAGTACATATGCATAGGTAATTTTTTACAACATTATCCCTTGCACTCACTTCTGTTCCAAATTTTTCCCTCCTTCCCTCCACCTCCTCCCCTAGATAGCAGGCATTCCCATACATATTAAATATGTTATAGTATGTCCTGGATACAATATATGTGTGCAGAACCAAATTTTTGTTGTTGTTGTTGTTGCAAAGGAAGAATTGGA
Source organism: Sminthopsis crassicaudata (assembly GCF_048593235.1). Taxonomy (NCBI): domain Eukaryota; kingdom Metazoa; phylum Chordata; class Mammalia; order Dasyuromorphia; family Dasyuridae; genus Sminthopsis; species Sminthopsis crassicaudata. The sequence goes on along the minus strand of NC_133618.1, from coordinate 263,579,495 downwards.
TTCAGAAGGTAATCAAAATACATTTCATCAGCATACATCAGGTGAGAAAAGCCCTTCAACCAATGCAGATTAGCAAAACAGTTATGCTTCTTTTAGGCTTAAAGAGTTTGCCTAGGGCCCTGGCAAATTAAGTAACTATCCAAAGTGACAGCCAATATTTGTCAAAGGTAGAGCCTGCATCCAGCTCCTTCTGACTCAGAGGTCTACTATACATTCTTTATACCACATTGCTTCTAATGAACACACACACACACACACACACACACACACACACACACACACAGCTTTGTAAACTTCAAGGTATCACTTCTATATAAATAACAATGAAGCAGTAATCATAGTTATTACTCATTAAAAAAAATACCTAACAGCATTACCATTTCCTAAAACATTCAGAATTTTATTCCATATATTAAAGCCAAATATACAATTTAAAAAACTATGCTATTCTGAGATGTGTACTATTCTATCCTAAAAAGTTCCATGTAATTATTTTCCAGGCAGACTAGAAAAATTTCTTGAGCTTCAATATTTCCTTCATTAAGATGGAAAGGATGATGATGTTGTTTACTCAAAGAGAAGAGATGACAAGAAAACCCAGAGTTCTTGCTCAAAAACTTGCAAACACTTGAGAAGTATGATCTGACTTTAGATACAGCTAGGACAAAGAGTGCATAATGCTCCAATAATAATTTTCTATATGTCTTTCATTTAAATATTATTTCCCCAAATGGAAAATGTATCCTTACAATATGCTTGGCTTCAAGAGTGAAATGTCCTTCCTAATTTTTCACATTTCATTTTCAATCTGAAAGAGGAAAGGGATCTATTATGCCAATAAGCTAAAAGAAAAATCTTCTGGAGTCAAAACTCTGCAACTAAAGTACAGACATTGGCAAAAATCTAAGGAATGTTTTAGTGAGAAGTATCTTCTTTTTAAGCATTCTAGGCATAACAATGAAAGCTAGGAAGCAGAACCAAGATACTGAATAAAAGCAGAACCCACAAAAATATAGATTCAAACAATTTCCCAGTCAGAAAGTCTAAAAGGTGAGGAAGGAGCCAAGATGGTGGAGTGAAGCCAGGAGCTCTTGAGCTCTCCAGTTTCCCTCAAAAATAACATGAAAATAAGTCTCTGAACAGAGTCTGGAATGATAGAGCCTATAAAGAAAGGGAATAAAACAACTTTCTAGCTCAAAATAGGGTGAAAGTTCAAGAGAGGCCAGTCTCCCTGGGGTGAAAGGGATGCACAGCCCAGCTTAGACTTTGTTGGGGAAAGCCAGTGGGAGGGTCTTAATCATAGTGGAGTAACAACCAAGACCTTCAGTCCAGGATCAGCAAAACAGTAGCAAACCAGAGTAGTGGGACAGCCTCCAGTCCCAGTGCAGAAGGCAAATAGCCAGCCCCAGACACTGGGCAATAACAGGTGGAACTAGGTCTGGCTACCCTCAGTACTGTGAGCAAGTCACCATATACAAGGGGCCCCTGTGCTCAAAGCCAATACGGCAAGCTGCAGAAGAAGCTTGGGACAGAGCTTCTTCTACCCCAAGAGCAGAGCTCACCTTAAAGTGACAAAATATTAGAAAAAGAACGAAAGAAAATGAGCAAGAAAAAGAAAAGAACCTTAACCACAGAAGTTACAATGGTGATAGGGAAGATTAAAAAAAAAACACTAACTCAGAAGAGGATAAAATGCCCACAACTTTAAATAGGCATATGAATTGGTCTCAAACCCATAGAGACTTCTTAGAAGAGTTCATCAAGGATTTTTAAAATCAAATAAGAGAAATAGAAGAAAAATTGGGAAAAGAAATGAGAAGTATGCAAGAGAAATTCAACAGCTTAGAAAAGTAAAACAATTCCTTAAAAAAAATGCAATTGACCAAATGTAAAAAAAAAAATGCATTGAAGAAGATATCTTTAAAAGTAGAATTAATAGCATGGAAAAGGAGATATTAAACTAGAACTAGTCAAATAGAAGCTAATGACTGTATTGCATATTAAGAATTAGTTAAACAAACTAAGAAGAATGGAAAAAGAAATAGAATATGTAAAATACCTCATTGAGAAAATAGTCACCTGCAAGATAGATTCAGGATTTCAATATTTCAAAATTATTGATTACCTAAAGGCCACAACCAAAACAAGAGCCTGGATAGCATCTTTCAACAGATCATCAAGAAAAACTGTTGTCACATACTAGAATCAGAGGGCACAATCATCATTGAAAGAATCCATCAATCATCTAGAAAGAGGTCCCACAAGAAAAACTCCAATAAATATCATCGCAAAACTTCAGAACTATAATCTTAAGGAAAAAATACTTCAAAAAAATACTGTCAGAAAAACAAACAAAAACAATAAAAGTGTCAAGTAGCTAGAGTCAGTATTACCTAGGATTTGGCAGCTTCTACCATAAAGGATCAGAAGACCTGGATCACTGTATTCTGAAAGGCAAAGAATCTTAGATTAAGTGGAATAAGAATCCACTATCCTGAAAATCTTTTTTTCAGGGGATAATATGGACTTTCAATGAAGTAAGGGACTTTCAATTATTTCTATTGAAAAATCAGAACTAAACAAAAATTTGATTTACAAATACAGGATTCAAGAGAAGCATAAAAAGTTAAACAGAAAAGGGAAAAAAAAAACATTTAAAAATTAAATTCTTTACCTCTCTACGTGGGAAGATGATAGTTGTGACTCTTGAGAATTGTATCTTTTATTAGGACAATTAGAGAAGGTATACATAGAGAGTGTGGGTATAAATTGACTCTGATGGATGATATTAAAGAAAAAAGCATTAAGAGGAAGAATGGAGTAAATTAGATCACATAAAGAGGCACAAAAGACCTATTACATACAGTAGAGGAAAAAAAGGGAAGGGGATGAGTATTGTCTGAAGCTTAATCATTCAGCTAGGTACAGAAATTTATCTTGCCTTATAATGAAGTAGGAGGAGAAAGGTAAAAGAAAAGAGAGGAGCTAGATAGAAGGGAGGTCAGAAACACTTGCAGAAAGGGATAAGAGAAGGGAAGAGGAATAATAGAAGAGAGGGCAACCAAAGAGAGAAGAAACAAAACACTAGTGAGGAGGGACAGAGGGGAAAGAAAGAAAAAAGTATATACAAAGGAGAAAATAGAGTGGAGGAAAATACACAACTGGTAATCATAACTGTGAATGTGAATGAGACAAACTTTCCCATAAAACAGAAGCAGAGAGCAGAGTGGATTAAAACCCAGAATCCTACAATATATTGTTTACAGGAAACACGTTTGAAACAGACAGTAGATAAAAAGTAGAATATATTATACTTCAGCTGAAGCACAAAAAGCAGGAGTAGTAATTCTGATCTTAGACAAAGCAAAAACAAAAATAGATCTAATTAAAAGAGATAAAGCAGTAAGTGACATCTTGTTAAAAGGTACTACAGACAACAAAGACAACTTAGAAGTTCATCGGGAAAGGTTTGTTGCATGAGGAGGATGGAAAAAGCAGCTCACTTCTGGCTCAGACCAGGTCAGGATAACCACAATCCCAAAAAACCAGCAGCAGGCTCAGCATCTCTGAATCAATGGCAGCAGTGGCAGTACCCAGACCTTCAGCCCACAGACACTAAAGATCACTTGGAAGATCCACAGGAAAGAACTGTTTTATTAGAATGAAAGGGCCTTGGGAAACCAGCTAAGAGTGGGCCTTGGGAGCCACTGGATTGGCAGTGACAGCAGCAGCAGAGGCATTCAGGGGTTTCAGTCCATGCACTGTAAAGAAGTCAAATAGTTGACCAGAAGTGGGTCTCTTTACTAGCACTGAGTCAGAACTCTGCTTTGCCCATACTCATATCCAGGATGAGGTCCTGGTTCACAGTCCCAAGGCAGAAAAGAATGTTTGTGGTCACTCACAGATCAGAGCATAGTCAAGGAGAGTAGTAAATACCTCTCAGATCATACTACCTTGGAAGAATAGAAAACTTACAAGTCCCTAAGAAGGATCTCTGAAAACTGTTGCACAAAGCCCCTGAAGTTTGAGACAATGCACCCTCAACCCTGGAAATAGAATCTTATTTTAACAGAGTTAAAAGCCTAGTAACAGGCTAGGAAAATGAGCAGACAACAACAACAAAAAAAGATTCTGATCACAGAGAGTTACTATGGTGACAAGGAAGGTCAAAACATACACTCAGAAGATAAAGTCAAAGTTATATCCAAAGTCTCCAAGAAAAATAAAAACTGGTCTTAGGCCATGGAAACGCTCAAAAGGGATTTTAAAAATTAAAAGAGGTAGAGGAAAAGTTAGGAAGTTAAATAAGAATGACGCAAAAGGAATTATAAAAAGCTAAAGAGGAGAAAAATGCCATAGAAAGCATAATTGGGATATATAAGCTCACTAAGGAAAAGAACTCCCTAAAAATTATATTTGAGAAAGTAGAAGCTAATGATTTTTTTTAATTATCAAGGAATGCAATTTTATTAGAGTTAGGTTTTCATTTTTTAAAATAAGTTTTTTATTTTCAAAATATATGCAGATAATTTTTTAACATTCATCCTTGCAAAACCTTGTGTTCCAAATTTTTCTCCCTCTCACCCTCCCAAAGACAGCATCTAATCTAATATATGTTCTATAAGTGCAATTCTTTTATACATATTTTCACAATTATCATGTTGCACAAGAAAAATCAAATCAAAAAAAGGAAAAAAACTGAGAAAGAAAACAAAAATCTAGAAAACAAGAAAAAAACATGTTGTGATCCACATTCAGTCCCCAGAGTCCTTTTTCTGGATGCAGATGGCTCTCTCCATCAAAAATTTATTGGAATTAGCCTGAACCAACTCACTCTTGAAAAGAGCCAAGTCTATCAGAGTTGATCATCACATAATCTTTTTGTTGCTATATATAATGTTCTCTTGGTTCCACTCACTTCACTCATCATCAGTTCATCTTCTTTCCAGGCTTTTCTGAAATCCTACTGTTGATCATTTCTTATAGAACAATAATATTCCTAATATTCATATGCCACAATTTCTTCAGCCATTTCCCAAGTGATGGGCATCCACTGAATTTCCAGTTCCTTGCCACTACAAAAAGGGCCTCTATAAACATATTTGTACATGAGGGTCTTTTCCCCTTTTTTATGATCTCTTTGGGATACAGATATCACAGTTTTATATAGCCCTTTGGGCATAGTTCCAAATTGTTCTCCAGAATGGTGGGATCAGTTCACAACTTCACCAACAATGTATTAGTGTCTCAGTTTTCCTATTTCACCTCCAACATTTATTATTATCTTTTTCTGTTATCTTAGCCAATGTCAGAGCTGTGTAGTGGTACTTCAGAGTTGTAATTTGCATTTCTCTAATCAATTACAATAAATTAACAATTAATCTGAAAATTGTCTATTTATCTTTGCAAAACCTTGCAAAATGATTCATTAATGCAATCCTGTTAGAATGATGAACTGATTCAACCACTCTGTGGAGTAATTTGGAACTATACCCAAAGGCTTATAAAATCATGCATACCTTTTGACCTAATAAAATTCCTACTAGGCATATATCTCAAAAGAGATAAAAACAAAAAAGAAAAAAAAAAGCACATATATGTACAAAAATCTTTTTAGTAGCTCTTTTCTCAGGGTTAAGAACTGGAAATTGAGGAACTACCTATCAATTGGAGAATGTTGAATAAATTGTGGTATGTGATTATGATGGGAGTACTATTATTTTATAAGAAATGATGAGCAGGATGCTCTTAGAAAAATCTTAAAAATCCTCCATGAGCTCATGCAAAGTGAAATGTACTGTGTACAAAGTAATAGCAATATTGTGGGATCTGCTGTGAATGAATTTGTTATTCTCAGTAATACAATGATTCAAGACTACTCTGAAGGACTTATGATGAAAATTGCTAGCCATACCCACAGGAAAAACTCATTATGTGTTTGAATACAGATTGAAGGATACTTAAAAAAATTTTTTTTTTCTTAAGGGATTTGGGAATTGGGGTTGGAGGGAAATCTGTTCCCCCCACTCAAAAACATGATTCTGACAGAAATATTTTGCTTAACTTTACATGTGCCTTCTTAAAGTCAGTTGAGGGTAGGGAAGAAGGGAAAGAATCTAGAACTTAAGGTTTTAAAAACAAATTAAAAAAATTTGTTTTGCACATAACTCAGAAAAAATAAAATATTAAGTAAATGGGGGGGCAAAGAATATAAGGTTCTTGAGAAAAAGAACTATTTTACTTTTTCTTTTTGGGCATTGGGCACAGAGGAAGTATTTAACATAATATTTTTCATTAAAAAAAGAACAAAAACAAAAAAAACAAAAATCCAGCAACAAAACAATGAAAGATATAGAAATAAAGCAATTAGAGGAGCTCCAGGGTAGAAGATGGGTATGTAAAGAACCAAAGCTGTAAAATTCTCATTCCTTTAAATTCCTTTTTTTCCCTGATTGATATTTCAAAATTGAAATGTTATTATTTACAAAGCACCCTTTTAAGATCTAGTGATTATCTGATATTCTTGCTAAAGCACAAGAATAAAACTTAGCCCTTTGCCATTTAAAAAAAAATGAAATCTCCACCAATTGAAAATATGATTCTAATTTCCTTAATGATTTTCAGAGGCATGCTAGATGGAATCACCTCCCTGATGTTATGGTCCTTTTCCAGAACACACAAACAAGAACAGAAAGTTGGTGACCTTTTCCCTCCCCTTTTACTGATGTTAATAGTCAAGTAGAAAAAGACTATAGAGAATAGCCAGTTATTTCTCTCTCTTTTTTTAATCTAATAAAAACAAAAAAGTAAATTTTCAATACAAAAAACAAAAAAGTCTTAATTATATGCAATTTGTTTTTTTAAAAGGAGTCATAAAAATTCAACATTACTTTCAAAGTTGTGGTCCCCTATGAATTTCCTTCTATTCTCTTCTCTTCATTAAAACAACAACAACAACAACAACAACAACAACAACAACAACAACAACAACAACAACAACTTTAATGACTTTTAATTTCTTTACTTTTTTTGAGGGATGGGAGAGGTGAAGTAATATTATATTCCTTCCTTTCCCTTGACAAATTCCCTCTCTCAAATAAAAAGAGGAAAATATACTCTTCATAATAACATCATCAAGCTAAAAATATTCATGCATTTGCCCCTCAAAAATGCATGTCCCCTGGGGCAGCTAGGTGGTACAGTGGACAGAGCACCAGCCCTGAAGTCAGGAAGACCTGAGTTCAAATTTGACTTTAGGCACTTAAAACTTCCTAGCTATGTGACCCTGGCCAAGTCACTTAACCCCAATTGCCTCAGCAAAAAAAAAAAACAAAAACAAAGAAAAATGCATGTCCCTCTCTGTACTTTGAGGACCATCACCCATTTTTTAGGAAGTAGATTGCATACTTCATCATTTCTGCTCTGGAAGCATAGATAATTATTGGACTATTCAAAGTCTTTAAATGTTTGCAAGCTGATTTTCTAAGGTGTTACTCTATTAAATTATATATTATATATTATTTAATGTGACATTAAATAATATGTAATAAATTATATTGTTATATATCATGATTATATCATAATTAAATAATAAATACAATTATATAATACATATTATATAAATTATTCTATATCTGTTTATTCTATTCTGCATCATTTATGCAAATGTTCCCAGATTTCTTTGCTATTCTTAGAGCTGGAGAACTAGTTTCTCCACTGTGAGATATTCCATTATCAATACTCATCATAGATTCACTTTGACCTCCTTTACTTTGGTCACTATTGGATCCCTTCAGTGCTAAATTATACCAGCAGTAAGTTCTTGATCATTGTTTCTCTATATTCTGCGTCTTTTTTTTTTTTAATTAAAAGCTATTACTCCCAGCCCCTATTTCACTTGAAGATATCTTTCACTCTCTTTAAGAAATATGATCAAGAAGAGACAAAAGGATGCTATGGATCATTCTAAATCTCTTTATTTGATGTCATTTGCCCTATTACTGACTTGCACATGCACTAATGATACATGATCCCTCATGTAAGGTGGTTTCACAGAGATAGGACATTGATTTTTTTTTAATTATTTATTCTCAAGATTAAGCTTAAATACCAAATAAAATAGCCATTTCCATAATACAATATAATAGAAGAGGAGTGAACACAAAACTATTGGTTTCATCTATAGCTTATTTTTCTTTTCAATATGTAATAAATTCAAAATGTAACTTTCAAAGCTATCTCACTTGTCTATGATTCTGGCTTTCCTTGAATTTTCTTGCATGCATTTAAAAAAAATGTTTCAATAACTCCATCTTTTTTTTTCTTTTCTTTTGCTACCCTATCCTTATTTATCCTCCAACTCCTTTATCAATTCCCAATCTATTACTTATTATAAATGAGGGAATAGGGATGTGTGAATTTCCATTTTGCTGTTCTTATTGAACTTATAAGAAATCTGCACATTCCTTGATTATGAAAGTTTTATTTATAGGAGATTTATTTTATGGGATTGACTAAAATTCTTTCCCTAGTTATTTTTAAAGTAGTTAGATAGTCACAAGTGAGATATGAGTTAGAAATAACCACTTGTAGTTGTGCCTAATTCATGTGTGCACATGCCAATAGTGATTATTGAGAGCACAAAGCTATCACCAAGAATAGTGCAAAGCTTGTGATAATTCTATTAAAATCACAGATCTCCAATGAATGATGACATCAAAAATATTACTTGTCTACTTCTCTTAAATGTTTTTGAGTCTCCTATTTTAGCTTAAGTATATTCATCTTTTATCATCACATAATTTTACAGATGCAAAGGACCTTTGAAATCACATCCAATCTCCCTGGGCTGAAATTCATTCTTAGTCTCTTTTTGTCTTGTTTTTTTCCATATACATACATACATATATACATATGTATGTATATGTATATATATATACACACACACACACATGTATACGTGTGTGTGTGTGCGTGTGTATAAAATACCAAGTGAGCAATCTCTGAACACTTACTTCAGTGACAGTGGACCCACTGCTTCTTAAAATAAATGGCCAATTCTAATTTGGGATAACTCAGATTAGTTCATTGTCCTAATTTTGTCTTCTGGACCTATGAAAGTTTAAGTCTAGTTCTCTCCCCCATAGCTTCAAATGTTTAAAGATTAGAATCCTTCTTCAGTTATTTCTTTTCTAAGGCTCATTCATCATCCCCAGTTCTTTTGAATGATACTCATATGATATGATTTTGAGTCCCTTCACTCCTCTGATCATGCTCCTCTAGATATATTTCAGTGATCAGCAGAACTGAACACACTATTCTAGATAAGATCTGAAGAATATAACTAATGCCTTCCTTATTCAGCATACTACACTTTTACCATTGTAGCCCAAGAGTTGCTTGTCTTTTTAAATAGTGATCTCACATTGTTTTTATCCCAAAGTGAACCCTAAACCACCTAAAATCTTTGTCTTTTTTCATATGAATCACTTCTAAGTTATATCTCCTTCATCTTGCTGATGTTTTTCAATTTGAACAGAAGGTATTTATTTATACTATTAAATATCATCAATGTGTCATCTATTAGCCTGTTAATGTCATTAATATCTGAACTCATGGTCTAATCAATTCTGTAGGTATCATTCTCAACTTCAGATTTTTATCCAAACCATTAATTAAGATTTTTTACAAGACAGTGTCAAAATTATATTTTCCAGTTTCTCTCCTTTCAACTACCTTGTGGTTTGGCTCTTATTCTATAAATTAATTTAAGGTCTTTTAAATAAACAATTTTATCTCCTGGACAAGAAAGAGTCTTTTTCCACATGCTTGCATATGACTGTCTTAGCCATTATTAGGAGCTAGGTCCAGTTTATGATTTAAATCAATAACCCTTTTTAATAAACTTTAAATAGTGGCAGATAGGTGACATAATGGATAGAACACCAGGCTTAGAATTATGAAGATTCATCTTTATGAATTTAAATCTGGCTTCAGAGACTTTCTAGCTGCATAATCCTGGGCAAGAAACTTAATTTTATTTGCTTCAGTTTTCTTATCTATAAAATGAACTGGAGAAGGAAATGGCAAACCACTCTGGTATCTTTGCCAAGAAAAGCCCAAAAGGGGTCAAGAAGAGTCAGACAGGATGGAAAACAACTGAACAAAAACAACCTTTAAGCATCCTAAATCAAAGAAAATTGAGAAGAGTAAAAAAAAAAAAAATTACTCATGAGGGCGTTTGGGTACTTGGAGATGACTAAGGTTTTGTAAATTCTTATGTGCTACCACTGAAGTGGTAACTTTTCATCATTTTTTCCCACCTATTTGCTCATTCACTTCACTGGCATTCTGCTTAAAAATTAGTGCCCAAAACTTCACAAGAGAAATTAATGAAGCATTAAGTTCAGTCTTATTTGAACCTACCTAATCCCATATGTAGTACTGGTCTAGGAAGAAATATATTTTAATTGCCCACGTGGTAAATTTCAATGACAAGTGAATGAGGAAAAAAACATTTCTAAAATACAAAAAGACCTGGCCAGGTTAACAGACTTCCCTAGGGTCACACTTCAATCAGAAACAGAGCTAAAAATAGAGTATGAAGAGTAATTCTATATCACAGGATCATAAAACTAGAGGGAGAAAGCATTTTAGAAATCATTTAGTTCAATATCTTGGATTTTATAGATAAGAAAACTGAGGACCAGATAAATTAAATGATGTGCTTACTGTCACACAGGTTGGAAATGAAAAAAAACAAGATTAAACTTGGCTCCTGTGATTCCAAGATCAATACTCTTTCCATTGTAACACACTGTCTCCCTTGATCAGCACTTAGCATTTAGCACAGTGCCCAACACATATTGGCTACTTAATAAATGCCTGCTGACTGGTCAAAAAATGGTACTGATATTATTCCCTTTTCTCCTGAGAACACTATCTCATCTTAACTATTCAAGTCACTGGGAGAAAAAATGTCTTTTGCTATTTACCATGGTTACCTTTAAAGAAATGCTGTAGAGCAGTATATAAACAAGAAAATAATATAACTCGAGAAGCTATTATTTATAAAGTATTAAGGCCTACTCATAAACATTGAAAATTACAACTGAGACTACAAGCCACAGTGGATAAAGCACTGGCCTTACTTAGATTCTAAAAGATCTAAGTTCAAATCCTGCCTCAAATATTTACTAGCTTTATGACTTTAACTTCTCTGAGCCTCACTTTCTTCATCTGTAAAATGGAGGCTTAGATTTAAATTCTAGACTTATAAAGTTTCTTCCAACTGTAAATTACAGTTTTATAAGCTATATTAATTTAAAAGGAATATATGAGTCAGAAACTAGGATTTTAAAATCAGCAATATATGATTCCAATGGCTTTTAGGGGAGTCTTGCTAAATTCAGTAATCTACATTTAAATTCTCTCCAGCTATTCCACCAATAGATGTCACTATTGCCTTCTAAGACTTCAGTCCTTCATTTTAGAGTTGTGAAACTAGTTTGAAAAATAGGAAGTGACTAATGTTTAGCAAAGTCCATGTCAACTCCTAAAGAGCTATTTCTAACCTGCAGGCTAATTTCAAAAAGCCTTTAGAGGAGCCTGGCTGAGAAAGGTCTGTTGCTTCTCTAGAAGAGAAGATAATTATTAATCTATGTTTCCCACAGGAAAATTAAAGGTTCGCCCACAGTAGATTTTGGAAACTGTGACACTCTCTGCTGCTTTTAGTTGATCAAGTAAATCATCATGTCTGTGAATAATATCGCATAATCCAAACGAGCCATGCAAACTGGTACAAAGTCTGAAAGTAATGAGATAAAGAATAAGTTTATGGCAACAGGTACATTCAAATGTTAATGAGCGCTCTGGCTGGGTTCAAAGTACCCTAAATATGTTCATTTAACTACTGTTGGATCCAAATTCAAATTGGAGAAAGATTAAACAAATTCTCATATATAAAGGTAATAAAAAGTGACAAAATGGATTGATTCAGAAGAAATTTAAAAGATTTCTATGAACTAATGCAAAGGGATGTCAGAGTAAGAGAAAAATTAATATAATAATAACATTGTACAGAAAAATAACCTTGAAAGATTTTAGAACTTTTTCATGTAGTGAAACAGCACGAGTCCAGAGAATTTCATTCAGGGATGGAAAAACCAACCTATTTCTTGCTTGAGACTGATGAGACATAAATTTTTCAACATCTCCAATGTGAGGAAATTTCTTTTCTTTTCTTTTTTTTTTTTTCTTTGGACTGCATATTTTAACTATAAGTTTTATTTATTTTTGTTTTAACTTACTTAATTTGGAGGTCTATAGGAGAGAAGAAATTGCTTTAAAACATTAAAAAAAAAAGGTAAATTGAAGATAATTGATAGAACTAGAGTCAGAAGAATATTTGGAGCATGACAAGTTATTTTAGCTTAGCTTATTTGGAAGGTAAATATCTCCCTAAAAACAAGTGTTTTATCTGCAGTAAGAGCTTATTAAATGTGTTGGATATGATTTTATTGAATGAATGAATGAAAAAAAGGGAAAATAATTTTTTCTTTCTAAAAAGATCCTCATGAATTATATAGGTTACCTATTCGGAAGTGAATCAGTCTAGCTGGTGTGTAGTGGATAGTGAGTGCACCAGCCCAGAAGTTGGGAGGATCTGAGTTCTAATCCAACCTCAGACACTTAAATTCCCCTGCTATATGACCCTGGGCAAGTCACTTAACCCCAACTGCCTCAGCAAAAAAAAAGAATCAGTAATAGGGAAGTGAATCAGTTCCATTTCCATTTAATTTAATTTAATTCAATTTCATTTAATTAAATTCCATTTAATTGGTCGCCATATTTTAGAAAGGATATTGGCTAAACTGGAGAGTATATCGAGTACATACAAAATGGTAAAGGACTTTGAGGTCATACCATGTGTGGATTAGTTTAGCTGAATTGGTTGAAGATGGAGAGAAAGTAAACTGGAAGATTTAATTATTTGAAGGGCTCTCATATGGAAAAGGGTATAGATGTGTTTGTTTTTACCTCCCAACAGTAGAATTAGAAGCAATGGGTGGAATATCAAGGAGACAAACAAGCAACAGCGGATAAAATGCTTGGAATTAAGAAGATCTAAGTTCAAATTCTGCCTCAGACACTTACTTGTGATGTGACACTAGGCAAATTCTTTAACCTCTGCTCGCCAAAATTTCTTTATCTATAAATGGGGAATAATAATAGCACCTTCCTCATAGTAGAGACAAAAAAAAATGAGATCATATTTGTAAATAACTTTGCAAAATGTAAAATGCTATATAAGTGCTTGGTTAATTTCAACTATTGTCATAAATTTGATGATGGCCGGTGAGGTGAAAATGAGGGTGGAAGACTTTCACCATTAGAACTATCCTAAAGTGGAATAGGCTGCGTTGGTCTCCGCAGTACAAATGTTTTCAATGAAATTTCTTCACTTCAGAGGTTTTTTTTTTTTTTTTTTTTTTTTTTTAATGGCTTCTAAGGAGACTGTATTATTGAACCAATTTGGAATTATTACAGAATTACTCGGACTATCATCCAAACCACTACAGTGGTAGTTGCTCAAAATCTGACAATTGCTTTCCTAAGTGATTTTCTTCATACCTAAGTCGGACCACGTTGTTTTTGGTTCATTCACATTTTAGCGGATCCTGATTCACTAGAAATATAATATCCTCTGCTTGCCATTTAATGGCCCTTCTTACCTTCCCATTCTTCTCACACTTTTCTGCTCTCCACATGGTCTATGACTCAGTCCCCTTTGGGAGAACTGGGTGGGGGTTTAGTTTCCACAGTTATAAAACTTAAATTATAAAAGTGAAACCTAAGAAATTAAGGCTAGGACTTGGAACTAGGAAATAAAAATTAAAAAGGGAAAATATAATCCAGGTAAGGGGACTCCGACTGGAGGAGACTGGGGCAAGTAGACTCTCCAGATAGGATAGTCCTCAGCCAATAAAGAATTAGGTAAAGGACTGAAATCCATCCAAATAAGGTAAATGCCGAGGGAGGAGTAATGATGTAATCAGGGGCTTGGGGGGATTCAATCACATGAGGAAATATGTGTTCCTGATAGGTTGTGGCCTCTGGTACTCAGCCAATGGGCATCGAAGTCATGGGGGGGGGGAAATTACTCACTCCTGATAGGTTGCATCTTTGGTACTCAGCCAATGGGCATCTATGTCATGTGGAGGGACTACTCACTCCTGATAGGTTGCATCTCTGATACTCAGCCAATAGCCATCGAAGTCACGTGGGAGATTACTCATTCCTGATAGGTTGTACATCTGGTACTCAGCCAATGGGCACCAAAGGAAGGACTTGAATTTCAGGACAAATACAATTCAGAGTTCCATTTCAATACAATGCACACTTCTTTGGTTGTGTAATTAAAGACTTTTAACTCCTCCCAAGTTCATTGGCATTATTTCTTACACTTTGACTATGTTGCTATACCATGAACACGATATTCCATCTCTTGCCTCCATCCATCATTGACCGTCTCCCATGCCCGGAATGGTGGCCCTTCCTCCTCTCTGCCTTGGGGATTCCCCGAAGTCCTTCCATGCAGTTCACACCAGTTCTGCCCCTCCTTTCACTGGCAGTGCCTTCTCTCTGAGAATCACTCCTATTTGTACCTTTTATAGCTCGTAAACATTTATTTGCATGGTCCCCCTATAAGTGGGGACTGGAATGAGGAAGACCTGGGGTCAAATCCTGCCTCACAGTACTGTGTGACGTTGGGCAAGTCAATTAGCCTTGGCCTCCCTCTGTATCCTCATCTGTAAAATGGGGATAATAATAGTATTCACTTACCAGGGTTGTTGTGAGAATCAAATACAGTAACAGTGGAGCACTTAGCACAATTCTAGGGTTATAGTTGACCACATATATATATTAGCTAACCCTCCCCCCACATACACACATATGTGTGTACGTACATATTATCAGTATTACTACTATTATTATTAGTGCTCCTTAAGGCAGGAACTGTGTTTTGGTCTTTCTTTATATCCTCATCACTTAGCACAAGTCCTGGTATAGAATAAGCATTTAATAAACTCTTAATGACCAACTTAGAGGGAAACTGGAAATCTAAGTTGTGTTTTTGACTCCACTTCTGATACATCCCATGCTCCAAGCCCAGTAACTTCACTTCAGTTTTGAGAACCCCCCATCATTTTCCAGCACACATTTTTATAAAGCCAAAATTTTAAAATAATATCTTTCTGATCTAAACAAATTTGCGAATGATGTGGCACATTATATAAAATAGGTATGAATTAAGAATATTAAATGAGTCTCTACTGATTATAAAAGCATAGCACAAAAACCCAGAGTTCTACTGAAATACTCACATGAAGGTCCAAATGCAATTCACTCCTGCTGGGCTTCTCTTTTTCCTCATGGACCAGGAAGGGATAGGCTGGTCCTGACCTGTAGCCCAAGACCCATACATCTCCATCCCTCCCGGGGCTGTCTTTGTATGCTGACTGTTCAGTGAAGCCATCCTTGATGAAACCCTCTAGGGAGATGCCTAAAAAAAGATCAACACATACATAAAAGGTCATCAGTGATGTTGGCTGTAAAAATCTCAATCCAACTTACAGAAATCCTTATGTAAATTTCAGCTTTTCTTTCCTATACCTTTACTTCAGAGCTCTGTTTTTAGGACTCGATTTCCTCAAAGGGTTTGGTCATAATCACTATTTCTGAGTCACACTCATAGATATGTCCAAATTAAGTCAGTAAAGAAAAGCTACTTCTCTACCTAAACCAAGGGTTTATCTTCTATTGTATCATGGAGCCATCTGGTGAAGCCTGTAGGTCCTTTCTCAGAATAATATTTTTAAATAATTGAAGGAAATTCCAAATTTCAGAGAGAAGCTAATGAAAATAAATATGTAATTTCCCCCTAAGTTCATAGGTCATAGACTCCCTGAAATCCATCCTTAAGCCCCTTAAAAGCCATGGATTATTGGTTTAAGAATTCTTGGCATAAATGAAGTAACTGTAGGCTAGTAATCAGGTTAAGTTCAAGTCTTAACACTGCTATAAATCAGTCATGTTATTTTGATAAGTTCCTTAACTTCTTTGTGCCTCAGCTTCTTCATCTGCAAGTTAAGTTCTCTTCCAGATCTAGCATTCTGAGCAAACTCAGAATGAAGGTGATGTTTTAAGACCAGTAGGAGCAACCAAAGACGTAGCGGCCAACACACCACTGCATTCAGAGTCACTGTTAAGCATGTGACAGGTAAATATATCTATTTAACTGGCATTGGAGGTTGTTATGGCAGTGTCATGCATCTGTGAGGCTCTATATTTGCACAAGTTGCTCCACTAACTGGCCATTGCTACCCAATTGAAAATTGGATTCATGAGTAACATGAGCTTAAAATAAGCCAGCTGGGAAATGGACTGCCAGGCAGCATTTCACACTGACCTTTCAGACCAGATGGCCTTTTTTTCTAAAGGGAAAAAAGTGGAAACACAAAAACATCTATTATGCTTCATCACATAGGGGGCAGTATTTCTGCTATGGCCATCTGTCAAATTATCCAAGTGTATGGCAGGTGTTTCTTTTGCTTATCTGGTTAAAGGTCTTTAAAGTAGCAATACATAGATTGTGATCTCTGATAGTGTTTGCTTAGTCTTTCTTTACTAGGCAGACTTCTGGTATCCAGAATGTTAAGTCCAGTCTGCCCTTTTACTTTAGAAGGACAGATAAAAACAACAGCTCTTTTCAATTGTCATTGTCCTTTATATCTTTTGCTACTTCTTTCAAGGTAAATGTTTTTAGGCTTTCAAGCTTCTTATTCTCCCTATGTATTCTCCTGCTATTGTAACATGAAATAGTAATGTTTTTAGTAACCAATTCCTTTCAGTTATGCTTCCTCTTTTCTTTCTTTTCTTTTTTAAAAAACTGCTTCTTTCTAAGACTACTCTCTTCACAGGAAGTAGAACTGGGAGGTGCAATTTATTTCTCCTTTCACAACTTTAACCTCAGTACAATTTTTTCACTTCTAAATCTCATTCTACATTTCCCCTTTGGACACTGGAGTTACTACTGGCATTAAATGTAGTTGTAATGAATGAAGGACACAACATAAAACAATACATATCACAACACATAAGAAAGCAAAATACCTTCAAGGTTTTTTTGGTGTTTTTTTTTAAAGCATGTACAATCAAAGGAAACTGTCTGACAAAACAATTCTTAATGGCATAAAACAACCATAGAGGGAGTGCAGAATTTCATAAATTTTGATATAGATAACAATTAACAATTTTTTCCTTTTTTTTCTGCTTCCCATTTTAAAGGGGAAAAATCCTTCCTTCTATTGTGTCTGAAAACACTGCAGTTTACACTGTGATTATGCATGTAGTCTATTTGCTACTTAAGATGAGGATGGGAAGTAGCAAAATCCAGAACAGAAACAGTACGAAAATGACTTAGTCTTGAGAATGTTTTGAGAACTAAAGTAAATCATTACAGAGATTTATTTAAAAAGCAGACAGCATCCATATGAAAGAAACATGCATTATGAAACCTTATTAGGTAAACACTTTTGTATTGTCAGTAGGACAAAGGACCAAAAACTGAATTAATCCAGACACAGAATTCAATGCAAAAAGCTTTTTTAATCTAAATAATCTACTTATGCAGGTTAGAACACGGGACACACTCTTCATTTGAATATATGAAGCACAATTCTAGCATGTAAGTTTTTCCCTAATATGGATATTGATATTTATATGTAAGTGACGATACTACTTTCTTTTACTAATTAATTTTGATTAAAAATAATAATACAATGAATCTAAAATAAAATAAATATATTCCATTAAAATATGACTCAAATAATTCAAGATACTATATAGAACATGTTTTGAGGAATAGAACCTTTACTTGGCATAGTGGTTATTTTTTTAAATCACTAAAATTATTTATCTATCTCTTTCATGTGATCAAAATGAGTTATCTTGATCATCTTTTTATATCTCTCTTTGTCACTTATTGTTTAGTTTTTCAAATGCACATGAACACACAAAGGGTTAATCCTACAATTGAGACCTGTTAATGCAACACATCACAGTTACAGTAATAAGGGTGTGACTTACCTTATAAAATCACTCTGAAAGTCTGGGCCTTCCCCATGCATTCAAATGGTGAACTGCATTTCCTGTAGCTAATCTAAAACATCAGACTGGGATTTCCACTAGGAATTATCAAAAACAGTGACCATATAGAAAGAAGTAGTCAAATTTGTGGTCAAGTTCCATCTAATGATGGGAGCCATGCTGACATACAACTAGCATTTCTAAAATATCATTTGTCTCTCCCCCCTTAATAGTCTGCAAACCCAAATAGATTCCCTTTCTGTCATAAAGTATAACTAATCCCAGTAAAGTATCATAACTCAAATTTCAACTTTTTTGTGTCAATTGTAATGAAAATACTTAGACTGAAGTCCAGAGCTTTAAAAATCAAACAACCCAAGAGAAATTTTATATCATATTTCCTAATTCATATCAAGAATTTCCATTTCAATTAAATGTCACAACTAAATCTCATTTACCAAGCATGATTTTCTTCATGAGAAATTCATTTCTAAGAACAAATTGATTTCCATATACTAAACAATCATATTTGGGCAAAACTACTCTTAAAACAGGGGTTCTTACATTTTTTTATTTTTTTGTTTATGTCACAGACACTTTTGTTTATCTAGTGAAGCCTTTTTTCAGAATATTGCTTTTAAATACACACAAAAAAAGTCCACAGAAGATAACAAAGGAAACCAATTATATTGAAACACAGTTGTCAAATTTTTTCTTTAAAAAAATTCATGGATCCAAATTTAAAGCCAATGCCTTGAAACAAAATTCTAGTGCCTGTCAGGCCTACTGCTCTCATTTTCACATCAACCAGAATCCTCTTCTTGGCAGAAATGATAAATTGGTAATGCCTTTTAAAATAAGGGAGAAAAAAAATTCATCAATTTGAATTCCTCTCATGAATTTCAAAGTGCCACAGTTCCCAAGGCCATCCATCAGGCTCGAGTTAAAATAAATCCAACAAGGTGAAGTTTTCTCAAGTGTGAATATCACCAGTGATATGTTAGACACAGACAGGTTTCTTTCCTTATGTGATTTAAAGCTTGTACTTACAAGTAAAGAGACAGTGATCTAGATATGTGCCTAATGGAAAGTGACAGTGTTAAGTACTCATGTAGACTCTGTATACATATGTAAATATTCATATCTATAAACCAGAAAGACATCCCAGTAATGGCTAGTTTTCCTATCTGTCAATTTCATGAAACAACCACCACCTGCATCACATTGCAGCTATTACTTAATGTCATGAGTTAGCTAGACAGACATATTTTGAGATACTGTCTGTCTCTATGTCCATTTTACCATCCTAAATCTCTACCACAAAAACCAAGAGGAAAATTATGGGAGTGGAGAAGCAGCATTTCCCAAAACATGAGTTCGGTAGAAAAGTGTTTGGCTAACATGTTCCTTCCATAGAGATGAGTACTGTTCACAGAAAAGAGCTAAAATGCCATTGTTTGAATAGATTTACATGAAAGTGGAAAATCTCAACACATGCCTATAACATGGAAGAAGATGGCTTTAAAAAAGAAAGAAAAATAGAGCCTAGTTTCCAGACTTCTGCATCTTAGGGTTTTACCTAAATTAAGACTATTTATAACACTGAAATAAAGAATCTTAGAATCAGACATAAAACACCTTACTTAGATTCCCCTAACCCTAATGCAGTATTTTCCCCTCTAACATCTCTGGAGATCTTTGTCTAGCCATACCCTGAGAATTTTTGCTGATTGCAGATGATTTCTCAAAATAACACTCTCTTAACTTTAGAAAATGCTGCCTTTTATTAATTTAAAATTTTCTTCCTTATCTTTCCCTTGCCTCATTGATCCTTTTTAAATCATGCAGAATAAGTCTAATCTATCTTTCACATCAAAGATTTTCAAATATTTTAAGAGAAAGACTTCTCCTTCCTTCTCCCCTATCTTACCCTCATTCAGAAAAGGGAAACATTTTATTCTCTAGGCTAAACATTTCTGGTTTATTCAATCATTCTTCATGTGACATGATTTCTAGTCTCTTCAGTTTCCTAATCACATTAAAAAAATTGTATGTGCCTATTATGATGTTTACAACTAACCACATAGTTCCAGATGGTCTAACTAGTGTAGTTTATAATAGGCTATCAATTCCCTTGATTTAGGTACTATACTGCAGCCTAAAATGATACCAGTATTTTTAGCAAGCATGTCACATTACTGGCTCCTTGATGAAATTTTTTTTCTTTTTCAGGGGAATTACTGTCAAGCCATATCTCTTCCATCCTAGAAATGTGTAATTGTTTATTTGTTTTACATCTCAGACTTTAATTCATCTTTATTAAATTATTTATTTTAACCTATTGTTCTAGTATAATTGGAAGCAACATAATATAATGATGAGAAAGTTGATCTCAAAGCTAGGAAAACCTGAGTTCAAGTCCTGCCTCTGCCTCATATTGGCTGTGATCCTAGGGCACTCATTGTTTAAGTAACATTCTAAGACTAAATTGCAGAGAAGGTGCTGATTTACATTAACACAAAGAATGTTCTTACCTGGGAGTTCCCTGTGCCAATTGAATCATAGTTTATTTCTTATCCCTATCCCTATTTGTTCCAGCATACATTGAGAACTTTTTGAATTTTGTTTGTGTGATATTAGTTGAATTGTTTGTGTTGCAGCTCTCCAAGCTTTGTACAATATGTAGTTTTATCATTATTGCCCTTGATGTTTTCTTTAAGTCCATGATGAAGAAAAAAAAAGCTAAGAAGGTCAGGACCAAGTATAATTCCATGGCATTCAACTGGAAATATCTCATTAATTTACCAATACTTAAATCAACAGTTTGGAAGGAACATCTAGCTAAACAATTACTGATCTGTCATAACTAAAATATCAAAGCATGGTTTTCACTCTTTTCTACAAGAAAGTTGATGTCAAATGCTGTATTGAAATTAATATATACTAGTATCTATAATATGACTGTCTTCTAATTATATTGATAACCCTGCCAAAAATAAAGTTATCAGTTTGATATTTGTCCGTTAGGAAAAAAGTTTATATCCAAATGATTACTATCTTCTTTTATAATCATCTATTTTTCTATTTACATCTATTTAATATTCCATCCTAAAATTTTTCCAATGTCCAATAATAAGTTTATTGGTCTATAGTATCTAGTGGTCTTCTTTAGTCTCTCTGTGAAAATATAGAAAATCCATCACCAGTTTTCTGGTAGCTCTCCTTCTCTATGATTTCCCAAAGATGATCAACATATATTCTTAATCGTTATTTATGAATCAAAGGATTTAATTCACTTTGACCCAGATATATAAATTCTTTTAAAGCATTTAGTTTTTTTTAGCCACACCAGTCTTCAATCTTTTGTTTTCTACTACTCATTTTTATGTAGTACTATCTTCAATTAGAAGAGAAACTTTGATAGTGAGAGCAAAAAAAAATAAAAAAATAAAAATTGACTCAGATTTTTCCTATCATCTGTTCACAAGGGTCCTTAAGCTGTGGGACTTGTTCTTCCTGTTGTGGTGGTACCTAAAAGACCATTTTTCTTGTCTTTAATATTTTTCACAAGCTCCAGTTCATTCTGTGACTTAGCTCTTCAGACTTTAGAAATACAGGTACATGTTATTCTCAGATGCCCCCTTAGTTATATATTTCCTCCTTCTAACATTTTTATATTCCTTTTAGAAATAGTTCATTTGAGAACTTTCTGTGCACTGACTTTTTTCTTAGATATCTTACTCTCATAAATTCATGTCTAACCTTTTTAAGATATAGAATTTGTTATAATACAACAGATAATATTAATGTGTGGTTTTCTGAGTCAATATTTCATTACAAATGTTTCTACTGCTTTGCATGATCACAATTATCTTTACACAGAAACTTTGAAATCTTCTCTCATAAGGTCTAGATTACATATTTGATTATGTCTATTATTTCTTTCATTGACTTTGAAGGAGTATTAAGAAGACAGTCTTTTCTCCCAAGATTTCTGTCATTTTTTTTTCTTCAAGGAATTCTTTCTTCTCCTCTCCTCCTCCTGCTCTCTTTGTTTTCTTTCTCCTCCCTTCTGATTGCTCCTTTGATTGGTTCTTGTTTGACTCCCTTCTTAGTCTGTGGGGTTTTCTCCTGAGAATGATGGGAAGAGTTAGGGATTTGAGAAGGCCTTTACTATTTCCTTGATTTTAGTCTCTTAAGAAAAGGATCTTCTGTTTATAATATTGAAGTATGAGGATAATGAAATCTTTGGACCAACGACCATGAGGAATTTGCTTTTCTTAGTGGGAATGGAGTCTCTTTGGCAAACTGTGAAAATTCAATTTGGGGATTTTAGGGGGAAGTAGATAAGTATTGGTGAAGGCATGAGTGAAAATAATGTTGAATTGTATCAAGGAAAGATGTATATCTTATGGAGAATTTTCTTATAATTTCTCACTTCCTTCAAACAGCTTAACAAAATGTTTCAGGCTAGATAAATCAAAAGCTAGAAAAGGTTGCCAGAAGAAGTATCAATAATCTTAAATATGCAGATGATACCACTCTGATGGCAGAAAGTGAAGAGGAATTAAGAAGCCTCCTGATGAAGGTGAAGGACAATGTAAAAGCTGGCTTGAAATGTAACATTAAAAAAAACCAAACAACTTTATAATCTTGGCAACTGGTTCCATCACTTATAGAGAAAGAAGAAATGGAAGCAGTATCAGATTTTATATTCCTGGGCTCAAAGATCACCACAGATGATGACTAACAACCATGAAATTAAAAGACAATTGCTCCTTGGAAGGAAAGCTATGGCAAATCTGGACAGCATAATAAAAAGAAGAGGCATCACTTTGCCAACAAAGATCCCTATAGTTAAAGCTACAGTTTTTCCAGTAGCAATGGATAACTGTAAACTTTTTAAAAAGGTAAACTAAGTACTGCAGCACTGAGGCTTTTGAATTGTGGTGCTAGTGAACATTTTTGAGAGTTCCTTGGACAGAAAAGAGATCAAATCAGTCAATATATAAAGCTTACTTACTTAAGGCTTAATTAGTTAATATTTAGTTCAAGATATTTATTGGAAGGTCACATAAGGAGAAGATGGAACTCATTGAACAAACTCTGATGTTGAGAAAGAGTAAAGATAAGAGGAGAAGACAGCAGGGAATGAAATGGATAGATCATACCACGGAAGAAACAAACATGAATTTAGACTTCAAGAGGCCATGGAGGATAGAAGGGCCTGGTGTGCTATATAGTCCAATGGATTACAAAGAGTCAAACATAACTGAACAATGAACAAGAACAACAAAATTACCAGATGCTGTTATCTTTTAAAATGAAATAATATGTTTAATAGTTTTGACAAAATATAAGAAAATTTAAGGGATAGAACTAAGGTTAAGTCTTCTCTGTTCCTCTCCTCTTTCTTACTTTCTTTTTTTTTTCTTTCTTTCCTCAATTTCTTCTCCATCTCTTTCCCAGCCCTCTTCTCTCTTTTTTCTTTTCTTTCCCTTTGAGATTGAGACTTCCAATCAGGCTGGAAATACAATGGCCATCCAAGGGCCCAATCTCATTATTGATCTACACTCAAGCTTTGACTGGCTCCATTTCTGACTTGTTTTGCCCTTTCTTGGATAACCTGACAGCCCCTAGCTCCTAGAGACTCACCATATTACCAGACTTAATATGAACACCTAATCTATTCAGCATAATATAAAACAAAAACTCCTGAGCTCAAGAGATCTACCATCCTAGGTCTTCTTGGTAGATTTGTGTTAAGTACAACAAAGAGTCTTCTGGTTACTTTTTTTTTTTTTTTCAAGAAATGAACCTGCCAGCATAAGTTAAAAGATATATCAAGGTCTTCCACTTTTAGAAGAATATGTCCAATAGCTATTTATATGAAATATCTTGTCACTTGTCTTATGTCTTCACCAATTTGTAATTTGTATTAAAGTGAATCTTCAAATGAAAAGGAACTCAAATTTCCAAAAATTTAAGTATTTTAAAATTCTAAACATAGAATACAGCTAAAACCCAAATAGTAAGACTAAATAATCCCCCAAAGTAGTTACATGTATTTAAATTCAGATTATGTAGAGTTATAATTAAGTAAAATATGATCACTAGTTTTAGATCATTTTAAAATATTGCTAGTTACTTGCTCATTCATTATTTAAATCTCTGTCCCTTTTTCTTTCCCTTCCTCTCCCTCTGTCTAGCTAGCTATCTCTGTCTTTGTCTCTGTCTGTCTTTCTGTGTCTCTGTGTCTGTCTCTCTCTGGTATACGTATATAGTTGTTAAAAATGGAATAGATTGATTCACAATGCAGTAAAAGTCACTGTAACTGGAAATGTTTAAGCAAAGTATGAATACTATTTTCAGAGATTTTTTAGGGGAAGATTCATTAGCTAGAGAGTAGACCAGATAATTCCTCAAATATCTTTTGGTTCTAGAATGTGGTTATAGAATTATAAATCAATCATAAGAATTTAAGTATTTTCTATATGCCAGATGCTGCCATTAACTATAGCCTACTCTTTAAATTAGGAAGACTGGTGCCAAAGGACAAGAGATAAAATGGATTTTCTGATAACCAGTGTATAGTTCTATATAGCAAAAAAGAACTACTAAACTCAGCCATCATTTTCCTTGTCAATCAAAACTGATAATTAAAAAAAGATAATAGTTTTAAACTCAAAAAATTCTTTCATAAAATTAAAACTGCTGATTTATTATAATTTGTTAGTAGTTCTTCCTTAATATAGTCATAAATCTTCTATGTTTATATGGAGATAAGCTATACACAAGTAAAATATTTTGTAAAGTTATCAAGTTACAATTGATAATGAAACTGTGATGATAAATCATTTTTTCAGAGAGTTAAATTTGCTTTTGTGTATTTTCTTAATCATTCCCACAATTTCCATGAGACAGAAATGCCCTAATTAATTGCTGAGGTAACTGACATCTGTGAGGGTAAATGAGTTTTCCCCAATGATTTTTTCTCAAGTCTCCTCCTCGTCCTGACTAAAGCAGATAGCTACCGAGTTTCCTTTGAAAATCAAAATATTAAGATTCTTTTTAAAAACTGAAGTATTTCTATCTAGTTTAATTTCTCTTGTCCTTAATCTTATATTATAAAAAGAGTGTTCCAATGATTTTGGAACTTGCTCCCACTTAAAGTGATCCTTTATTTTATTCTTTTTTCCCCCCCCTTTTCTTTTTCTTTTTTTTTTTTTTTTGCTATTGTTCCAGGTTAAAATAACTAACAAATCATATCTCCCTCATCCCCTTATTTCATCAAAACTGACATTTTCAGATCTATATAATCCTTTTGTGAAATTTGCAGGGTTAGTACTCCATTTACTGATGAAGTTCGCCAAATGTTAAACTATGTTAGTGACCATTTTTGTTGAGGGAAATTAAAGAGAAAAATCATCAAGCTCATCAGAATTCATAGGAGTATGTCAATGCAGCAGATCCAACCTCTACCCAAGTCCTAAAATAGGATTCACATCACCAAAGGCAATAACTCCCAGGAAGTCAGCCAATCACCTCAGCAAACAACCATAGTGCTGGTTTTTTTCACAGGCATCCCTGAACAATGCTTTCTAAAGCAGTAAGTCTCAGCTATAAGATGAAAATATTAATAGTAATTCGTATACATAATACACAGTTATATCTGGAAGGATCCTTAATAACCTACTATGACAGAGCACCTGAAACAAAAGAAAACTTGAGCTCCTTGGAGCTTGTGACTTGTCCAAGGTCATGCAGTGGCAGAGCCAAAACCAAACCAAACCAAACTGCTGAGTACAGCTTAAAATATTGTCTTCCTATTTGGATGGATTTGCCAAAAGCTCAGTCACTCACACAATTGTTCCAGAGTAAAAAACAAGGTGGATAAGTTGGCCATTGTCATTGAGAGTTCATGTCTCTTGGGAGTTTCCACTGACCAGTGCTTTATTTATATCCTTTCTTTCTGTAGGAAATACATAAACATCAGAAAAATGTGGTCAGTGTCCTAAAGGAGGCCAGATTGCAAATTAGGTAATTGTTCTTATCTGTAAAATTATGGGATTGGACTAAATGACCTCTCAACAACTTGAACAGTCTAGGATTCCAAGTAGAAGCTGAGTCTCAGTCACATAGTAATAAAGTAATATATTAATACACTGTTGGTGGAGTTGAGAAATTCTGGAAATCAATTAGAAATATATCTGCTGTCAAAGAAAAAGAAGTAGTTACTGATAATATACCTTGCAATTTAACCAAAGTTTTCCAGAAGTAATTTTATTTAATTTACCATTAAGCAAACATATGACCATTTCTAATTTGGATAGAGAGAGGTCTAAACTGGTATAGGCATCCTTTCCATTCAACATGATTTATCTCCTCAAGTAAGTTTTATGTAACATTTATAGGAATCTCAAAAAATAAAATTTTAATATATATAACATTACAGTTCTGAATTATCATTAAGAATAGTTGAACAATCTATTCCAGTCCTCCGGGACCACTCTCCTCCAGATTTCAATAAGACTTCTCCCAGAAATCTGTATCAAAAATCTAATTTGAATTCCAGGCAAAGAAAACATTTGCTTTTCAATGGAAGTGGGCACTTTCCTTGGATGAATCCTAGCATGGAACACTTCATGGATGGGAAGGGCACATGATTTTACCTAGATCAGAATTAAATTTGGATATCAGGCTTAATCCATTTCCCTTTGGTATTTTAAGAATAGCTTTTTATCTACCTTCCTAAAGGAAAAAATCTAGAAAAGAGTTTCAGACGTGATTAATATTAATATTTTGAGAAAATCTAAAAAAAGGCATTTAAAAATATGCTTCTATAAAACAAAGTCAACAAAATGGATATATATTCTTTGGGCCAGGATATCACTAATGGGCTTTTACCCTAAAAAGATTAAAAAAAAGTAGGAAAAGAGTAATACAGAACTCAACATTCTGTAAGATGAAAACAACTTAGAAACTCACACTACCTCAATACTATGTGATCCTGAGATTGCTCTCCCACTGGAGAGAATGGGTGTGGGAAGTGGAAATCTGGGAGCTCCTCTCTTATTTTTTTTTAATTTAAGGATGGCTTTCAGGGAATATTCTTCATAGTCTCCTAATCCTTGTCATTTCCTACCTCAGCTATTTTTCTGGATTTCATCATTTTACAAGATTAAATCAACTCAGAAATTCATACCTCTTCAGATCAATTTTCATCCTCACTGAATAACTTTATCATCACACATGCCTCTGTGTTTGAGTAAACTTCCCTCTCCCCACCTCCTGGCTTTTCAGTTCTTTTTTATGTGTTGTGGCTTCCAATAGATTGTGAGCTTCCTAAGGATACAAACTGTCATGCTTTTCTTTGCATCATATGTTACATATATAGTAGGTGCTTAAAAAATGTTCATTGATTGAATACTAATCTTTTTTTATTATAGCAAAGAATGAGAAATAAAGAGGATACCTGTCAATTGGGAAGTGGTTGAACAAACTATTTAATGTTAATGTAATGAAACAACAATCATTTCTGTTTGTCTGGAAACTTCACCATAACAAATGATGAGACTGACTGATGCAAAGCAAGCTGGGAAGACTTTTATGGACTCAGGATGAAATAAGCAGAATAATGAGAACATTTTATGCAGAAATTACAATAATATAGAGCCAAAGCGGTAAGAAGTCAATGCAATAACCAATCATGACTCCAGAAGGCCAATGATGAAGCAATTTTCTCACTTCTGAGAAGAAAGGTGAAAATGAGGCATACATTCTCAGACATGGTCAATGTGTACATTTGTTTTGCTTGACTCTCCTTGTTACCAAGGAAGGCTTTTATATGGGAGGAAGGTATTGAAGGGGAATTAAAGGGTAAATATAGAGATGCAAATAAAATGGTGTCAGACACACTGTATCTTGACCCCAATAGAGTGATGTTATTTTGGTCCTCTTTGAGAATGAAAGACAACAACCAATCTATTAACCCTTCCAAATAAAAAGCTAAATACTAAAGTCAACTATATACCAAGCCAGCAAACACTATGTTCCTTTTTCCAATGTCTCACTTGTTTCCTCTCCAAATGATCCTAACAATGGAGGTGAGAAAGCACTCTTCTTTCACAAACAACATGCCAAATGTCTTCCACAAGCACGGTACTGTGCACAGGCAGCATAGTTTAGTGATAGTTTACAAATCCAGTTGAATTTTGTAATCTTGCAAATTTTATAACCTTTGGCCCTCCTTCCTTATTTATAAAAAATAGTGTATAGACAATCTCTAAGATCTCTTTCTAGCTCTAAAATCTTATTAGTTCGCTAATTCTTTATTTTGAAAATTTTATATTTTAAAAGAAGACACAATGACAAGTAGAAAATTATTTTCTTTTATTCTTTTTTTATTCATATTACCCAATTAGTTTTTGTGGTGACCTAGTTCTGGGATTTACTGATTCTTAAAATGAATGAAGAAGGCTAATGTTTCTAACTTTGCAATTTTCCTTCTCAAATGGCACGTTTTAATAGCAAAAGGGTTCCAAAATTCTAGAAGTTCATTTCAGGGGTTTGGAACTGAAAGGAGAATGAGTCAGGATAAGGATAATGATGAAGGAAGGCAAAGGCAATAAGAATGCACATAGAGTATTATTTTTGAGTGGAAACAACTTAAAAGACAAGAGCCATGATCAATACAATGACAAACCACAAATCTGGAGAACCAACATAGAAGCACGCTACCCATTTCCTGACAGAAATAATGAACTCAGGTGCAGAATGGGACATTCGTTTTTTGGGCAAAGCCAATGATAGAATTTGTTTCACTTGATTATGGTTATTTGTTACAGAAATATTGTGCTTCTCCCTCCCCCCCACCTCACCCATTTGGGGGTTATATGAGAGATAGAGCAAATAAGTGATTGTTAAAAAAATACCCTCTCTCTGAGGGTATGAGAGATTAAATGACATTTTTCCACAGCCATACTAAGTGAACACTTCAAGTAGGATTCAAATCTATATCTCCTACCTTCAAAGTCATGCTGACTCCTAAGTTCTTTCTAGCTCTAAACCTATTAAATGAAAAAGCTGCTTTGCTTTGAAAACAAGGTTCCAGAGGTATCTCTTTTCTTTGGTCATGTTACCCAGGATTTTCTCTCTTGGAGATCCTAATCAAAGAAATATAATGCTATTTTTACTATGTCTTTAGCAAATCAGCTTAGTCCCCAATACCCAATTTGGCAGCCAATTCACTTTTCACTCTGAGAAAGGTTAAAAAAAAAAGTCATTAGCAAATGCAAACATTTCTTACTTTGTGATCCTGCAATCTATTTTTAGTTCTTTGTAAATCTGACATGAAGCCTGGTGCAGAATTTAATTCCTCTCTGAATACTAATCAATCAGCAAAATGCAATCCCACTGATGTTGTCAGTTAATGAAGGAAAGTTCTCCTGACACAAATTCAACATAGGCATTAACTGCAGTGACAAATACCAAAGGATTTTTCTTTAAGTGAATAGTTGTTACATATCCAATTCTGGTTGTCACTGAGCTCCTGTGAGCATTAGGAAAAGGGATATGTTTTGGACATTTCAAAATTAAATTCCTAGCTTGAGACAGAAATTGTGTGACAGTGGATAATTGTAACATTCCTTACCAACCACCTTTTCATGTGAACCTTTCAACTATGGTATTTAGTGAATACTTACATCTCTGAAAAGAGCATAAAGAATTTCCATGAAACAAAACCTTACAAATGAAGTTGGATCATCAGGTTGAATATCAAGGTAGAAACAAGACAGAAATAATGAGCAGGGATGTTACCTGCTTTTCACCATCAGGTCTTTATAAGGCTGTATATTATGTACACCCAAAATAAGAACATTTGCAAATGAAAGGGATACCTCTGCTCTTTGTTGTTTTGGCTGACTGTCAAATATTTGGAAAATTGTCTCCTAATGAGTGAGCTTTTTCTATTTAGAATGATTGATCAAATAACACTTATTTTTTGCTTGTTTTTTATTAAAGCTGTTTATTTTCAAAAACATGCATAGATAATTTTCAACATTCACCTTTGCAAAATCTTGTTAACACATTTAAAAAATTTCTGTGTGTCAAGCACTGTGATAGATGCTGGGGCTATAAATACAATGAATGAAGGGACAGCTAGGTGGCATAGAGCACCAACCTTGAATTCAGGAGGACCCGAGTTCAAATCTGGTCTCAGACACTTCATACTTCCCAGCTGTGTGACCCTGGGCAAGTCACTTAACCCCAGCCTCATGGGGGGAAAAATACAATGAATGATATAATCCCTATTTTCTTAAAGAAGTTATATTTTGATGAGAGAAACAAGTACATATTAATGTGCATATGAATAAAAAAATAATAAATAAAACAATTACATACAAGGTAGTATAGGAAGGAGAACTCTAGCACTTGAGGGGATCAGGAATGGCTTCAATTACCTTTTCTTTTCTCTCATTCTTTTTTGTCTTAAGTAATTCTTTTAGCTCATGGTCTCTGGTTAGAAATCATGTCAACCTTCACAGGTCAAAAGATTGAGTCAATAGGAATATAGGATTTGGAGTTCAGACTGGGTTTAGTAGTTAGCATGACATCAATACCCTGAGGAATAAGGAACAACTTTTGGGAATGGCTTTTAGGACTTTAGCTAAAGGTAATTAATATGAAAAGTTATCTGACAGCAATGATACTTTTAGACTCCCCTTTGTGGACCTAATGCTTTATTGTAACAGTTAAATTTTGAGTCTACTTTTTATGAGAGCAAAGTGGCATAGAGGGGAGTAAATTCTGGAGATATTGGAGAAAATGTTTTTAAATTTGTTCTTGCTATATCTTTAAAGTGGGAGACATTGGCTAAGGTCTGTGACAGGTCTCAGCTTCACTGAGACAAGGCATTGATTAAGGCTAAGTAAGAAATGAGGCAGAAAATGGCCTTTTATACCTTAAAAAAAAATCTCAAGGTTTTTGGCCAAAAAAAAAAAAATTGCTATTTATATTCACTCTGGCTCTGGAGCCTCACTCTATCACTGTTTGGGCCCTGATTGTCTCAGAATAAAGTTTCTATTTGACCAGAAAGAGTATGGATCTTGTCTTCCCAGACAGATTTTTTAAAAACTAGTTAAAGGAGGCCATTCTCTGTCTCATTTCTCAGTCAAACTAAGACCTGTTAAAGACCTTAACTTAAAAAGGCCAATGTCTTCCATTGCACCCAGGACCATCTCCAGTCATCCTATCTGTAACTTGCCGCTGGATCCTAAATGCTTCTGGAGGAGAAAGGCTTAAATCCAATTCACTGGCATGTCATGGCATCCCTTCCTGATGTCATGGTTCTCTTTGAGAATGAAGGACAAACAAGAATAATAATCTTTAAAGTAAGTTATAAAAATTATAAAAAAAAATAAAAAGTAAAATTTGAAAAATTGAATTGATGCTAGGTAAATATAAATAAGGTGCTAGTTCCTGACACTTAAAAATGGGGGAAGAGAGAGCCAGTTGGGAGGGAGGGACTTGAGATAATAATAATAATAGAGAAAAAGCTAGAGTAACACAAGAGTAAACTAAAACCATGATGGTGTGTATGCAGTCTAATGTCTCTGGAAGAGAAGGTCAGAGCTCACCTAGCCAATCTCATTCTAGCAGCAGAGGAAGGTCCATTGCACAGGGTCAAATGTACAAGGCTGGACTTAGAGTGTCACGTCTATGGGACAGAGACAAGACCAAATTAACTGAATTGTAGAGTGTAGGAAGAGAAAGTATGGCCAATGAAGCTGAAAAGTTAAGTTGGGGCAAAGTTGTAAGGAATTTTTAAAGCTAAGCAGAAAAGTTTCTAGTTGATTCTAGGGACAAGAAGAAACCACTGGATTTTACTGAGTGGGAGAGTGGTAAGAAAAATCACTGAAACAACATTATAGAGAATGGATTGGATTGTGGAGAAACCTATGGCAGGGGAATCCAATTAGGAGGTACAGTAATATCTGAGGTAAGAAGTCATAAGGGTCTGTATTAAAGTAGCTATGAAGAGAATAGACAGAAAGGGCCATATGTGAGATATGTTGTGGAGGCAGAAACGACAAGATTTGGAAACTGTTCCTTTTTTGTCTTTTTATTCCTAGAACTCTGTAAAGTACCTTGCATATGGAAGATACTTAATAAATGCTTAATGAATTAAACTAACTTGGATTTCTTTATTTTATTTTCCAATTATATTTTTTTTTTTTACAAAAAAAACAAAATTTTATTGCTACTTTTTATTTTTACATCAGAATTTTTTCTAGAATTTCTCTTTTCTTCTTCCAGAAACCCATCTTAACATTTAAAAATTAACATTAACAGAAAAAAATGAAAGAAGAAATAAAATAAAATCAGCAAAACCAATTAATGTGTCTAAAAATGTGAGTATCTATACAATGTAGTGAGATGAGGGTGTTTTCTCATATCTCTTCTTTGGAGCCAAGTTTCATTTTCAATATTATTTTGTGCCTGACTTTTCCATTTACATTGTTATAATTATTATGTGTATTTATACACACACACACACACATACACACACATATTTGTTCAGTCATTTTTCAGTTGTGTCCAAATATTCATGACTCCATTTTGGGTTTTCTCAACAAAGATGCTGGAGTGATTTGCCAGTTCTTTCCAGGTCATTTTACAGATAAGGAAACTGAGCTAAGTAGGGTTAAGTGACTTATCCAAGGTTACACAATTAGTACGTAACTAAGGTCACATTTCAAATCAGAAAGATGAGACTTCCTAACTCCAGGCCTGGCACTCTTATTAATATGCTACCTAGCTGCCCACAAATGTACATATGCATACATATATTTGATTATTCTTTAATCTACATTAGATATAAATACTTCTGTGTTTTCTATTTACATATTTTTCAACTCTTACAACATGGTAATATTCCTTCATATTCTGGTAGTACAATTTATTTAGCCATTCTTCAATCAAGGGACATTTGCTTTGCTTTTTTTTTTTTTTTTTTTTTTGGCTAACACACACATACTAAATGCTGCTAGAAATACTTTGATATATATGTATACTTTCTTTTTATTAATACCTCTAAGGAGTATATACCTCATAGTAGATACTGTGCTCCCTCTTCCTTTAAATTGTTTGATAAAGGTTGATCAATTTCATCAGTCTTTTCAAGGAATCTAAAACATTTATTATTTCTATGGCTGCCTCATCTATGTCCATCTATTTCTCCTTTAATTTTCTTTATTTCTTACTTTGCAATTACTTTTAGTTTATTATCTACATTAAGTGCTATCTTTTCTATGTAATCTTTACTTTTTCATTTTCTTTCCCACTTTCAAATTAAATTAGTTTTTCAGTGAAGGGAAATTGAGTTTTTCTTCCCATTCCATTCTCCACTATTGAAAAAAGAAAAACATTGAAAAATGTGCCTAGTTAAATAAAGACAAATTCCCATAGTGGCTATGTTTTAAAAATACATCTTCCATTCCACACAATGAATCCTCTGTCAGGAGATGAGTAGTATGCTTCACCATTATTTGTCTGAAATCATGACTGGTCACTGAATGGCTCAGACTTATATGTATAGCTTTCGAAAATGTTGTTTTTACAACAGTGCAGTTATGAATCATTCTGGTTCTGCTTAATTCACTATGCAACACAATTCCTACAAGTTTTCCCTGGTTACTTTAAAACTGTCCTTTTTATTAATTCTTGTAGCAAAATATTTCATTATATTCATATGCCATACTTTGTTTAGCCACTCCCCAATACATGGGCATTGACTTATCCAGTAACTGAATCAGATTGTAATAAATGAACACGGTGGGGAGAAATGGAGTTAGAGGGATAGCATTCAATTTCAATAATGGGGAAAAAATCTGCTATGGAGAAATAGAATTTTTAGGGGGGAAAATGAAATTTGTCCATACTGTTTTAGGGAATTATGTTGTCACAGCACAAAATGAAGTACAGACTTAACAATTATCTGTTAGTTTAAGGTGATGTAACTAGCCAAACCAGACTGAGCAACCCAAACCTATGTGATGTCTGCCAACATTTAACTTCATCAGGTATTGCCTTAGTGAACTAGAGAATGCTGCTTATTTAATAGTGAAAGTTTTCTGAGTGTAATATTGTTTCTAATCAAATAACACCTTTCTTGTCTTAGAAAACTGGTTTTCCAATAATTATCTGGAAGGGAAACTGATGTTTTTCTTTCATTAAAATATCAATACTAATTTTTAAAGTTTCTATCCTTGTGTATGAGTGAAATCATCTATATCTTCATCAGGGAGAGATAGGAACTACAGGAGATTGGAAGAAACTATGTTGTCCAACCTTTTCACTTTAGGTGTATGAAACAGATTGAAAATAGTTAAATAATTCATGGATTGTCAGGAATAGAACTGGAATACAAATACTGTTTCTCACTCAAAACCTAGTACTCTTTCTATGATATTGAGTTGCCTGGGATTAATTCTCATCTCTGCCACTTATAAACTGTGTGCATGATTATCTTACTTAACAAAAAGTCACTTAATATTTTTGTGATGAGTTCCCTACTAAACAGTAATAATCATTTTTGTAGTATGCTATAGTGGATACATCACTGCTCTGGGAGTCAGGAAGATCTGAGTTCAAATTTCATCTCAGATATTTATTTACTAGCTGTGTAGCCCTGGAATGGCACTTGGATTTTGGTTTCCCCATCTGTAAAATGAAGGTGTTAGATTCAGTGACCCCTAAAGTCCCTTCCATCCAACGTCTTTGCGTGGTTATGAAAACTTGCATACTTTGTAAAACATTAGTTCAGTCAGTTTAATACTAATACAACTATTTACCAATAAACTCAACCTAACAATTCATATTTATTTAGCACAGGGCTAAATTTGGGAAGATAATTCAGAAATGTGCAAGATATGGTCCACTCTTAGGAAACATGTAATCTAGTATAGGAAATAGACATTCAGCCAAAAAATTAAGTATAATAAACAACAGAAAAAAAAACCCATATAACAGAATTATACAAGTGCCATCCAACCTATAAGGAATGAAATATTTTTGACTGTGAAGGATAGAGGAGGGGATCAGGAAAGATTTGCAAAGCAAATGGCATTTAAACTGGCTCCCAATGAAAAACAGAGGCTGGGAAGGGGTATTCCAGGTAGAAGGAAGAGTGTGAACAAATATCCTAAGACAACTTCATTAACAAATTCAAATTTAGATTACAAAGAGAACATTTTGGTGCAGTACATTTGAAGAATTATACAGAGATAAATTATATTCAATAATTACCTCTGAGTAGAAGAACATATTTGATCTCATTTCATTAAGCTGACAAGTATTTCAAGGGTGAATGAGTTATCACTATACTTACTTTGTTAATAAGCATATAAATTTACATTTTAAACACAATATCCAGGTTTATCTTTTTAAAACAGCAGGATGAGACAAAGCAGTGACTCACTGAGAATGCTTGGAAAACCAAACAATTTCCATTCTTATCTTTCATTTGAATTCCCAGGTGATACCCACTAAGGATGAAGCTCCAGAATATTCTAAAAGAAATCAGCAAACCCCCTAGTGTGAGGTCATGGAAATGAGGATCACAGAGGACTCAGCACAATTAAAACTTGAAATGTGCCCAGGCTACTTAGACCATTAAAAACTGAGTCAGCTGTGGGAAACTAAAATAAAATTATTGAGAACAACTGGCACCAATCTTTTGGTAATGTCTTCCAGCTAATTTAATTATAAGCTAATTCTCTAATTTGCAGTGGGATCAAGAGTACCACAAATTAGCTAAGGCAGGGGGGAAAACTCATAAAAAAAATAAACAAAGTGCAAATTAAAGTGTGAACATATCTGATGGATATGACACAGTAAGTTAGGGTGGCAAAGTGGACACTGAGCTGACCTCTGAGTGAAGCCATGAGTTCAAATATTGCTCTGAGGCATACTGGCTGTATGACCTTGGAGATGTCACCTAATCTTTTGGTTTTCTAAACAACTCTAAAACTAAAACTTGCTGATAGGCATTAGTGGAGGGAATTTTCTCTCTAGAGCTCACTGTACTAATGATATCACATGTTTGGAGGAAAAAAAATCAAAAAAGGAAAAGGCAAAAGAACTTTTACCTCTTTGACTCAAACATCTATAGGCAGCCAAATACAAGTCTTATTGTTTCTTTCTTTGAAAATATATGCATGCTTTCCCCGATATTATTAATTGGTTGAGAAAATACCATTAAAAATATGTTACAGAGGGCAATTAGCATCATAAAACAATCTCAAAAATAAGCAATTGACTAAATGTCTAGGGATTTTGTTAATATCTTATAACAAAACTGTACTAAAAATGTAACTGCAAAATAATATTAAACAGATCTATTTAATAAAGTTGTGTCAATTGTATTCTTAGAATATACCATATACATATACAAATACTTTTAGGAAGAGGGTTATGAAATTCATTTTTTTGTGATTGTCTCATTACTATATGATGTCATTAATGTAGATTTTTCTTTTAATCTTTTAATAAAAGATATCCTAAACCTTCCATAACATGTCCTTCCATAAACTCAACATAATTGATGTATCCAGCATATTAAAAGTCATCTTCATCACCTTTTCTTGTTATCTTGAAGATGCCTTTTAAAGCCTAGCTTTTCAGTGACCAATTTGGAGAGAAAGGCAAGATTTCCACAAGATATTTAAAATATCACTATTTGATGTTCCTAATCTATCCTCTGAATTTGCTTTTGTGGGGGGAGAAGGGAGGGAAAGGTGGGGCACATTAACAAAGACAAGCTTCAAAAATGTTGGCAAGGCTGTTGGATGGTCAAGGACACCAACTTAAAAAACCTGGCTCCAAAAAAAATCAGGGTTACAAGCAAGAATACAAGTTTATAATCTACTAAAATATTATTCTGTTTTCTCCCATGGGTGTTGATGAAAAATAACAGGGAATTTATGTATCTTTTATATACCAAATTCAGAAATTTTTTTAAATGCCTTAATAATAATCAACTCTTTTCTGAAGAGAAATGATTGTATTTTGTGAAATATTTTAAGGTCTTTATTTTTCCTCTTTCTTCTGTCTTTTAGGCTCTTAAATTTTTTCTCAGAAGACAGAAGGAAAGCAGAGAACTGATTTTGTACAAGACAAATATTAAAATCAAACCATCCCAATGACTATTTCAGCATAATTTTGAAATATTACAATCAAGAAACATGATCTTAAACTGAATTCTTAAAATAACCTAAAAGTTAGTGGTATTTTTCCTACTAACTCATTTTTTTCAAAGTTTTCAAATACAAACACTCAGATTATGGCCTAAAATTTATGCTGAGAACATTGCTATTTCCTATATCACGTGATCATTTCACTTTCTTTGCTCTAAGCCAGCAGAAATTACATTGTAAAACTACTTCATGACATCTTTCCTTTTGATAAAATATAACTATCTTCTCAAGCAGGAACATTGATATATTAAGCTATGCATGAACAGTTCTAAGGAAAATAAGGTGGCAGAGTCAGTTAGTAAATGAAGAGATAAAAAGGTCAAGAGATAAAGGAAACCCATCCAGTCATCCAAATCCCTTCTATCTTCATTCTCTGGAAAAGTCAACATAAAGCCCTTGACTCCTGGCCTGTAACATATCTCATTCCTCTTTTGATGTTCTTACTATGAGAGCCTTAACTGCTTTTTTCTTGATTCATTAGATGGTTACTTCAAAGAGACTCCAAAGAGACAGCATTAGCCAAAACAATTGCACAGACTTAGTAAATACAGACAGGACACAAACAGCAATTCATCCTAAATTTCACACATTCTCGTCCTGGATTCTCATCCACTTTTGCAACTTTCATAGTGATTGCCACTTATCCCTAAAAAACTAATCTATCAGAACTTTGGAACAGTCATGGAACAGGGAAAAATTTGTGCATTCCAGCAAGGGAGGGAGGATCTCAAGAGTTTAGATAGTTCAGAAAAGAACAAACAAAATAAACTTGCCATAACATTAGAAATAGCATTTGAAGGACATGAAACAAAAGAAATTATACTACACTGATATAGGTTGACTATAGATTAATCCATGTCTCCCTCCAAAGCTCAGTAAATGAATCAATCATTTTCAGAAAGTTGCTCAAGATGTCATTTTAGATTGATCCTCTTCTTATATCCCACCTTTGTAGAAATGAGTTTTCAAAGCTTAAAGGCTATATCTATAGAAATAATTCACAGAAGAAAGATGTGAAGAAGTACTAAACGAAAGTAAAAAATACTGTCTGATAGGGAAACTAGTTTATATTTCCCTTGTTTCACTCCATATTTTAGTTTCTTTTTGTTTAGGCATAAGATTTTTGTATTAAGATTCTTTCTTTGGAAAAGAAAACATTTAGGATTTGAAATGGGGATCACAGAAATAAAAATACTGGAAAACAAGTACTCTATTCCTTTGATTATTAGATTATAAACTGGTTAAAATTTTTTGGAACAAAATCCAACAACATATCAATTACAGAATTGATTACAGACTTTAGTGATTTCACTACTGATATAGTTCCCTAAGAATATCAATTTTAAAAGGATAAAGTATCTTATTTATGCAAAATATGTTTATGGAGAATTCATCTCACTCATAGCAAGATTCTGGATGCAATCTATATACTTGATTATTGAGGAATGTGTGAAGAAATCATGATATTCATGGAATATTACATATATATATGAATGTATCTTTAATTTAAAAAACCTAAACACACAGATGTATAGGAAAATTTCCACAAAATGATGTAAAATAAAATCATTAGTATAAGAAAGAATTACAAATTGCCTACAGCTATATTTTTTTTTTAATTGAGGAAGAGAATAAGGATGTATATGGCATTTACTGTGTCAAGCACCGTGTTAAGAGATTTTACAAATATTATCTCATCTAATCCTCACAACCACCTTGCAAGGGAGATGTTGTACTTATTCCCATTTGACAGTTGAGAAGATTAAGGCAAACAGAGGTTAAGTCATTTACTCAGATTATTCAATTTGTTAAGTATTAGAGTGGATTTAAATTTAGGTTGTACACATGATTCTAAATGGGAAGCTATATACACATATTAGGTATGTGTATAAACATATGTACATATACATACATATATACATGTCTATTCAAAACTACATTAAAATGTGTATGGATAAAATACCAAGGTATGCCTAAAATCCTAGTGTAGTTTTAAGTTAGTAACTACACCAAGATTTTTGAGAAATCTTCAATATATAATCAGAATGTAAATAATTTTGATTTTAGGGTTTTATTGAAGTCTTAATTGATCAAGATTTGTTAGAATTATCTGTTTACTCATGTCTATTGTGAGTACTAAGTTTATCATAATAAAAAATAAGTGAAATGTTACTAATAAGCCCAAAGAAACATTTTTATTATTTTCTGAATAAAAACATAATGCAGCAACTATTACCTAATACAGAAATCTAATAAAGAACATATACTCAAGTTTCCCTAGACATGTTTAGCCCAAAGGACAGCAAAGTCCATGGAAGGACTCCTGTTAGACATCAAGGTTTTAATTTAAACTCCATCACAATAATAGCTTCGAAAGCTCTGGGTATCTGGAAAATCTTAGGATATTAAGAAAATGCAACACATTCAACTACTGTTCCTTTAATAGATTTATTCTGCAAATATTTCTGATCACTTATTACTTGACTGTGATAGTGATAAATATTCTATATAGGAAAATATACAGAAATAAGATGAGTAAAATGTGTGAGTAGTGTTATTGAGGCATTTTTTAGTTTTGTCCAGTTCTTTATGATCTCATTTAGTGTTAGCAAGCCATATCTTTTCCTTTTCCAGTTCATTTTATAGAAAAGAGAACTAGGGCAAACAGGGTTAAGTTATGTGCCCACAGTCACACAGCTAAGTTAAGTGTCTATGGCTGAATTTGAACTCAAGAAGATAAAATCTTCATAATTCTAGCCCTAGCATACTATCTACTGTGTCACATATATATATACACACACATAGGTACAGAAATACAAAATAGACCATACAATGGAAGGCAAGACTATGATTGCTTGGTAATTATAATTAACTCATAGTCTAGGTACATAGATCTCAACATCTCATAGAATGATTTCATTCATGATGTCAAGAAAAGCCAGCTACCAGGAAAATGACAGGAGCTCTGAGCAGTGACCACATCCAGAAATAAGCCAGGAGTCCAGTCATGCAGATAGATCACTCTTCCTGAAACACATTAAATATTCAGATCCCAGAGGATAGGAAACATGCTCCCCTTTGTTGTGCATAAGACCTTAGGAAAGTGTCTTTTAAAATGAGAAAAAAAAACGAAAGATGTACTGATCGATAAAAATCAAAGAGCTTTTTCTTTCTGCAATATAATTACCTAGATCATAGATCTAGAGATAAAAGAAACTTAAGTTTACATCTTGTCCAGCTCTCTCTTTTTACAGATATATTTATTGCTATTACACAGATAAAGTTATATAGTTTGCCCAAGGCCACACCAAAAAATTAGCTTTAGAAGTAGGTTTTCAGTTCATGCCCCCAATGTTTTCTCCTTATCCTCTGCTAACTTCTGAGATTACTTGTACTCTGGATCTATTGTCCTATATAATTTTAAATTGGAATGAATGAAAAGGATTTATTAAGCACTTGCTATGTACAAAGCATTATGCTACAAGTTTAACATATATCAGATTGCTTGAGCCTGGGCAAGTCACTTAACTGGGTTTGACTGTTTGCTCACAGCAACTTAGCAAATAAACTGTGAAATGGGCCCATAAACTGTATGGTCAACTTAGAAGTATCTCTAATGTATCTATAGTGACATACTCCTTCCCCAACCCCTGGCCAGCCATCTCATTGAGCATGCTATTGGTTGCCACTGACACCAAAATGAACAAATTAAAATGTGTCTTACTAAGAATGGGTCATTTTCATTTATGAGGTAAGTATAAAAATTAGAATTATATTTTAAGGCCACCAGAGTAAATTACTACTTGTATTCATGTCAACTAGGAGCTAAATATAGTATTGTTCTTGGAGATTTATATCCCAAGAAGAACTATTATGTTGAGGTTCCTTTATAAGTCTTGTAAAATTTTGGCTTTTCAAATTGAGCCAATGTTATGTCAAGTTTTATGTCAAAGTCTGTCGATTAAAAACAATTACTAAAACATTTTATTTTTACATCACTTTCATTTGCAGATGTACCTTACTCTTTTCCTATCTAGAGTCAAGCTTTGTACAAGAAAAATGGAAAAATACAGAAAACAGTATAGAAAAAGTCACCACTCCTTTGAATTTGATAGTATTTGTAGCATTCTCTATTCATTAACTCCTGCCTCTACAAGGTTCATTTTTTAAAAATCTCATTTAATGAGCAAAGTTTGGTTATTATAATGACACTTTTTAGTTTGGGGTATTATGTTCTTTCCATTTACATTGTTTTGGTCATGGTAAATGCTCTTGACTCCCCATATTATTATTATTATTAATTGCATCAATAATAATAATAAATGTCATTCATGTAACACAAATATTCACATGGACCAATCCATATAATATTTTAAAGGCCGCTAAGCACTTTGCACATGTTATATCATTTAAGCTTTACAACAACTCTACTGGTTAGGTACTAAGAGTATTTATTTCCATTTTCTAGGTGAAGAAACTGAGGCTTTGAAATATGAAGTAACTTTATATAGTTATATATATTGAGTGATTGGAATGAAATCTGAATCTAAGACTTCTTGATTCTAGCTCTAGGATTCTATCCTCTGCCCCACATTATGTTTGCAGCCCAAGGTAATCTATGAGTACCAGACAACTAAATTTGAAGCACAATAAGCGACCAGGTATTCTGTAAAGTTCCTTCCTTGGCATTTAAAGCTCTATGTAATCTAGTCCCTTTCTACCTTTCCAGTCTTCTTACACTTAACTTCCCTTTAAATTCCTTGTAGCATGACTAGCTTGCCTTTTCTCTCTCTCTTAGCTCCCCTAGCTTTCTTCAATACAGCATTTTAATTAAAATTTCTCCTTCCCCTTCCCAATCACTGCCTATCTCCAATGGCTGTAAACATTAACTGCTTATTAAATGCCTGTAGAATTAATTTTATTGACTTGTTATAAAATATATAAAAATATATAAAAAAATAAAAATATTGACTTGTTATAAAACAAGTGGACATTTAAAAATACTTGTGGTTAAGCTCTCTATTTTTATTCTTTTAAAAATGAAAAAATGATTATTAAATAACAAAATATTGGGAAGTTTGAAGATTTTTTTTCCCTTCCTCATTGGAGATTAGGTCAACGTTTACTTCTCTGAAAGGTAGATAATTAGATATTGTCCCACCCAACTAGAGAACTTTAAAAAGATTTAATCTAAAGTGAAATCTTGTCCATTGTGTTCCACTCAGCTCAATTTGAGCCAAGATAGACCCTTTTTTTGTCTAAGATTGCCCTTAGCAGGGGTAGTCAGGATAAGAGATACCCTCAATAATACCTTCTCTTTCAAGGCATATCAGGATTGGGTGGGTTCCACCTGGCATTTGAGAGTGCCACTGACCCTTTTATTAATTATTTCTAACAGTGATTGATTAATTACTCAGAAACTACGTGTCTCCAACATTTATATATCACAAAATACTACTTAGAAGGAATTTGTTCTGGAAAAGGAATTGACCCATTTAAGAAATACTTGGACTTTTCTAATTCTATGTTTTACAAGCAGTTAATATTAGGGTCATAGTATAAATCTAGAACTAGAACTAGAAGGAAAATTAGAAGTTAAATAATCATATTATTTCATTTTATAGATGGGAAAAGTGAGGCCTACAAAAGTTTAGTAAATTATTACACTAGGGTTTTTGTTGTTTGTTTTTATACACCAAACCAGGTGTCCAGTCTATGGACATATGCTAGGAAGATTCTAATTGCAAAATAAAAATTTAGAGTATACTTTAGATAATCCCTTCTGCTCAAGATTGAATAGTGATGAAACCAGCCTTAGAATTAGCATCAATTGATAATGACATACTTCAGGCCTAGTCTAATGTTTCATAATTTCATGGAAATAACTCTGTTTTCTTTTT
Organism: Sminthopsis crassicaudata; assembly: GCF_048593235.1. Taxonomy (NCBI): domain Eukaryota; kingdom Metazoa; phylum Chordata; class Mammalia; order Dasyuromorphia; family Dasyuridae; genus Sminthopsis; species Sminthopsis crassicaudata. The sequence goes on along the minus strand of NC_133618.1, from coordinate 263,536,186 downwards.
TCTTTTTTTTTTTAATTATTATTAATTTTTTTTATTTTTAGAACCTATACATAGATAATTTTCTTTTTTTTTCTTTAGAATTTTTTTCCCCACAGTATATATGCATGAGTAATTTTTAAAATAATATTATCCCTTGTATTCATTTTTCCAAATTATCCCCCCCTTCCCTCCACTCCCTCCCCCTGATGACAGGCAATCCCATACATTTTACATGTGTTACAATATAACCTAGATACAATACATTTTCTTGTTGCACATTAAGTATTGGATTCCAAAGGTATAAGTAACCTGGGTAGATAGACAGTAGTGCTAACAATTTATATTCACTTCCCAGTGTTCCTTCTCTGGGTGTAGTTATTTCTGTCCATCATTGATCAACTGAAAGTGTAACTCTGTTTTCTTAAAGGTAATTTTAAAATTTCACTTTGAGTATGAATCTGATGAGAGTATGTCATCATAGAACAACAGCTAGAGGTTTGTCAAATGGATTATTACTAAATAATAATCTTTTTTGGTCAGAAAGAGCTCATAAACACTATCTCCTAAAGCATACAAAGTTTATGAACTGCAATGAAATAAGAAATGTCCACAATGATGAAATCATTAAACTTTTGAAAAAAATTGAAGTATTAATAAGAGATACTAGATTATGCTGAAGATATTAAAATGTTGATTCCCAAAGAAATATTTATTTTTATATTACTTTCATTTCTGAATATATCCATCCTCTATCTAAACACAATCCCTTATAAAAACAAAAACAAAAACAAACAAAGAGAAGGAGGGAGGGGCAGGAATGAAGCCCATTTGGCAAAATGAACCAATATATCAATTGGGTATGATTGTAGCATTCCATATCTATCATACTCCATTTTTCCAATGAAGGAGATGTTTTTTTCTCTTCTCTTCTTTAGATACGAGCTAGGACTTTATAATTCAGTTTTTGTTTTTATTTTGGGGTGTTTTTTCCCTATTTATATTGTTTTAATTATTCTGTATATTATTTTCCTGGTTCTTCTTACTTCACTCTCTATCAGTTCATACAAGTCTTCTCACATTTCTCCAGATTCTTTATACTCATTATATACATGGAAATATCCATCTACTCCTCAATAAATCTTTTCAATTCTTAATTTCTACAAAAGTGATGCTATAAATATTTCAACATAGATGAGACTTCTGTTTTTAACTTCCTAGGAATATATATCTAACAGTAGTATCCTTAAGTCAGAGGGCATAGGCATTTTAGTTACTTTCTTATCATAATTCCAAATTACTTTTCAAAATGATTGGAGTAATTCATATTTCCATTCACAATACATTAGGAGATCTGCAAAAAGATGAATTTTGTTCAGTGTGAAGTGAAACCTTAGAGTTCTGATTCATATTTCTCTTATTATTAGTGATTTGGAATAAACTTGAATTTAGTTGTTAATTTGCAATTATTTTGAGAACTTTTGTTTATATTCCTTCACAATTTATCCATTCAATATTAGCTCTTGATCTTACATATCTACATTATGATCCTATTTTTAAAATTATGGTTTTAAAATGTATTTTTCAATATGTAATATTTGTTATAATAGTCAAAGTTAAATTGGATTGAAGAGATTAGAATAAGTGAGGAAGGAAAAACCAGCTCAAGTCCAAAGATAAAAATTTCAATAATGAACCCAGAGGCAAGAAAATCTATGAATATTGTTCTTCCATTTTATTCCAATCCTTGCTTAGTGAGGAATATGATGCCTGATTACTGTCTGGGAATCGGCAGGGATAGGGCTAGGAGTTGGGAAGGACTGGGTAAAAGAATTGAGAAAAGATAATGAAACACATCAACTGCTGCATACACTGTTGGATGTGTTCACTGTGCCATTTTCACTCATTTGAAAATGGTAAGGTTTATAGTGTGGGGAATTTATATAGAAATAACTGTGATACAGTAAAAGGCATCAATAAAACTTTAATTTAAATTAACAAGCCTTAAGAAATTAAAGTTATCTATAGTCATGTGGAAAAAATGCTTTAAATCACCACTGATTAGAGAAATACACATTAAAACAACTCTGGGATGCCACCTAACACGCCATATCATATTAAGTTGACTAATATGATAGAAAAGGAAAATGATAAATGCTGGAGGAGATGTGAGAAAAATGGAACACTAATGAATATAATGATGGAGTTGTAAACTGATCCAACCATTCTGGAGAATAGTTTAGAACTATGCCCAAATGGTTATAAAACCCTGTATACCCTTTGATCCAATAATATACTACTACATCTATATCACAAAGAGATCATAGAAAAGGGAAAAGAATCCATATGCACACAAATATTTAAAATAGCTTTTTTTTTTTGTGTTAGTAAAGAATTGGAAACTGGGGGAATCCCCATCAATTGAGGAATGGCTGAACAAATTGTGGTATATGAATATAATGAAATCTTATTGTGCTATAAGAAATGATAAGCAGGAAGATTTCAGAAAAACTTGGAAAAACTTTCATGAATTGATAGTGAGTAAAGTGAGCAGAACCAGGAGAACATTGTATATAGTAACAAAACATTGTGTGATGATAAACTATGATAGACTTAGCTCTTTTTAAAAATACAACGATCCAAGACAATTCTAAAAAAACTCATAATGGAAAATACTACCCACATCCAAAGAAAAAATTGTGAAGACTGAATGTAGTTTGAAACATGCTATTTTCACTTTTTTTTTCTTTCTCATGGTTTTTCCATTTTGTTGTGATTTTTCTTTTATAACATAACTAAGGTAGAAATATGTTAATATTAATAATAATAATGTTTTGGGGAGGGGGAAGGAGAGGAAGAAAAAATTTGGAACTCAAAATCTTATAAAAATGAATGCTGAGGAGGCAGCTAGGTGGAACAGTGGATAGAGCAATACCCCTGGAGTCAAGAGGATTTAAGTTCAAATTTGACCTTAGACTTCCTAGCTGTGTGACCCTGGGCAAGTCACTTAACTTTAATTGCCTCAGCCAAAAAAAAAATGCTGAAAACCATCTTTACATGTAATTGGAAAAAATATGATTGAGTATAAATTAATTTTATAATTATATATATATATATATAATAAATATGATAACAAAATATATAATACATAATAAAATAAATTGATAAGCATTTTTTAAAAGGACAATTCAATGCAATAGGATGCTAATATCTCCTACTTGACTACATCTATGAATGAAAACTGTTTGGACCATAAAGTCATAACCAAGGCAGGTAGCTTAAGTAAAAGATTTGCAAACCTAAATCCAAAAACTAAATGGCAATGGTAACGTCATAAGGTACTTCTCCTAAGACACTCTTACCAAATAGAGGTAAAGTTTTGAAAAGAGAATTGAATATGAGGGTGGTTTCGCTTTAACAGGGAAAAAACAAACAAACTTGGATGCTCTTTGGTCATCAGACCCACAAAAATCTCCCTGATGCCTTTGTTCCTCTTCTTGGGTGTCATCATTAGCTCAGGTGTTTGACTCACATCATTCACAGCTTGTTTGGGTTTACCATGAAAACATCACACAGACATTAGTCTCTTCCACCTTACTTATGACAGAACCACCAAAAATTTTCCTCCCCTACATTATAACCAACAATGTTCCTTTATTGAAGGGTATCTAATAATCAGAGCTTAGTTTCATTTCATCTTTAAATACCTAAACAAAACCATATTTCCTCCTAACTGCATTGAAAACACATACCCACTCAATTGTCACAGAAATTCATTCTTAAATACTGTAGCTAGAAGACAGAAAATATTAGATGGCGCAGGGGATCAGAGCAGTGAACCCTGACTCTTCTGAGTTTACTTGAGTTGAAAGCCTGTCTCAAATACTTACTAGCTGTGTGACACTGGGCAAGTCACTTAATCCTGTTTGCCTCTTCTGTAGAATGGGGCTAATAATGGGATCTATCCCCCAGGATTGCTGCAAAGATCAAATAAAATAATATTTGTGAAGCACTTTTCAAATTTTAAAGTGCTATATAAATGTTATTTTCAATAATTCAAATTATTAACTCTAAAATGATTGAGTACCTTAGTAGCTAAGATCTTAATAGTCTCTGATACCTAAAAGTAAGTCTTGCTAACAATAGTTAGCCTTTATATAGAACTATAAAGTTCAGAAGACTTCCCAAATATTATTTCGCTTTATCCTTACCACAACCCTAAGAAGTAGGTCTAATTATCATTCCCATTTCACAAATGAAGAAACTAAGGCAGACAAAATTTAAGTGTTTTAACCAGAATCACATAGCTATTTGAGACTGCATTTGAACTCAGGTCTAACATTCTACCCCTTGCATTGTCTAGTTACCTCTATTTTGCTCTGTTGTATATAGTTCACCTGCACATATTTTTTGGGGGGAGGCATCTAGCTTTAAATAAGATCTATGACAAAGCATAGGGACTGCTCAAGCAGTCATTGCAAAACGTGAAGGGAGAGAGGTTGAAGATGGACCTGGCCCTCAACAATCTGGAAAATATGGTTGGGGGTGACTTTCCTATTCTGCACATTCAGAAATTTTTTGGTTCAAAGGGTCTCATCATGATACCCTGCATTGTGTATCCACATCAATAAATCCACTAAAACTCAGTTTTTGAAATTGTTGAGTTTCCTCAACATGGGCTAAAGTGATAAAGTTCTCCTTTTTCTCTCTTTGCCAGGATAAGTAGCACCTGTATGCTGGGAGGGCTAGAAAGAGGCAGGTTCTGGAGAGGCAGAGTGCGCAGTTTCATCTCTCTGGCTATCACCTCCATCAAGGAATAAAGGAAGTGCTTTCTCTCGAAGTAGTCAGTCAATTAACCTTAGTATATGTCAGGCACTGTGCTATGCTCTGAGATCAAAAAAGAAGCAATCCTCCCTACCAACTCAAAACCCAGTGGGGATAACAAACGTAAATAACTAGGGACATCACTAGCTAATAATAACAGCCAACACTTAAATAGGGCTTTAAGGTTTACAAGTACTTTCATGCTATCTCATTTGATCCTCACAGCAACCTTGTTAAGGTAGTTACTATTATTATTCCCTTTACAGATGAGGAAACTGAGGCAAAATGAGGTTAAATGGCTTATCTCGTATCACAGCCAGGAAGTTTCTAAGGCAGGATGTGCACTGACTTTTATACTCTGTGCCCAGTTTTTTCTTCTCTAAACCACTATTAATGTAAAGAGATGAAGGTAATCTGAGAGGAAAAGGCAAGTGGGGGAAGGGGAGATGATGGGGAAAGAAGATTTCAGCTAACTTTTAAAGGGGGCCAGGGAAGCTAAGTTGTCTGCTTCTGATGGGTCACATCACTTCCTGTAACTTCCTGTCACTGACCCTTAGACACCTCTAGACATTGAGATCATGTGACTTCCTGTAACCCAGGGGTCCAAGGCCTGATCTTCCAGCTCTGCAGACCTCTGGGAAATAGGGACCATGTGACTCATAAACTTGAGAAAACTTCATCCAGTCAGTCCCATTCAGGGAAAATAGGGAGCCACTGGAGAAGTGTGTGTGTAAAACATTGTTAAACCTGCATTTTAGAAAAATCACTTTGATAGCTGATAGAGTAGGGAGAGACTTAAGACAGAGACTATTCATTAGACTACTATAATAGTCTAGGTGTAAAATATATGGTTTATACCAAGATGATGGAAGCATCATAGGACAGAGGTGGAGAATGGACTCGATAGGACAATGCAACAGACTGGATAGTGGGGTGGGGTAAAGAATGTGCCAGAGAATGAGGAACTGAAAATAACATCTAGATTTTGCACCTGGGAGTCTGGGAAGTCTAATCTCACCATAATAGGGAAGTTAGGAAGAGGGAAAAATCTTGAGGAAAAGCTACTGATTTCCGTTTTGAACATACTGAGTTTAAGTTGTCTGTGGGATATCTAGTGTGAGATGCTCAATAGGCATGGGGATATAAGACTGCAAGGAAGGAGAAAGGTTAGGGATGGATAAACAAACCCAAGAACTATCTGCAAAGACATGATGACTGTGATGAATGAATCTATGGGAGCTGATGAGATCATCATGCAAAACAGTATAGTGGGAGAAAAAGAAGTGAACCCACTATTTGTAGCAGCTCTTTTTGTGGTAGCAAAAAATTGGAAAATGAGCAGATGTCCATTAGTTGAGGAATGGCTGATCAAGTTGTGATATATGAAGATAATGGAATATTACTGTTCTATGAAAAATGATGAACAAGCTGATTTTAGAAAGACCTGGAGGGATTTACACGAATTGATGCTGAGGGAAACAAACAGAACCAAGGTTACATTGTACACAATAACAGCAAGAATGTGTGATGATTAACTATGAAAGACTTGGTTCATTTCCATGGTTCAGTGATCCAAAGCAATCTCAATCAATTTCTGAACAGAAAATATCTGCATCCAGAAAAAGAACTAAGGAGGCTAAATATAAATCAACACATGCCATGTTTATTTCTTTTTTTTTTCTCTCTCCCATAGTTTTTCCCTTTTGCTCAGATTTTTCTCTCCCAACAACATGATTTATAAAGTAATGTGTAGTAAAAATAAATAAATTTACTAGGCAAAAAAAAAAAAAAAAGCCCACTAGAGCCCACTAGAGCGCCTTGGGAGACATCCATGTTTAGCAGGCACTATTTATACTCAGATCCAGCAAGGGGAAATCAGAAAGATTAGTCAAATGAGTAGGAAAAGAACCAGAATAAGAGTCAGCTATGCAACTTTAAATGTGTTTTCCTACTTCCTACAAGCAAATTCCAGTAGTAGACCATGTAGAGAATCAGCAGAAAACAGTGCGATGAAAATCACTATCATATATGGTACTCAAGGCTGAAGGACTTGGCACCAAGGGATGGAATGATTCAACAATCAGTAGCAAGAGGTTCCTGTGTCAAATAGGATTAGCTACTGAGCCAGAAAGTACTCTATACTCAAAAGACCTTACAGAGAGAAACAACTTTTTTCTTATCCTATCTTGCCTTTCTGCAGAACATATGTTATAGAACTCTCTCTGTCATCACAACAGAAAGAAGCTATTCACTTACAATGGTAGACCAAGAAACAGCTGAGTCGAAGCTGTTTTAGGGGGCATAGATAATAAAAATTCAAAGTGTGGATGAGCTAATCAATGCAAAGGTGTCTAATTTAATATTATCTAGGTAAAACAAAAGTAATTTTCCAGATCAGAGGTATCAATAGTCAACATCAGCTGAGAGAACAGAAAAGCTCTCTATATACAAAGTTTGTTTCTAACAGTTAAAGAAAGACAGGTCTCTACTGGTAGTAGCTTGGGGGTAGACTGTTTATGAATGATTAAGATGAGAAAGAATGTTTTAACTGTTGAGTGGTTGGCATGAGAACCTGCCCCCCAAACTCTTACTCCCTCCTCAAAAAACAAAATCCAGGTGCCACTTCCTTGAAGCTATACACCCCAAGTTCATCTGTTAATAACAAAATATGTAATCACAAATTCCTGTCATAACAATGCATTATGCATCTGTTCCTATTTAATATTTGCTTATGCTACTTATTCAAAAAGAAGAGGGAATAAGATTCATTCTCTTTAAGTGAATGAAGTCTGTAAAGAAAAGAGTGGTTACAAAATGTACTCAAGGTCAAACAGTAAATCAAAGATTGAACTGGGAATACAATCCCAATGCCATTTGCTATCCAAATTCCCCACTACTAAACTATTTACCTTGGTTCAGTAATTGAAAAAGCTATTGATTTCAAGTTTATTGTGCCTTTTGGCTTCTTCTCAATACCTCTTAAGGAAAAAACAAAACAAAACAAAACAACTTTTGCTTTCCAAATCAAAATGCTGTTTATTCCCCATATATAGGAATAAAAACTGTATATCTTAAAGTTTTTATTGTTAGCCATACAAGAAAAATGAATGGTGAGATGTTTAATTGATCTTCTTACTTTCACTTAGATCCCTTTAAAAAACACTTTACAATCACAAATTGTGGTTCACAGTCTTAAAAAGTGATTGCACTTGCTGATTAAAACATTCCATGAGAAACCAGTCTTTTTTATTTAATTACTAGTTACCAGTGGGCAATTACAAGTTAAAGAATTTTCTCATTGATTTCATTAACAACTATTTTATATGCACACTGAAACCTCTTCTCACTTTTTTCTCCCAACAGAAAGATTCTCTAAACCATATTAAGAGATTAGTAAAAAAAAAAAAGGAAAGAAATTATAAAAAGGACTATATCAAATAGATGCCAGTAAATAAGAAGCTTAGAGATGGGGTAAAGAGGGTGAAATATTTTCTTTAGACTATTTTCAATTTTTCTGAAATGAATTCATTTTTCTAAGCAATTGTCTCAAAATTTTAAAATGAAATTATCCTTCCAACCACCAGTAATTTGTTTAAGATGGTAGATAAGAGATAGAAAATAAGGCCTTCTAAAGGAAAGAAGGAATTTCCCAAATTCATAAAGAGTTGTAGGATCAAAGATTTAGAGTTCCAATACGAATAATATGAACAAAGAGCCAAAGGGTTTAAATAATTTGTTCAATGTATACAATACAGATAGTGACAAAAGAAAATTTGAAGCTAGGTCTTCAACTTTCCAGATTTAGTGTTCTTTTTACTATAGCACACTATAGTATACTGAACCAAAAGTCCAAGTTTAATATTTTAAGGTGCACTTTTAACAAAGAGAACCTTATTCTCCAAATATTGAATCTTTACTTCTTTGATATGGCATTTTTTTTTCTTGCTTCAAGTAAAATTCTTAAGGCATAGACTAAGTATCCAGTTTATAATTCTATTCATATCCCCAAAGGTACAATCTTCAATTATGAAACTACCTTCTAGGTAAGAATCTATTTACAAACCTTACATCCTTTCCAAGAAGTTAAGCTCTAACTTGAACTCTATCCCTTCAGTCCATCATGAACTGATCAATATTCAGTCTGAAACAAACCAAAACTGGATGCCAAAACACTCATAGCAACTCTAGGTAACAGTCAAAATGTATGCTTAATCCATTTCACTAAGTGCTGAGTTGCCAAAATGCTACCTTGAACCATCAATATTTATTCCAGTAGATGATCAATAGGTAAAATTAATAAATCAACTTAAAAAAATTAGTTTAGATGCTGGATTATACACAAAGATAGGCATGTTTTGCTTTTTTAAATAAGACTTGTATTACAACCAATATACCAGATCCAAATTTCAAGCTTACCTTCCTCGGGGGTTACTGACCTCCTGTGACGGCATTTCCAGATCTTGGCAACTGAAATGGTTTGGCCATGTCTGGGATTATGGTGATAGCAGGGACTCATGGTGCTGAAAGGTGGGGAGCCTGCAGCAAACATGATGGGCTTTCAGGATGGAGGGAGAAGGGAGAAGCCTTGGAGGACACTTCTCCTGTTCCATTGCACAAGTAAGCAGTTACCATGCCACACTACGCAGAGCACACTGAACACTAATGAGTCAACCAGCAGTCTGTATAGAGGGTCAAACAGGTTTCCCCACTCTGTACTCATGTATTTAAAATTAAAATACACACACACACACACACACACACACACACACACACACACACACACCCCAACCTATGTTCTTTCTATTAAGTTTAATATTTCGCTTTTGGGAATGGGGGAACCTGATGAGATATTTTTCTTTTCTTTTTTTTCCCCCATTTAAATTCAGAAACTTCTTACCCTCTTGTCTTTGTATTTGCTTTAAAAACCCTAGGATAAAATTTTCCTCTTCTAAAACTCTAAGGTCTGATATCTGTCTCTTCAAAAAGTATTTGGGAATTTTTAAGTTTTTGAAATCTCTTTTCCCTCATTTCCTTTATAAAACAACTTACTTCATACAGCATTTAGTCTCAGCTATACACCTGAAGTAGGAAAAATAGCAGTATAATTATCCATAATGAGACTGCTTGTTTATATAGCGTCTTTTATCTGAGGAGCTCAAAGCACCTGACCAACATGATCTTATTAAGCTTACAACGCCCCACTTAGGAATGGTGATGGTAATGATTATTATATCCATTTAGTAGGTAAAGAAACTGAGGGAGAGGAGAAGAAATGGTTCATTAAAGGTCATATTTCAGCAGAATTCAAAATTTGTATTTCTTTTTTTTGATATTCTCCTTGACTAGTTTCCTTCATTAATTAACTGGACCTTTGAACAACTGGACCTTTGTTACAGGGAGAAATTATTTTCTCCCATTGGTCTTTTAAACAGTTTCTAGAATTGAACATATTTAATCTGTAGTGGAAACGGAGAGGGAGGGAGAAAAATTTGGAGCACAAAGTTTTGCAAAGGTGAATGTTGAAAGCTATCTTTGCAAGTCTTTGGAAAAATAAAAAGGTATTATAAAAAAAATTCCAAAAATCTTATATGAAATTTTGCCCTAGATTTGGTATCAACAATTAAAATGTGTCCAAAATGATATGTAAACTAATTATTGCCATGTACCCCTATCTCTAACACCATTTTAGGTTTAGGGGTAGAAGAAAGCTCAAAGGCCATGTAATCCAATCTCATTTTACAAATGAGAAACTATAAACCCAAGAGATTAAGTGATTTGACCAATTTCTCACAAAGCCATAGGATCAAAGACAGACCTGAAAGGAACTTCAGAGATCATGTAAATATTTTCTTGGTGTCAAATTCAAATAGATCAAATGCAAATATTTCTATAGATAGCATATTAACTTAGAAAACCACACATTAACATTATCTATGTTTTATTGTATTTTTACTTATTTTGTTAAATATTTTTTAATTATATTTTTATCTAGTTTGGGCTACACTTGGGAGTGTTGAAGGCTACAATATTTGATATCTCTAATCTCACTCAAATTCTGAGGAAATTGAAACTCAGAGATGTATACACTAGAGCAAGTGACATAATTCAATTCAATCCCATAAGCATTTATTAAGTTTCTATAATGTGCCAGGCATTGTGCTAAGAACTGGGGATAAAAAAAAAGCAAAAAATAGTAAATAAAAATCTAGAATTTTAATCCAGGCCCTTTGGCTCCAAATTCAGTGTTCTTGAGAGGTACCATCCATCTCACCATCATGAAAGTCATCCACTAGCCTATACTTAACACACCTCCAATCTTGAGAGTTGACAACATAGGTTCCCACACATCATAAGTTAAAGGGTTTGAACCTGAGTACAGTACTTTTCAGAGATTGTTAACCCCTAATCTAGATAATCACCACGGCAGCCAAAGGAAAAAATTCCAAGCCCTCAGATCCCTGTTCATTTGGAGACTGATCAAGATTTTTGTTCATGACAACAGTAGTTATTCTTCTGTTATTTTTTGTTTTTCTGTGCTTTATGTACCCATGAGTGCTATAAACCTATTGCTTCAGGAAGGAACAGCATTCTTTAACCCTTTTTTAAAAATGAAGTTTCAATACCAGTCACCTTTTTTCTTCTCACCCACTTCTTGGCAGGAATCCTGGCTAAGTCAGCTCTTCCTACAGTTGGACAGGACATTCCATCACTATGATTCAAAGATAGGAGATGGGAGACAACACTGAGAAAAATAGATGGATGGTGTTGGACTGGGAATAGTACCATCAGCCATCTGTTATTTAGCATTTTCAGTTTAGTTAAAAAAAATCTGATTATTTCTAGGCCTGAAAAAGAAAGTCATCAAAATGTTGAATTACCCAACGAATCCTTTACTGAACGTTATGAGGAGGTGTTGGAGAAGAAGATACCTAAGAGTCAAAATGCTTGAGTTCAGTACCTTGGTCTGAATTAGGGGAAATTTTTTTTTATTATGTGCCTCTCTTTCTTCATTTTATCACCTAGTTGAGGGGTGGGAGAGTATCCAGAATAACTTTAACATTGGCTTAGATAGGGAGCAAGATGGTAAAGGGGATAGAGTGCTGAACTTGAAGTCAGGAAAACTTGAATTCAAATCTGGCCTTAGACACTTACTAAATTTGTGATCTTGGATAAGTCTCTTAATTGGTGTCTGCCTCAGTTTTCTCTTGTATAAAACAAGGATAATAAAAATAGTACCTTCTTCCCCATTTGTTGTGAGAATAAAAGTAAATGAAAATTTTTATTCTTCCTATATGGTAAGGAATATTATTTTAGAGATTCTTAACTTGAGATTCATGAGATTTAAAAAAAATATTTTGAAAAAACTGTGTTTTCAACATAACTGGTTTCTTTGGTCACTTTATGTTATTTTATTTTATGCATTTAAAGTGCTATTCTGAGGAGTGTATAGATTTTACCACATTGGAAAAGAGCTCCATGACATAAAAAAAAGGTTAAGAACTCTTGCTTTAAACCATCTTCCCTTTTCTTTCATAGGTTGTAGATTTATCTACAATTCTTGTAACCAAGGCAACTTGTTTCAAAGGGAAAGAGACACATGAGCGTATTTTTAAAAAATAGCCCAACAGGTTATCAACTAGTTTCTCTCTAAAATTACATGGCATAGGAAGCTAGTGACTCTTTGGTACAATACAAGGTCCTAATTAGCTTGACTCTCCTTCTGACTTGTGCCTCTAAATCAGGTACTTTAAGTTCATCCTTTGAATATTTGGTTCATAGTAATTTCCTACCACCAAGTGCAGTGTATGTGTGTACGTGTGTGTCTGCGGATGTGTTTATATGCCCATTAAAAAGGATAAATGAGGTCTGGAGATCACATGCAGTTGTCCATTTAGCTCATTTTTGCGCAGCCTACTGAGGAAACAACTTCACCTCCCTGTGGAAGAGCAGGTATGTTTGACATATTGACAAAAATTGGTTACAGCATGGTATAGAATCTGCCCATATTGGCCCATTGTTGCCTAGGGTGAAATCTACAAATTATAACTGATTTTCTGTGGAATCTAAAAGGAAAGAGAACTGCCCCTATTTTCTTTCTCTAGGGATGATGAAAAGTTGTAATAATTCTTTCAGTATGGTTTTTATGAAGTGCTTTGAGATAGATTAAATCTCAATTACTTTTGTAACTAACTCTTTTTAGATTTACAAGACTTTGGGGGAAAGAAGTTAATGAAAGAACTTAATAAGCAAACATTCATTCTGCCCTTTCTCTCACCTCCAAGGAATATCAAACTGAAAAGTCATTTAGGTAAGGTTTTGATGATCATCCCTCTTCACACCCACTAACCCCAAGCAGGCTATATTTAATGTAAGTGGTGAATATGAAGTTCAATAGATATTAAGGCTGGAAAGTTGATGAATATCCTTTAGAATGGCATTCAGTAGACAGTTTAGATGATGGAAAGTTAGTGACATATATCCTAATATCTCAGAGTTTCAAGGGATCAAACCATTATCTAGCCCAAATCATACCTGAACAGCAATATCCATTTGTAATATCCTACAATCCTATAATATCCACCTATAAAATATAGGGGTTGGACTAGATTTAATTCAATTAAATATATTGATAAAATAAACAAATATAATAATAAAATAAATATAATAAGTCTTTGCTATAAATAAGACAACTAGGTCCCAAGAATACAAAACCAAACTAAACAACCTAAGAATTTTACATTTCAGGGCTGCTGGATGGCACAATAGATAGGGACCAGTCCTGAAGTCAGGAGGACCTGAGTTCAAATTTGGCCTCAGACACTTAACACTTCCTAGCTATGTTGACTCTGGGGAAATCACTTAACCCCAATTGCCTCAGTTGAAAAAAAAAAAAAAAAAAGAAAAGAAATTTACATTTCTGAGAGGTAGGGTATGGGGGCAGGGAGAGAATAAACTATGTAAACAGAAAAGTAAATATTAACTAATTTAAAGAGGAAATAACACTAAGTTGGAAGAAATTAAAGAAAGGTTTTGTAAATACAACATCTATTCTGATTCCTGAATTAAGATTAAAATTCTGAGAGACTAAGGTGAAGAAGGAATAAATGGTCTCCAAATCACTTTTAGCTAAAAATCTAGGATCTTATTTTCTTTTTTAAAAAATAGCTTTTTATTTTCAAAATATATGCAAAGATAGTTTTCAACATTTTTCCTTACAAAACCCTATTCCTCCCCCCACCTCTTTGCTAGACAGCAAGTAATCCAATATTTGTTAAACATGTATAATTCTTCTATACAGATTTCCGCATTTATCATACTAGGATCTTATTTTCTTTTTGTTGGTAGACCTCTCACAATGAGGTCACAATCTTCATTGGGAGGAATCTCCCAAGAAAACCCATTTCACTTTTAAATAATCCAAATAGAAGAATATTTTTTTCCCCTTACACTGATCCTCCAATTTGCTTCTTTGCAATTTTTATTCAGAGGCCTTAGGTCTGACTTCTGGGAACCAAGCAGAATAAAGATAATCCTTATGCTATATGGCAGTCATTCAGTTATTTAAGGATAGCTGAAATGGGCCACCTGTCTTGTCTTCTTCAAAATAAACAGCCCAGGTTTTTTGAACTGATGCTCCTATGACATAGTTCTGAATTTCTTTAATATCCTGTTCACCCTCATTGGGAATTGAGCCCAGTGTTCCAAATGTGATCTGACCCAGGTAGAGAACAGTGGAACTGGCACTTCCCCCACTCTGCGCACTTTGCTCCTATTAATGCAACATAAAGTTGCATTAGTCTTTTTACTTGTCATATCTCCTTTTCCAAATTCTCAATAAGAATTTAGTGCATACCTTCTATAAACAAGAGACTATGGGAGGTGATGAAGACATGAGGACAATAACAAATCCCAGGCCCTCCTGATACAAGAACCCTGAGGTGTAGATACTATTAATTATTATCTTCATTTTATACATGAGAAAGCTGAGGAAGAAGGGAGCTATGTGACTTATCCAGGGTCATACAGCTAGTTAGTATCTGGCTTTAGATTTGAATCTTGATCTTCCTGTCTCCAAGTCTAAAACTTTGTTCTTTGCCACTTAAGATATTATGTCTCTCTTAATATAGCATAGGCCCAGCTTCTTAAATAATGATTAATGATCCCATGTGTAATCGAGTAACTAAATGTAAGGGTCATGAAATTATGACTTATCAGTAAAGGTTTGATTCATATATCTATTTTATATACTTATATGCCTGGAGTCACATAAAAATTTCTCAGGTGAAAAGGGGCTGCAAGTAGAAATTTTTTTTCTGTTTCTGGTTGTTGTTGTTTTTTTTTTTTCATTATCTGGCTTTCTTAATTTTTTAAAAATCATTTTTATATGTCCAGCAGAGCATCAGGGAAGATTCAAAATATATAACAATAAATTTTCATTTAAAAAAAGTATATATAATAATAGAAGAGATTGTATTCATTAGTGTACATTTTTCCTTTACTTCCTCGTAAATTATTCTTTTGTTCTTTGTTATGCACTTTCTCCCCACCCCTCCACAATCTATTTTCTTTTTTTCTTTTTTTAATATTGAACTAAATACAAAATAAGAAGAAAAGAATAGGGAAAAAAGGCAAAAAAGGGAAAGAAAACAAAATAAAACATTTTCATGTGCCCAGCAAAACATCACGGAGGATTATAAATATATAACAATAAATTTCCATTTCAAGAAAACATATATAATTAATAGAAGAAATCATATTCATAAATGTCCATTTTTTCTTTGCTTCCTTGTAGATTATTCTTTTGTTCTAAGCAGAAAAATTTTAAGAAGCTCTAGTCTAGAGTTTTATGAGATTTTTTTTCTCTCATGGCTATCATTTCATATTGTTTACTGATAGTAAACTTTTAAGAGTTTACTAAATGTTCCAAATTTTGTGCAAATGAACTTCTACATTTCAAAATATCTCCTATATCATATTTACAAAAATGATCATTTGAACCTAAGTATAAATCTTTTTTTTTTTTTTTCCCTGAGGCTGGGGTTAAGTGACTTGCCCAGGGTCACACAGCTAGGAAGTGTTAAGTGTCTGAGACCAGATTTGAACTCAGGTCCTCAGGGTTGGTGCTCTATCCACTGTACCACCTAGCTGCCCCCTAAGTATAAATCTTTATCATATTTCATCTAATTTGGTTTGGCCTAATATTTTAGCTTGTCAATATCTTTTAGTAACTTATTTTACCATTCAAAATGTTAAATTCAGTCCCAAATCCCCAAAAAAACATTTTAAAAGGAACTGTATTTTTCAACTAGCATACTATGGGTCAAAAGTAAATTTAATGAGATGATTATAAATTTTCGCATCTTAAAAATAATCTTTTCTTTTTTTTATTGTTTAGTCTTTTTAGTTATGTCTTATTTAAATTAAGATCTTCCTGATTCTAGGCCTAGTACTATCCTATCCACTATGCCACCTAGCTGCTCTTACTTTCGTTCTTTGCAAGTTTGGAGAAAAGCATTTAAGGGAGATCAATTCTTTTTTCTCATCCCTTTGCTCCAAAACATCAGGATAAATAAATAGGAATTCATCACATTGTCAACCCATACAATTTAGTAATTGCTTTTATATGTTGTCTAGAGACATAAAAATCCACATATATGTACATGTGGAGAGTTATTTGCATCAGAAATATATTCCACTTATAAAAGCTCAAAGTGCTTACATAAAATACCCTAATGTAGTTAGAAACATATAGTTACAGGTTTTTGTTTAATCAGGTTCCTAAAATTTGACAAGCCTGCAAGTGTAATAGCAATGCTGTGCTGAACCTCAGTTACCTGAGGGATTATGCCACTGGAGTGACTAAAAGCTCAAGTGGGGACCACAGGTTTTGAGGTATCATCAAAATAGTAAGTCAAGGAAGAACTTTGTTTTTGGTCAAAAACTATGGTAGTTTTTTCAGAATAAAACCCTAGATGACTTAAGGTTGCAAGTAAAAAAGAACCCAAAAAAAGGTTAAAAAATGTTTCAGAGTTCATAATTATACAAGATTTTAGCATTCCTGTTTTGTAAGGAATCATCATATAACTTTCAGATTTACTCTATTGTAACTATACTAATCAACTTATTAAGTAACTAACTATAGCTTTGACTGAGATAGCCAGAACAAACAAAAAAGTTGCATATATAACCATGTAATGTCAATGTATCATTGTGACCAGAATAAATGGTTTTCTATTAGCAGTCAGGCAGGACCTTGGGCATATGGTTATCATTCAAAAACTCTGCTTCCCCCTTTTTACTTTCCCTAGGAGTATGATTCTTTTCAGTCCTATTTCCATACCTCTTCCTACTTTGCTCAATATATTTTTAACCAATCTTCAGTATCAAATACCATTAATTTAATAAGCAGTTGATGATCAACTATGAAAGACTTAGTTCTTCTCAGTGATTCAGTAATCCAAGGCAATCTCAATAAACTTTGGATAGAAAATGCCATCTGTATCCAGACAGGGAACAATGGAGATTGAATGTAAATCAACACATGCCATGTTCACTTTTTTTTTTCCTTTTCCTTCTGATTTTTTTTTTGGTGATTCTTCCCTTTTGTTTTGATTTTTTTCTCTCCCAATATGATTCATAAAGAAGTGTGTATTTGCAAAAAAAATTAATGTACATGTATAACCAGAAAAAGTTAATAAGCAGTTTCATTAAATTAAATAAAAGGGCATAAGCAGAAGCATTATGTGCATGTAAAAGACTATAATTTACAACTTCCAGCATATATACATGTATTTGGACATAATTATATATATATATATATGTATATATATATATATACATATATATATATATACATATATATATATATTTAAAAGTTAAATATCATCTTTTAGAGTTCTTCATGAAAAGTTACTGGATACATGTAGGTAATTCATTCATAGTTATTTGCACTGAGTTTTGAGAATACTTTGGAAACTTGCAGTGATTCTTGGGGTCACGTCTGGACAAACAAATAGAATATCAAGATGCCAACTCCAGTATCTTGAGGATCTGCATTCATGCTCTGAAACTTTATTGAACTTTGGTCAATCCTTGCAAGCCCAGCACAGTACAAGAATAACCAAAGGCCAGTGAGCTTGTAGTATTACCATAGCATTATAAATCTAATGCTAGCAATCAGTAGGGAGAAAAAGTATAGTAGTTCCCTATTCCCACCTACCCACCCCCAAAACACTTGCTATTATTATACAGTTCCATATTCTTCTTTTTCTGTTTCAAAGATTCATACATTGAATACATTCTGCATCAGTTACCCTACATCTTCATCCATCAAATTTAATATCAACTGTCATGTTCCTCAGTATCTTTGTCCCAGCTGGGGAATATAATCATAACATCTATACCTAGGTTTTACCATGTACTTTTAATGAAATTGTTCCAGGCGACACAATTACTCTGAGAAGATACTAATACAGTTTGATGTAGGAGAGAACCGGGGTACATGTCCTCTAGTTTGGGGGCATTGTAAATATAAGTTAATTGGGCTAAAAGAGTTGAATAGTCTGTTTTTAATTACTCTTATGGGCATGACTTGAAACTAGATTATAAAAAATATCTGTATGAATTTCAGAAAAAGCTACTAAGATGATTTTTGGTTCACTTATGCCACCTGGAGAAAAATTGTTCCTAATAAGGTCAGATAGTTTGTGGGTAAAAAAGAATAAGCTTCTGACAAAATCCCTGAATAATCTAACAGCCTTTGTCCTATACATAGGCTGTCAACAAAACAAAAACAAAAACAAAGTTGTAAGGCTTCTTTGCTGGTATTTTTAAATTGGTATAGAAATGTGCAATACACAACTTTAGAGACATCTCTCCAAATGGACTATTCGTGTGTGACTTGTGGTAGTGCTATCCAAGCTTGTTTTGGTCTGATGGGACATACTGTACTTTGACTTCAATATAGTGATCTCATTTTGATCCTCTACAAGAATGAAGGACAATAACTAACCACAATTGGTCCATTATGCTGCTTTATACAGTTCACTTAAAACAGATCTCTGAATATATAAAGCTACATGTTAGGAAAAATATAAAATCATAACTTAGAACAATAAGCTTATTCTTGCTAGAGGAGAAAAAAAGACTGGTTCACTTTTCAGAAAGATGCACTGGTATCTCCTAAGGATTAAATTTGGGAATAGCAAAGAATATATGAGACAATTTAATATAATTAACAGAGCATTATGTTTGAAGCTAGAAAAACCTGGTTCAAATTCATCCTCTGACATATACTGGTTATGTGATTCTAGGCAAATACCTTAACATCTCAGTACTCTAGATAACTAAAAGCATCAATTTGCATTGGTTGAGAAAATTTCCTTACTCAGGAATTCACTATATTAATGAAATAATAAATCCATTTCCTAACCCCATTGCTGAGAAATCCCACAAATCTTTATATCACACTCCTTGTGTAAAGAAGGAATTAAAATGTCCTACAAATAATTGCTATCTGATATTCTGAAATGGTTCTACAATTCAAGCCATAGAACCAAATCTAGATACTTGAGACAAATCAATGCAATAAATGTTAAAAAGACCTACTATGTGCTCTGTTTTAATGTGATTACCTTAATGGTTGTCTGATTCAACCATCTTTCATAACCAGAAACTTCCAACTTATTTCTCACTAAAAGAAATCATTGTTGATGTGTAATTGTTTAGTAAATTGGGTTTATTTTAGAAACTTAAACCAAATTTAACTATTACTGAAAAAATAGATCTTATCTTTTTAGTTTTATGAGCTCCAAACTGAAGGGAAACCAAAAGAGAATTTAAAGAAAAGTTAAACTAAAAATGTTAGCTTTTTTGCTTTTTAAAAACTTGTGAACCAGTGAAAGTTATTTCCATATTTAGATATATTACAAAACTATTGAGAACAAAATCTCAAAATGTTTTCCAACTCAAACCTTTATTCAACCCATATCTCATATGGTTTATGTCTCTGCTTCATGTCCATGCATTGTCATAATCCACTCACTTAATTTTTAGTAGTATTTTATTATTTTCCCAATTATATGTCAATATAATTTTTAACATTCATTTTTACAAGATTTTGAGTTCCAAATTTTTCTCTTCCTTCTTCCTTCCCTTTGACTCTTCTTAAAATGGTATGTTTAATTTAGATTATACAAGTGATATAATATAAAACATTTCCATACTAGTTATATCAAAAAGAATAAAAGGATAAAATAAGTGAAAAAAGTATGCTATCTATACTTTGTATTTGTAAGTTCTTTATCTGAATGTAGATAGCATTTTCCTTTAGGAGTCCTTTGTACTTGTCTTGTACCATTTTGTTGCTAATAAAGAAGAGCTGAGTCATTCAAAGTTGATCATCACAAATGTGATTGATACTGGGTAAATATTTTCCTGGTTCTTCCCATTTCACTTTGCATCAGTTTATACATATATTTCCAGATTTTTCTCAAATATGCCTGCTCACCAGTTCTTATTACATAATAGTATTCCATTATATTCATATAACATAGCTTATTCAGTGATTCCCCAATTAATGGGTATCCTATCAATTTTTAATATTTTGCCAAACACTGCTACAAACATTTTTGCATATGTAGATTATTTCCCCCCTTTGATGATCTATTTGTGATAAAGATCTAGGAGTAGTATTACTATACCAAAGAATATGGATAGTTTGGTGCCCATAGCTCCAAATTGCTCTACAGAATGGTTAGGCCAATTCACAGCTCTACCAGGACTACTTTACTTTGCTATTTTTAATAATAATTGCTATTTTTCCAACTGTTTAGATCTGACTATATGTGAAAAGTATTTTGTAATTGTATTCATAAAGTTCCTGGGTTTGTGTTAGTAGATAAATTTCCAAGTATTTTATATTGTTTATAGTTGTTGTAAGTGGAATTTCTTTTTATATCTCTTACTGTTGAACTTTGTTGATCATATAAAGATGGATGACATAAAGGCTGGTGATTTATGTGGATTTATCTTATGTCTTGCAACTTTGCTAAAGTTGTTAATTATTTAAGTAGTTTTTTAATTGAGTCTCTAGGATTCTCTCAGTATACCATCATATCATCTGCAGAATGATAGTTTTGTTTGCCATTGCATAATCTAATGCCTTTTATTTCTTTTTCTTCTCTTATTGCTAAGATATTTAGTACTATATTGCTTCACCCGCTGATCCTACGGGGAAGGGTTCTAGCCTCTTCCCATTTCATATAATGCTTGCTGATGGTTTTAGATAGATATGACATATCATTTTTAAGGAACACTTTATTTCTGTGCTTTATAGTGTTTTTGATAAGGATGGATTCTGTATTTTATCAAAAGCAACATCTATTGAGATAATTATATATTTCTGTTCGATTTGTTATGCATATGGTCAATTATGCCGATAGTTTTTTCCCTTCCTAATCTTCAGTCCTGCATGCTTGGTATAAATCCCACCAGGAAATAATATGTAATTCTTGTGCTATATTGCTGTAATTATCTTATTAATATTTTGTTCATAATGTTTGCTTTGTTATTCATTACGGGAAATGGTCTATAATTTTCTTTCTCTAGTTGAGCTCTTCCTGATTTAGGTATCAGTGCCATATTTGTCTTAAAAAAAGTTTGCCTTAACTCCTTCATTGCCTATTTTTCTAAATTGTTTATAGAATATTAGAATCAATTGTTCTTTAGATTTTTGATAGAATTAACAAGTAAATTCTTCGAGCTCTAAGGGTTGTTTTTTTTTTTTTTTTTTTAAGGAGTTTATTAATGTTTTGTTCAATTTCTTTTCCTAAGATGGGGTTATTTGGGCATTTTATTTCCTGATCTGTTAATCTAAGTAATTTCTGTTTTTGTAAATATTCATTGATTTTATTCAGTTTGCCAGATTTCTTAGTATATAATTGGGCAAATTAATGCCTAATGATTGCTTTAATTTCATTGTTGGTGATTTCACCCTTTTCATTTTGGATACTGGAAATTTGGTTTTCTTCTTTTTTATTTTGTGATCAAATTAATCAATAGCTTTTCTATTTTATTTTTTATGAAACCAGCTCCTATTTTTAATTATTAGCTCAATAGTTTTATTTTGTTTTGTTTTGTTTGTTTTCAATTTTATTTATTTTATCTTTAATTTTCAGAATTTCCAAACTGGTACTCAATTTTTTTTCTTTTCTTTTTTTTTTTTTTAATTGCATGCTCAATTCATCAATCTACTATTTCTCTAATTTGCTGGTATAAGAATTTAGAGAAATAAATGTTCCCCTAAGTATTGATTTGGTTGCATCCCATAAATTTTGTCATGATGTCTCATTTTGTCATACTCTTTAATGAAGTATTGTTTCTATGATTTGTTCTTTGGCCCACTAACTTTTTAGGATTCATTTATTTAGTTTCCAATCAATTTTTAATCTATTCCCACTGCCTTTTATTGAATGTAATTTTTATTTATGATCTGAAATGAATATATTTGTTATTTCTGTCTTTCTATACTTAATTTTGAGCTTTTTACACCTAATATATACAATTTTTGTATAGGTACTATGTATGACTGGGGAAAAATAATAATTCTTTCTCTTCCGATTCAGTTTTCTCCAAAGGTCTATCATATTTAATACTTTCTAATATTCTATTTACTTCCTTTGCTTCTTTTTTGTTGGATTTATTAAGTTCTAAGAGAGAATAGTTGAAGTCTGCCATTAGTATATTTTTGCTCTCTATTTCTTCCTGTAACCCACTTAACTTCTATTTTAAGAATTTGGATGCTATACTACTTGGTGCATATATATTTAGAATTAATATTGTTTCATTGTCTATGGTACCTTTTAGCAAGATGTAGTTTCCTTCCTTATCTCATTTTATTAGGTCTATGTTTGCTTTTGCTTTGCCTGAGATCAGGATTGTTTATCCCATCTTTTTTTTTTTTTTACTTCAGCTGAAGTATAATAGTTCTGTTCCAGCTCTTACTTTTACTCTGTGTGTGTTTCTCTGCTTCAAGTGTGTTTCTTAAAAACAGCATATTATAGATGTCTGATTTTTAATCCACTCTGCTTTCTACTTCTGTTTTATGGAAGAGTTCATCCTACTATGTATTTCTCTCCATCCTATTTTTCTTCCTGTTTGTCCTCTCTCTTTCACACTTCCCCTCCTCACAAGTGTTTTGCTTCTGTCTAATACCGCCCCCCCCAATCTACTCTCTTTTTTGTCAGTTTCTCTACCCACTCCATTCCCTCTACCTCCACTTAATCTTCTCCCCTCTTACTTTCCTATTGGGTAAGAGAAATTTCTATATTCCACTAATTGTGTATACTATTTCTCTTTGGGCCAATACTGATAAGAGTAAGATTCAAACACCACCCAATGTTCACTCTCCCATCTTTCCTTCTCCTCAAGCCTCTTTATGTGAACTATTTTACCCCATTCTATCTTTCCCTTTCTTCTGCTCCCACTGTACTCCTCTTCCTTATCTCTTAATTATTTTTATGTCATTCACTCAAATTCACCCATACTCATTATTTAAATATATTCCTTCTTGACATACTATTCATGGTACAAATTTTTTTGAGAGGGGGTTATTTTTTATTTTTATATTTTTAGGGTTTGGAAGCCCTTTAGATCTCACTTCACTGAGGAGGAAACTGTGGTCCAAAGATGTGCTAATACCAAACTGGTAGTTAATAAGAGGGAAGATTTGAATCCATACCTTCTGGATCCACATCCTGAGTTTTTTCTCTATTTCTTTTTTAAAAATTATTCTTTTTATTTTTCCCAGTTACATGTGAAAACACTTTTTTTGGTTATACATGTACATTCATTTTTTAACCTATTTCTATATGAATCATGTTGGGAGAGAAAAAGCAAAATAAAAGGGAAAAAACACAAGGGAAAAAAGTGAAAATAGTATATATTGATCTACATTCAGTCTCCATAGTTTTTTATCTGTTGATAATCACAGAATCCTGCTGTTGCTGTGTATAATGTTTTCCTGGTTCTGCTTGCTTCACTCAGCATCAGTTCATGTAAATCTTTCCTGGCCTTTCTGAAATCAGCCTGTTCATCATTTTTTTGACCAATAATTATATTCCATCACTTTCATATACCATAACTTATTCAGCCATTACCCAGTTGATGGGCATCTACTCATTTTCCAGTTTTTTGAAAGCATTAAAAAGAACTGCTATAAATGTTTTTGCATATGTGGGTCCTTTCCCCTCCTTTGTGATTTGCTTAGTATACAGACCCAATAATGGCACTGCTGAATCAAACATTATACAGAGTTTTATAGTTCTTTGGGCATAGTTCCAAATTTCTCTCCAGAATTGTTGGATCAGTTTACAACTCCACTAACAATTCATTAGTGACCCAGTTTTCCTACATTCCTTCCAACATTTATCATTATCTTTTCCTGTCATTTTAGTTAATCTGAAAGGTGTGAGGAAGTAAGTGGTACAATTTTAAGAAGTACCAGTATCATCTTCTTATGTAGACATATAAACTCTTTGATTCCATTGAATTCCTCATGTTTTCTTTTCCTTTTTCTTGGGTCTTAGTATTGGAAATCAATATTTTTTTGTTCAATTCTGATCTTTTTGAAATCTTGAAATCCTTCTATTTTGTTGAATGATCATATTTCCCCTTGAAATATTATGTTTAATTTAACCAGATAGGTTATTTTTGCTTCTAGTCCTAGATGCTTTGCCTTCTGAAATATCATGTTCTATGATCTCCAATCCCTTAATGTTGTAGCTACTAATTCCTATGTAATTCTGATTGTAGCTATTCAATACTTGAATTATTTCTTTCTGGTCACTTGCAGTATTTTTTCCTGACCTGATAGTTCTGAAATTTGGTTATAAAGTTCCTTGGAGTTTTTATTTGAAAGTCTCTTTTCTGAGATGACTGGGGTATTCTTTCAATGTCTATTTCCAGGGGTCTGGATCCAGGATAACATAGTAGTTTTCCTTGATAATTTCTTAAAAGATGCTGTCTAGGTTCTCCTTTTGATAGTCTTTAAGGCAGTCCAATGATTCTGACATTGTTTCTCTTGGATCTATCTTCCAAGTCAGTTGTTTTTCCAATGTGATGTTATACATTTTCTCTCTCTCTCTATTCTTTTGAATTTGATTTTTTTTTTTTTTTTGCTGAGGCAATTGGGGTTAAGTGACTTGCCCAGGGTCACACAGCTAGGAAGTGTTAAGTGTCTGAGGCCAGATTTGAACTCAGGTCCTCCTGATTTCAGGGCTGGTACTCTATCCACTGCACCACCTCACTGCCCCAGAATTTTATTGATTCTTGATGTCTTACAGATTAACTTCCACTTGCCTAATTCTAACTTTTAAGGAATTAATTTTCCTCAGTTAGCTTTTATATCTTTTTCCATTTGGCCAATTCTACTTTTTAAGTAGTTGTTTCTTTTTCTAAGCTACTGACTTTTTATTTTCATAATTCTTTTGCACCATTCTCATTTCTTTTTCCAATTTTTCTTCTACCTCTTTTATCTGATTTTTAAGCTCCTTTTTGAGCTCTTTCTGGGCTTGACAACTTTCTGTTTTCTTTGGGGCTTTGCCCATAGGCGTTTTGACATTGTTGTCCTCATCTGAGTTTGTGTCTTGATCGTCTCTGTTGCCATAATAACTTTCTATGGTTACATTTTTTGGTTGTTTTTTTTCCCCTCATCTTTTTTAGTCTTTTTCCTTTTTAAAAAATTTGAGCTTTGTTCCAGTGTGAAAGGGACACTGCCTCAAACTTCTTCTGTCAGGGGATGCAGGCTCTGTCTGCTTATTTGGTGCTACACTGATGTTTCCTTGAGACCGAAGGGGGAATCTTATGCCTGGCAAAGTAAGGTGGGGAATTGCTGGTGATGCTGAAAACTGTAGGGGTCTGGCAGTTTACCTGGTGTTAAGTCAGGGTCCTAGAATTTGTCTGGTGTATACTGTGGTCAGTGAAGTGTTTCTACATTCCCCCATGATTACACTGAAGCATGCTGGGTCAATGGAGGTTACCTGTTTGCTCAAGTTTATGCTGAAGCACATGGCAAAGAGGGGAGGAGAAGAGTCCTAGTGTTGGTATTTGCCTGCTCTACTGCAGTGGGGTTCAGGATTTTCCACTAGTTTACTGAGGTGGGGCTTGCTGCTGGCTTACTAGGAAGCTTTTTTTCCTGGACTGTGCTCCCCTTTTGTATAAATGAGACAGATCTTTCCCTGCTGATCTTTTAAGTTTCTTGGGCTAAAAAATCATAATACCATGTCTTTTTGCTACTTCTTCTGTTCCAGGATTTGCCAGGATTTGGGTTGCTATTTTATGGTTGTTTGGAGAAGTATATGGGTGAGTTACAGTGATTTATTGCTTATTCTGCCATCTTGGTTCCCAGAAGTCTCTGCCCACTCACTTTAAATTGATTTTTTATTGGGGTTGTGAAACTATAATTGGTATAAGATTTGATGAGACTGAGACCACATTTTTGGTGGATGTCATTATAAGGAACCCTGGGACAATGATAGTACATTTCATCTTCCTGCTTGCTAAAAGTATATGTGCAACATTTTTCATGCTGAGAAAGTCATACATGTGGGTTGTGTACAGTCTATTCCACATGAAAAAGTGGCTATGGCGTGAGGAAGCCTTATATTTCTGCTAACTCTCCAGGAAGATGGAGAAAAAGGTGAAAATTGGCAAAGAAGAGAAAGGGAGACAGATCCCAGGCAGAATGCCCAATATAGAGAGATAGAAACACAAAAAGGAGTAAGTTAAACATTACAGCAGAATCCAGGAATGAGAAAAGGAGGGGAAGCCAAGAAAAGGATAAGGAAGGAGCATTTTAGGAGCCAGATTATCAGATGAAAGAAGGTTAAAACTTTGGATTTTGAAGAAGCAATAAAAATTCAATAACTGACCCATGGAAAAATAACTTGAATGAATAAAATGAATGAAAATGAAAAAGTGAGGTGAGAATGTTGTCAGAAAATAGAGAAATCTGAAGTCAGGACTTTAGTTTTCTGCCATGGATTCCCCATGTTATCTCAGACAAGTAATTTTGCTGCCTCAGTTTAATCTCCTCATCGATCTTTTCACAGAAAGAAAAAAGTTTTAATTAATTAATATTAATTGAATTGAATTAATATTTCTAAAGCATAAAGTCCAATATAGAAAACCCCACTGAAGTTTAATATCTTATTATATTCATCATCCTACAGATGACATTATCATCTTTCATGTAAATACATATTTTAAAGCCTGAGTAATACAATTTAGTAATTAAAACAGCAATTAGGCAATACCACAATGTAATCACCTGCAAAAAATGAGAGTAGGATGGGAATTTAAATAAGGCAGAACAATTTTAGAATCTAGGGTATCAAATATGTGACTTAAGTCTGAGCAATTTTGTATTTCATACATTTGTCCCATTGTGCAAAATCCCCAAATCAAACTAAAATCTATTAAATTAGATTTGAAATAATGGCCAAGTTATAAATCTCAGGAAGAAATGTGTAGTCAATTTCATTACTATTCATAATAGTCAGCCTATACGTTTTTCAGTATTTATCAATTCTCACCAGCCAATCATTCAACAATTTTTTACTTCAGCACCTTCTATGTATCTTACACTGTAATAGTCCCTAAGAATACAAAGAGGGAAGCTAGATGGTTAGAGTTAAGAGTCTCAAATCAAGAAGACTCCTCTTTTGAGTTTTAATGTGGCCTCAGACACTAGCTATGTGACCCTGGGCCAATCACTTAACTTGCTTTGCCACAGTTTCCTCAAATCTGCAAAATGAGAAGAAAATGGCAAACTGTTCCAGTATCTTTGCCAAGAAAACCACAAATGGGGTCATGAAGCATCAGACATGATAGGAATGACTCAACAACAATAACAGCAGAGTATGCAGAAAAAAAATAACTCTAATAGCCACTGACATTTTAAAGTGCATTTGTGAGTTTCTATATTTCATGAAAAACAATTGTTATCCAGGGCAAAGAGGTTATGCTTGAGAAGATCCAACTCCTTTTTGACTATGTTGAAGATCTGGTGGACTCCATATCAATAGTCTCTACAGTGGTTTTAAAACAATCACATCATATTAACAAAATCCATTTGTTCCCAAGAGAGACTAAGAGGGTACATTTTGCTAGACTTGGAATCAAAAAGAACTGTTTTGAAACTTCAGTTCTGAAGCTAATATTATGATCTTAGATGAATCACTTAGACCCTTGTGAGCCTTAGTTTTCAAATCTGTAATCAGTGGTATCAAACTCAAATAGAAGTGGGGCAAAAAAAACTAAAAAAACTGGGGCCACTAAATTGTACATAAGGATCTCAAGGGGCTGAATACTGATTTTAAAACTGCATATTAACATTTTACATAGATTTTATTGTCTTTAACTTATTTTATCAAATGTTTTCCAATTACATTTTAAACTGGTTTTGACTGTACTCAGGCATTCTGAGGCCACTTGAGGTCTTAGGACTGAGAGTTTAACAGGCCTCTAAAGTCTCTTCCTACTCTAAATCTATGATCTTCTGGACTAAAAATCAGGTTTAAAAAAAAGAGAAACTAAAAGTAAAATCAATGTTTATGTAAATAGTATTTGCATATGTAATCCATATTTTCTGCAAGATTAATTTTCTCATACCATCTATATAAGCTCTTACAGAAAAAAAGGAACTGTGCTTTATGTATTTTCTGCATATTAACTTCTAATGTGGGCACTCAATCAACAATAAGTGCTTGACTCAAGTATCTCTGTAAATATGGCGGGTAAAGGAGAATTGGACCTGGGATTGATATATCATTAGTATTGTATAGTATCTTCCAGAGTGAAGAAAATTCTCTCCACCAATTATAGGTAAACACCTTTTCGGCAAGTTTAAATTTTAACAAATTATTTTTCTAAGATCTTCCAGGCTTTAAGGTCAGCTCTCTATCTATAATACATTATTATGACACAAGCCCAACTGTCCCAAATTGAATTCTATGCAGAAATAGCATATTTTTGCCAAACAAAATTAAATAAACTGGTCCAATTTCCATAACAGCAAGTTATTAGTAGAGTTCTCAGGGTAAATGACCAGTTACTGATGTTCCCTTGGTATCTTTCCCAGAAACATACAAAAAAACCCCAGTTTAGGCTGTAAGTCACAGAGAAAATAACTTTCCAAAAGCTTTTTCAGGCAACCTAGCCTCAGCTAACATATAAGATAACAATTCCCACTTTTAACTTCTCCAATGGAGATAGATTAGAAAAGGTAAATATTTATTCCAGGCTCACTCAATTACCCCAAACCTAGATCAAAAAAAAAATACTCTATGCTCCTGGAAGAATGATACTGAACAGATACAACATATTATTATCATTATTTTCTTACACTTGCTTTTTGTGAAGAAACATATAGGGACACTTACTTTTCCTTGGAAGCTCCTTAGGCATATTCTATGCCTCCCTCCACAGTAAAAGGGAGGCTCCAAGACAACAGAAGATTTCTTAAAGTATATTTTCATTAATTGAGTAAGAGAATGTGAGTAGTCTTCAATCATATTACCTTCAAATGCTGTATCAACTACCATTCAATTTCAAAAAGATTTATAATGCACTGATGGTGAGGATGGTATTAGGCACTTGTGGAAATGGGGAATTCATATACAATTAGTCATGGCTAGCCTATCAGACTGTAAGCCATCACCAGAAGCTATCTAGTGAATAGCTGCTCCTGACTTGAATACCACAAAAGGCAGATGTTTCCATGGAAACAGAACTTTACTTTCACAATAAAATCTAAGAATATGAGCACACTCAGTTGACACCACGTGTTTGATACTTTTGTTCCCAAAAAGAGCTACCACAAAATGAGTTCCATGGAAAAAGATTATTAGAGCCAGACAAGTAAAATGAAGTAAACTGTCCAAATTCTCATGATACCATGTCATTAGACAGTTTCCAAGAATAGAAAGCACAGTATAGCTTCTCCAACTATAAATCTGAATCTATCATCTATCAGTGAAGAATGATCTGCAAGTCTGATCATTCTTTAGTATTCAATTCCTTCATTCATTTCAATTTAATTCAAGCATTCCTTCATTAGGGGGATTCGGGAACAAAGAGTAACCAGAACCTGGTAATGATATTAAATAAACGACTTTTTTACCTATCAGTTAAGTAATATTTGACTTTTTTTCCCAGTATAAAGTTAGCCATTTTTTTTTTTTTTTTTCAGGAACATCAGGAACATGAACCACAAACTAAAGGAGGAAAGTTTCAGACACAAGCAGGAACGCCCAAGCCTGCTTCCTCCCACTCTTACCCATAATTTCATTCTTAAATTAGCACTACATTTAACATAAAGGAACACATAAAGTTGTGGGTTCTATTTCCTATGGAAACCTTTAATAGTCTCCCTTAATCGCTAACGGCATGGTAACTTTCACTCTGTCATTGCCTTCATCTTCATCCATATGATGTCACTCCTCAAACTTCATTTCCCTAAGCTCCTTTTTAGTGTGCCTAGTTAAGAGAATGGAATGAGAAGCTCAAAGGGGAATTCGTTTTTAAGGATACACCCCCCTCTACTGGGCAAACTCCATTTCAACACACCAAAACAGTATGGAATCCCAGAGGAAGAATTACAGATTTCGAGATGAAAGGAACATTACAGAGAATTAATTAGGGGCATTTTATATGAAGAAAATGACCCCTAAAGAGGCTAGGTCTTTTGCTCAGTCACAAAGGTAATACGTGTGAGAATTGGAATTTGAACCCTAATTCTTTGACTTGAAATGCAACACTCTTTTAAACATTCATCACACTCCCTTGGTAATCATCTGAATCCATCCATTTCACTTTATTTGTGAAGTGATTGTGATTCAGAGCAGTAAAAAGTGTGAATTAGCAGAGGAAAGACTAAAATACAAATCTTACTTGTTCAGTATTCTGGCAACTGTATCACATTGTCTCCCACATTTAACTTCAAATTATTGGACATTAACTGAGGTAATCTCTTCTCAAGATGCCTGGCTTACAGCCATACCTGGAAATTCTAAGAACTGTCCTTGGGTCATAAATGACTAGATATTAGAGATCCATAAAGAAATAAATGAATATGACATAGAGAATAGATTCGGAGATCTGTCCTGTTATCTTAGCTTTGCCCCTAACTGGCTATGTCACTTTGGGCAAGTAGATCTCAGTTTTTATCAGCTGGGGGTTTTATTAATAAGGGAGTTGCATTTTATTTTATTTTATTAATGAGTGATCACTGGAGATTCTTCCAGATCTAAAAATAGGCTATTTTTCTGTTATCCAGTTGGTTACTAAATCTTGTTAGTACCTCTTCAACGTGGCTTCTGGGGATCCAACTCAGACCAGCAAAATGGATCCCTTCATGTGAGAGGATGATGATGATGCAAGGAGACTGAAAGACAGTTTTCTGTTTTCTGACCTCTCTATGCTTCCCTCTGCCTCCAATTTAGTTCATTCCCAGTCCACAAGGAACATCTATGTTAGTAAAGGCTGCTTTGCAACCCCTTCAGATGTTATGATTCACAGCTATGGAGGCTCTCGGAGAATTGACCTGTCCCTTCACCTCGGCATGGTCCTTAACACCATTCCCTTCATTCTACTCATAACATCACCATCCTAATGAATTATCCTTCATCACCTCTATCCTTAACTATTGCAGTTTCATTCTAATTGATCTACATGGTTTTCAAATTGATATTTCTAAAATGCATCTCTGGCCATCTCATTTCCCTGCTCTAGGAACTTTGTTAGCGCTTCATGGCTTATAGGATAAAAAAAATTTAATTTGTTATTTAAAGCTCTTCACAGTCTGGTCCGATGTATATTTCTAGACTAATAACATACTATGTTTCCCTTATGCACTCTATTCCACAGTCAAACTGGTCAACTTTCCTCATAAATGACTTTTTTTTCTTTCCTTCTTGCCTTTGCACAGTCTCCCAGGTCAATAATCCTCACTCTTATCAGTTCTTTCTCCTAGGAATCCTTGGCTTCATTAGAGACTCAGTACAAGTGCCATCTCCTATTAAGACCTTTCCTGGTGCAGTCTTGATTTTTAAACATACATTTTCTACTCCCAAGTATCTTTTTGCCCCCTCATGTGGATTTATCTGGTATGTACTTTGTGTTTATTTCTTTGTGATCATGTTTATCTTACCTTGACATCCCCAGGAGAATGTGAGTTCTTTGAGGAAAGACATTATTTCATTTTTGCATTTGAATTCTTCACCATCTAACACAGTGACATAATAGGTTCTTAATAAGTGATTACTAAGTAAATAACTGGTCCAGTGTCAGATAGAAAGATGGTAGAAAAGTGTTATTGTTTTAATTTATTTGGTTGTTTTTTACTTCTCTATTTATTGCTCTATCAGGTTTTGTTATTTACATTTCAATAGGTAGAGGCTATGCCTGCTCCTTTGTTCATTTCCATCTCTTCTATTAAAATTTTCTCTTCTCCTTGTCTCATCATCCATTAAAACATTGCAACTAGTAGTCCAGATTCATTTCTCACTTTTCATTCCTACTTATAGCAATTCTCAAGCCAGCACTGACTACTTATACAAGGCTTATTAAGACTTTATGGTCTGGTTGTAGAGCCGTGGACTCAGAAGCTCACCTTACTGATTCTGTTCCTCCTCCAATTTCTCATTCTTGTGTAATTGAATTATTCACTTGGTCTATGAGATCCCTATTTACAAAGTGAGAAGAATGGCCAATAAGTCTTGATTGGAAATAAAGATAGGTTTAAAGGTACTTGGGATCTTTAAAGATAGGTTTCCATAATTAATCAGGCATAGTTATGATGATTCTTAATTATAGAAACATAGTCTATTAGAGCCAGAAGAAACTTTAGAAAACATCTAATTCTACTTGCTCATTTTATAAATAAGGACATGGAGGGCTAGATAATATAAGGTGATTTGCCCAATGCTACGTTGCTAGTTATTGGCTAAGCTAAGGCTACTATGATCATCTCTAATATCCAATTATTTATGATGGGTAGGTGAATAAGAATAATAATGAGATTGCCTCTTAGATTTTGAACATGGATTGCTAGAAAGATGGAAGAAATTCTAACTATGCTTTGCCTCAACTTTTCTACTGAAAGATGGAGAGAAAAAATTACACTTATAGAAATAACATGAACTATTTAAGGATTCAAAGAAGGTACTATAACCTATGGCTTGCATTTATTTCTCAGTGACCATGTTTATCTTACCCTGACACTTCCGAAGAATCTGAGTTCTTTGAGGAAAAAGTATATAAACCAAGATACTTGGTTTATTCTACTTTCTCTTTACAAATCTTTAAATGCCTCTGCCTTTCTTCACCAAGAAACTCAAAAAAGAATTTAACATCTCATGTGAAGAATGGTTTGACACTCAAACTTTTGCCAAGATAGATAAGTACTTTAAGTGTTTGGTGCCAGGTTCCCTGAAGAAACTTATCCTTAAAAATACCACTACATAAAAATTTTCAAATTATCATGGAGAATTTCAAGAACACTTGGCATTCCAGTTTCTTTCCACTCTACTTTTGTAGAGATGCATCACTGAAAAGAAAGGGAATATTGATTTTAAAGGCTAGCCTAGAAAATAAATTACACTGGAAAGATAAAAATTAAGACATAGTGACAGGACAACATAACCTAGTTAAGTGAGAAAATGCCTATTCTATCAGTCTGCCTTTCCCGATGTTACTTCTCTTTGGCATCAGGTGGAAAAGATCCATTTCACACCTGAACAGAAGTTTGTACTGTCCTTCTGAAATGTGAGAAAACAAATTCCCACGGGGCTGAAGAGGCTACTTTGCATGGGTCACTGAAGGGGAAGAGACCAAAAGCCTGCTTGGCACTCTGATAAAGCAGTGGTTTTCTCATTTAGAATGGCAGTGAAATTGGTGGCCTCACTTGGTTATTCAATTTGTGAAAATCTGTTTAGAATTATATCCCATCATGCAAAACCCAATATTAATCTTCAAGGCACATAATCAAATAATATTTCAACAGACTGAAGAATGTGAACATGTTTTTAAATACATTTTTATTTTAAGAATTCTGTATCTATTTGTGGTTCTCTTAAAATAAAAAATTCAATTTAAAGCTTATACATCTCCAATTGGAGATTGAACAGTTTAGTCTGGATATTCCCTTGAAATCCTAAACTAAACATGCTCCAAACCAAGTGAATTATCTTTCTTATCTTTTTTTATTATATATTTTTTTATAATTTTATCCCTTGTATTCATTTTTCCAAATTATCCCTCCCCTTCTTCTACTCCCTCCCCCCCATGACAGGCAATCCCATACATTTTACATGTGTTACAATATAACCTAGATACAATACATGTGTGTAAATACCATTTTCTTGTTGCACAATAAGCATTAGATTCCGAAGGTACATATAACCTGGGCAGACAGATATTAGTGCTAACAATTTACATTTATTTCCCAGTGTTTCTTCTCTGGGTGTAGCTACCTCTGTCCATCATTGATCAACTGGAAGTGAGTTGGCTCTTCTTTATGTTGAAGATTTCCACTTCCATCAGAATACATCCTCATACAGTATTGTTGTTGAAGTGTACAGTGATCTTCTGGTTCTGCTCATTTCACTCAGCATCAGTTGATGTAAGTCTTTCCAGGCCTCTCTGTATTCCTCCTGCTGGTCATTTCTTACAGAGCAATAATATTCCATAACCTTCATATACCATAATTTACCCAACCATTCTCTAACTGATGGACATCCATTCATCTTCCAGTTTCTAGCTACAACAAAAAGAGCTGCCACAAACATTTTGGCACATATAGGTCTCTTTCCGCTCTTTAGTATTTCTTTGGGATATAAGCCCAGTAGTAGCACTGCTGGGTCAAATCTTTCTTATCTTTAAAAAATAAACTGCTATTTGATTTTTCTATCTCTATCAATGGTATCATCATTTATCCAGTTTTCTGTATTTGGAACTCAGATATCATCCTTGACTTCTCTTTCTCCCTTGCCTTTTATTATCATCATCATCACCACCACCACCATCATCATCTCAAGTATTTATGTGCCAGTCACTGAACTGAACAATAGGGATAGAAAAAGAGACAATACAAGAGAGACAGTGAGCTAGGATGAACAGGACATTGTAACTAGTCTTCCCCTTTCTTTCCCCTATTCTTGCTAGAGCTTTCTTCCTGAGATTACCTTCCAGCTACTTCTAACTTACATATTTTATATGCATATAAGTTGTTTCTATGTTGTTTTAGAATGATAGGTTCATTAAATATAAATTAAGGGAATTAGTTTAGAAGTTCTCTAAGTTTCCTTGTACAGCAGCTAGGTGACACAAGTGGATAGAGCACTGGCCCTGGAGTCAGGAGGATATGAACTCAAGTTTAGTCTCAGACATTAAGAGATTAGCTATGTGATTGGGAAAGTCACTTAAACCTGTGTGTCTCAGTTCCTTCTTCTGTAAAATGAGCTAGAGAAATAAATGTCAAATCACTTCAGTATCTTTGTTAAGAAAACTCCAAATGGGTTCATGAAGAGCCAAATATGACTGAAATGACTTAAATACATACATATTTGTCCAAGATCTCCCAAATATTAAATGTTGGAGTCCTGACTCAGAGCTGGCACCATAGTCATTGGTCCACCTAGTTGCCCCCAAAGTGTCAAAAGCAATATATACATACACACACACACACACATATATATATATATACACCCATATTACCTCATTTGTCCATCACAACAATACTATGAGATAGATGCTATTATTATCCAATATACATATCACAAATCTATAATGTATATAGATCTATGTATACACATACATTTTATATATATATATATATATATATATATATATATATATATATATATATGTGTGTGTCTGTGTGTGTGTGTGTGTGTGTGTGTGTATAAATGAACTCTTGGGGAAGTATGTATATTTATGTATACATACATATAAACAGATAGATTAAGATATAAATATGGAATAGAATAGAATAATATTGGAATAAACCTAATTATTCTGAAAGGGAGGATGAGGTAACAAATTTTAAGAAAATTTTTAGACAGGATATAAATCAGCTCTGATAAACTTATCATCAAACTTCTATCCTCAGCCTTTTTGTCTCCTGTTCTCATGATCTGAAATTCCATTCACTACTATGAGTTCAACTATCCCTAACAATACATCTATATAATGCTTACTATACTAGGCACTGTACAAAGTGCTTTATACTTATTATATCATTGGATCCTCATAACAGCTCTGGGAAGTAAGAATTACTGTTATCCCTGTTTTACAGATGAGGAAACTTAGGTTAAGTGATTTGTCGAGGTTCATACAACTAGGAAGTATCTGAAGCTACATTTGAACTTAGATTTTCCCACCTTTGGGCTCAGCAGTTTATCCACAGGGCCACTTAACTGCTTCTGAAATAACAGATGAGATGTAATTTTAGTTCTGCTATCTGCTACTTAGGTGAATTTGGGTAAGTCATTGAATGTCACCTCATTTGTATAATGAAGTATTGTGATAGATGACTGCTAAGATCCCTTTCAATTCTAAATATTATGATTCCTATGATACACATCTCTAGCTTTGATCTCTATTCTGAGCTCTAAA
Source organism: Sminthopsis crassicaudata (assembly GCF_048593235.1). Lineage (NCBI taxonomy): Eukaryota > Metazoa > Chordata > Mammalia > Dasyuromorphia > Dasyuridae > Sminthopsis > Sminthopsis crassicaudata. The sequence goes on along the minus strand of NC_133618.1, from coordinate 263,499,712 downwards.
CTCTATTTCTAGCTGCCTACAAGATAGATAGTTCTACTTTAATATCCATTGCTATTCCAAACTAAACACAATTTAAATCAAATTTGTTATTTTTCCTCCTCAAAATCTGTAATGTATTCTAGCTTACTTATATTTATAAGAAGTATCATCACTTATTCATTTTTCCATATTTGAACCTAAGATGTCATTCTGGACTCTTCTCTTTCTCATGTCTTATGTTCAATCAGTTAACAATTCCTTTTGATTCTTCTTTTACATCTACTCTTATATACATTCTTTCTTCCTTAGTCTCACTGCTATCATTCTTATTTAAAAGTCCTCATTGCTATTCTCTTGTATTATTGCAATAACCTCATAAGAATATTTCCAACTTTACTCCTTTCCTGCTTCAACCTACCCTTCACACTACTGCTAAATATACATTCTTTAAGCAAATATGATCTTATCTTTCACTATTCAAAACACTTTATGTGCTTACCAAGTTAATATTCTTATTCTAAGCATTAAGATCCTATACTATCTAGTATCACCCTACCTGTCTAATTTTATCACTCCCTTCCATGTACACTAAGTCCAAGAAACGAAATTATTATTCCTACACATATTTTTCCCTTTGTTCTCCAACTCTATGATTTCTTTTTTTTTCCCCCCAGGTAGTTGGTGTTAAGTAGCTTAGCCAGGGTCACACAGCTAGTAAGTATAAGTCTGAGACCAGATTTGAACCCTGGTCCTTCTGACTTCAAGCCTGGTGCTCTATCCACTGTGCCATGTCTGCCCCCATGATTTCCTATTAACCTATTAATATCTAGTCATTCAAATTCCATTTCGATAAAGAATCCTGAGCCAGGCTTTAGAAAAACCAATATTCTCATTCTGTTTCAATCATCAGAATTTTTAAGTAGTCTGATTCCCTACCCAATTAAGGAATCAATTCTATAAAATCTCTTAGGAGTTTAAGCTGAAACACCAGTACTGAAGACAGCTCATTTTGTTTTTCAACATTTCTAATTGTTCAAAAGTTATTTCCTGAATTGAGCTGAAATCATTTGTATAACTTTCACACAATGAATGAGATTCTGCTCTCTGAAGCCACACAAAATACATCTAATCCTTTCAGACTACAACCCTTCAAATAATTGAAGATAGTGATGGTACACTATTGACCTTTCTTTACTTCCACTTAATCCAATTCTTCACTTCTTTAGTTTAAACATGAAAGGGTCCTTAAAGCAGCCTTCATATTACATGTATAATTGTTAGGAAACACATTCTGAATTAGATGAAAGGCAATAGCTACTTCTACAGTTCAAAGGAAGAAAAATGAAAAAGAAACTAAACATTATTATTTATCTCTGAATAAAAGCAAAAATTCAGATAGAATATGAAGTTATGTCTGTATTGCCTTCATTGATTGTCAAAGAGCTTTCAACTTTGTTAAATATCCATTGCACATTTATTTATTTATTGCAAATATATAAACTTCGCAAAAATACAGTGAGAATGCTAAAGCATCTGAAGTCAAACATGAAAGACTGATCTTTACTTAAAATATACTACAAGCACAGTAATATTAAAAATAAATTGATGTAAAATATATCATCTTTCAGGGAAATAGTATAATATCATTATGATTCTACTCAATTATAAGCCCACTGTAATTTTTTTTCCTGAATAGAATTTAGTAGGATTTCCAAATCAAGGATTACATTGTATAAATCACTGGATCAACCATTCAATATATGCATACAATATCACTGTTTATGGCTACATTGAAATGTATGGCTACATTATGGCTACAATAGGCAATTTCTCCATCTCATAGAAATTTTCTTCAGTGATACCAAAATGTTACTTTGACTAAATAAGTTTATAACTTTGCCAAGAAAAAAATGGAGACTAAAGGTTTTAAGGCTGGATCTAGAGATGAAGTAGAATGAATGTGGATATTGTATTGAATAAGTCCAATGGATAAAGGTGATATTTAAAGATCTCACCAGACACATCAAGCACAAAGTTGTCAAGAAAAAAAAAAGTAGCAAAAAGTAATAATATGTCAGAATGCTTATTGGTATCCTGAAATAAAAAAATTCAATATATAAGATCTTAAAAATACCAGTTTTTATGTATTTCTCTGGAATAGTAAAATAATTGCTAATAGATTTTAAAAGTATTAAAATAAAACTCGTACAATATTATTAAAACACAAGGATCAGCATTCCAAGGCAGCAAAAGAAAGATTACTACTTCCTAATCCAAAAGGTAGGAGAAAATAGATGTTCTCAAACTAATAAAATGATCAAGCTAGCATAGAAAAAATAGCAACTGGACTCTTAAGAACATCCGTTTTCCTTGGTCTGTATCCAAGTACTTGGTTACTAGACCAGAGTCAATTCTGAGGAACACTGAATCTAATTAGAAAAAATTAGGCTCTCTATTCTTATACACATTGGCTTGCTCCACTATATACATCACTAACATTCACTGAATCACTAATTCTTCTAATTAAGTAATCAATTAGGAGATTATCATTTCCCATTGCAAGCCCCCAAATTATATATATGGGGTAATGTCCCATATCATTACTTAATCTTCCCAGTAGTTTACTGGACTCAGGAATGATGAGTAGGTATACTTCTTGGGCAGAGAGAGTGGAAGGGTTCATTATGCATGTTTGCTACCAGCTTGAACCAATTGAACAATTAAAATCCAAGAAGCATTATTCTTCTTGTGCAATATCCACATGATATCAACCAAAAATATTCCTATCATAAAAAATCAAATTGCTGTCAAGATATTTTTTTTACAGAAATGGAGGGGTTCATGATAGCAATACAGGACCAAGTCACTGCTACAAGAAACTACAGAAGGCTTATTAATAAGGACTTCTTAATAGGTGCAGATTCTGCAAAGACATGATAGAAATCATGCAACATATCATTACAAAATGAAAAAAATTCCACATTTATCAGGACCATAATCAAACAGCAAAAATTCTGTAACATAGGCTCACTATCCTTCATGAAGCAGTAGATATTACTACACATACAAATGTCACAGTGTTCTTGTGAATTAAACAAATAAATTTTGCCTTGGAACATTATTACAAATAAAATGATCATTCATAATAACTTAGACAAAATACTTACCTATAACAATTAAAAAACATATATAATGATTACCATATCAACCATTTATGACCTCAAAATTAGGTGGAATGAAAATCTCTCAAAATATAGATACTTAGGAAGAAATCAAAACCATGTGGAACAGAAGAAAATTTGTACTACTATTTGAATTGTCTTGATGATGTTTTCAGTGAGCCTACAGAAGATGAATGGACATCTCAATATTTTTATCCTCATTCAATTACAAATTACAATTACAAAAAAAAATCATCCACCAGTAAAATATATTACCAAACATTGAATGTATCAACTTATCTCTGGACTATTTCTATTTGAATTCCATTCAACACAGAAGAATGAAATAATAATAGCAATAATAGCAGCAACAATTCAAAATAGGATTTCAAAGTTTATAAAGTTTTTTTTCCCACATCAAATTTGTAAGATATAGTGTGAGTATTATTATCCAAATTTTATACATGGGAAAATTTAAACCCAGAAAACAACAAATAAAATTCCCAGAATCATAGCTAGGAAATGTCAGAGCTGAGACACAACACCAGGTCTTCTGATCCAAATCCATTCTTTTTTTTTACACTACACACAATGGTCCTTGGTTATTTGTTCGTCTTTCTACCTTTATTATGCATCTTTTAAAATCCAAGGCTCATTGAACCATCTTCCTCATTAAGCTCATTTGCAGTTAAATCAGAATTTTATTTTTGAGAGTCTCCTATCCCTCTTGCAGTTCCCTTTTTAGACTAGATTTTAGTTGAGGCCTATTATTTCTCTAAAGTTTTCAAATCTGCTCTCAATGCTCTGGAAATCAGAATGCCTTCAATATTGTTCTCTTTGTTAATCATGAGCCTTAAATGGATTGTAATTACATTAGAATACAAGCATCTTTGGAGTAGAGATCCTTTCATTTTTAAAAAATTTATATTTCCAGTTCCAAGGACAATTCCTAATTCCTAGTCACCGTATTGATTGCTATCTTCTCCTAAGTTCTATAACATTTCTCCTTTATCAAAGAATTCCTCTTTATTGATTAGTATCAAATCCAAAGTAGCAATTTCTGTTATTGATTTCTCTGCTTTCATCATCAACAAGGCAAATCAATAATTGGATTGCTTACCATCTCAGGGAAGAGGAAAAAAAGGAAGAGAGGGAAAGATAGACTTTGGAACTCAACACTGTTTTTTTTAAAAATTAATTTTATAATGATATATATATATTTTTTTTCCTCTGAGGCTGGGGTTAAGTGACTTACCCAGGGTCACACAGCTAGGAAGTGTTAAGTGTCTAGATCAGATTTGAACTCCAGTCCTCCTGAATTCAGGGCTGGTGCTCTAGCCACTGCGCCACCTAGCTGCCCCCTATAATTTTTTTGACAGTACATATGCATGAGCAATTTTTTTTTTTTTTTACAACATTATCCCTTGTATTCATTTTTCCAAATTTCCCCCTCCCTTCCTCTACTCCCTCCCCTAGATGACAGGCAATCCCATAATATTAAATGTCAACACTGTTTTTAATGTCAAAACTGTTTTAATATGCAATTGGAGGAGTATATTATTTTTAAAAAGAAAAAAAAATCATAAATCACTATGTATTAGAGCAAAACAGTCACATTCCCCATGTTACAAGAACAAAAAAGTGATAAATAGGTAAAATTTAGAAAAAGGGGCCCAAAATAGTATTACCATCTCACATTTTAGGCTAATTATTAATGCTTAAGCATTGGTGATTTTCCCAAAGTTGATGATTTAGTAATACCAAGAGTTTTGCTCTCAGGTTTAGGGCTCCAAAAACAATGTGGTTTATTGGAAGACCTCATCAACCCAAGAAAATTCAGATTAACTCTAGGATCTTGTAGCTCTGCAGTACCAGATTCATTCCTTCCATTCCCAATGAGCTAGAATGTACAGTGATGGACTCTTTGGCTCAAGTCTTCTTTTTCCAAATCACTTGTCTAGGAGCTATAAAATTTCCAATTTAGTCCCAGGTTCAATATATTTCAATTGTTTGAACCTGGACAAATGTCTTCATCTTTCTAGGCCTAAGTTTTCTTATCTATAAAAATGGGTGTTTTGATATAATAATACCAATAAATATTCTCTCCTATATCTTCAAAGCTTTTCCTAAAGAGTTGAAAATAGAAGACAATGTTTACATTAACCATCTGCCAATAACATAAAAACTATATTGCTTACATCTAGTTCACAATAATTATTTTAGTTAAAGTGGGAAGCTACCAGATAGTGGTATGCTTCCTTTTCCTAGACTCAATTGACAGATGAATCTCAGCTGAGCTCCTCTCTGGCCCCATCCCACCCCACTAACTTGCTCTAATTGTTTGTTTTTTTTTTCATTTTTTAAAATTAATTTTATAATTATAACTTTTTTTGACAGTACATATGCATAGGTAATTTTTTACAACATTATCCCTTGCACTCACATCTATTCTGAATTTTCCCTCCTTCCCTCCACCCTCTTCCCTAGATGGCAGGCAGTCTCATACATGTTAAATGTGTTATAGTATATCCTAGATACAATATATGTGTGCAGAACCGAATTTCTTGTTGCACAGGAAGAATTGGATTCAGACAACTTGCTCTAATTGTAAAAATGCTACTCAATAGATTTGGTAATCCCCATCACTCATGACAATAGGAATAAGTCACCCATGATATAGATTCCCACCTTGCCCATGAACCATCCAGAAATTGCAGGTGTTTCTTTTCTCACTGACTCAATTCTGTCATGTCTATAGCCTGACACTTAGGCCACTCTTCAGTTGGCTTCTGTTTCGATGGAGTCATTTCAGATGCTGGTTTGGTCCCTGTCCAGTCAATTCTCTTCACTAAAGGAGCAGGGTGCAGGGAAAGGAAAACTATCCACTTTACCTCATTTCATCTCATATCACTGGGTCTTATATGAATCTTGAAAGGAAAGCCCCAAAGTGAAGAAGCAAATCCTTATCAGTGGAGATAAATGGCACTTAAACTCAGAGTTCATCCCTGATATTGCAAGAAGAAGCAAAGACAATTTCACATACCAAACAATGACCCAGAAAATCAATACCAGAAGTCTAACTCACTGTCTAACAGGAACAAACCAAGAAACTATCCAGCAATTTCCCCTAGCTGATGCTGCTTGGTAGGTGATTACTCACATTTATGGTCCTAAAGGCAAGGGGACAAGATATCCAGACAACAGAATGAGAATTGCTTGTGAAATGTAAGCTAGGACTCAGAGTCAAGGACATCATCAGAGTAAAGCTTAAATTAAAAATATCCCTTCATTTCCATGTCTATTTGTTTTCTTTTCTACAGGATTTCCCAAATGTATTTAGTTTTAATGGCTATAATTTTTGAAACATCTTGTATAATCATGCCAATTATTAGAATTAGAAAAATCTTTCTTGCTTTAAATATGATTTTAATAAGAAAAAGGTCTTCAGAGACTAGTTCAGTTACATACAACATCATCATAAATTCTCCCAACTGGCTGATGTTGCTATTAGCTTCAACAGCTATTAAGGATCTGCTGTTATGTCCAGGGGTATGGATACAAATAAAAAAAGGCAAATACAATTTTACATTTGATCTTAGAATCTTAGAGGTAATAGGGAGACACTGAAGTTTACTGAATGGTATGTAGTATGAGGGAAAGGGGAATGTGGTGTGTGTGTGTGTGTGTGTGTGTGTGTGTGTGTGTGTGTGTGTGTGTATCTGTATAAGACATAGTCAGACTTATTTAGGAAGATAAATTTGACAGCTGAGTGGAGAAGCAGAAAGCTACTGTAATAATTTAGGCATGAGGTGATGGATGCCTAATCACAAAGTGGTGGTAATATCAGCATGTTTGATGATTGAGAGGACAGATTCTGTTTCTTGAAAAAAAAGAAGAAAAAGATTTCTCATTTGTGTGTGTGTGCATGTGTGTGAGTGTGTGTGCGTATGTGTGTAAATTTGTTTTTTGTGTTGGGGGGTCATTGTGAAATCAAACCATGGATTTTATCACTAGAAGAAATTTTAGAATTCCTTGTGTAGTTTGAAAAACATAAGAATGGATAAGAAAATCAGCCTTAAAAAGTCAACCCATTAAACTTTTTTTTTTTTTAGGACAATTATATCAAATAACCCAATCCCCAGCAATTCTAATGTTGTATTCAGAATTTGATGACTACACATATAGGGATTATGATTTAACTCAATCCTGCTCAGATCTTACTGTAAGAATAATAAGAATAAGTATTCTCCCCTATTTAAAGGAGACTGGTGGCCACAGTAATGTTGGAAACCACAAGAAAATAAGCATGCAAAATATTGCTATAGATTTAAGTTAATTCTGATTTAAATTAAAGATACTTGTTTCAAGTGCCCTGGAATCTTCTTGAAATTTTCTGCCATATCCACCTTATGTGAGAGCTGTGTGTCTTGGACTTCTAGCATTAATAAGAAATTTAATTATAGTGAGAAATAGGGCATGAAGGGTACTGAGAATTCTGATATAATTTAGTTTTTATTGTTTCTTTGTAATATCTTACAAAAACCTAATATTCAAGAAAAATTCAGTATTCATAATCTCCACAGCCTTTCTTCTAGTAATCATTTAATCTATTCTCATATTTATTTTCAGCCCATCCAATACTGAGGCTGAATTCTTAGATAAAGTTGTCAAATGAAATATTATCTAAGGTCACAAAATAATAGCTCCCTAATTTCCCTCTTCAGGCTTCAGATTTCCTAGCTTTAAGACTTTGATGAAGAAGCAACAAGATGTGGAATATTATGGAAAGAGCACTGAACTTGGAGTCAGAAGACCTGAGTACAAATCTTGGCTCTGACAATTTGTGTGACTTTAGGAAAATCACTAAATCCCTCTGGGCCTCAGTTCCTTATGTATAGCATGAGAGAGTTGGATTTGATCATTTCTAAGGTCAAGCTTTAAATCTCTGAATAGGATGGAAATGTGGATTAATGGACAGAGCTCTAAACTTGGAATTAGGAAACATGGGTTCAAATCCTTGCCTCAGACATTTAATAGCAATTCATCATACCTCTGAGAGACAGTTTCTTCAAATATCAAATTTCAGTGATACGGAGAATTGCTAAATATATATATATATATATATATATATATATATATATATATATATATATATATATATATATATATTTAAAAGCCAATAATTGAGAGTGGTACTATGGCCACCAAACTGCCCGAAAAAAGGGTGAACTGGCCCAGAGCAGAAACACTACAAAGTAAACTTTCCATGAGTATTATCAATGAGGTCAGGTCTGTGAGCAGTTACTCAACTTCTAGGCTGGACAAAATAGGGAAACCCAGTTTCAAAGAAAGAATAATAATTAACAACAATAATATAAAAGCTCTTATTCATATAGTTTAAATGTTTTCATCCCTATTTTACAGATAAGGAAACTGAGGTTTATGGAGGTTAGCTGACCTCCCCATGAGCTTACAGTTACTGTCAGAGTTCAAATTCAAAACACTTGATGTTATTTCTACTATAATGAACTACTTCATTTGTCTTTGTCTCAGTAAAACAATTGTAATCTTACTTTAATTAGTGATCTAAGTTGTCTACAATTATAATTTTACAATTTTTATTACTGGATTTTGTACCAAGTCATACTCCTCCATTTCACTTTTTCATTCTCTCTCTTGTGAATAGAAATGATGTTTCCCAAGTTCCTCTAGGAAGCAATAAAGACTACGTTAATTCTCTTTCACCATGATCGTTTTACACACCCAGCTAAATGATGATAAAACCCTTCACAATTCATCATTTACTCTGAGAAATCTAACCCAAAGATCATCCCCTCCCCCTGCCTCACATCTACCATTCATTAAAGCATAGCCTTGAAAAGGACAATGAGAAAGGATGATTTCCTTCCGGGCAAATGGTTACTGAATTAATGGGAACTATCATTCAGATTCTAAAAACCAGGGGCTACTCTTTGGGGCTTCTGCTATTTAGAAACCCACTCTCAGGCTACCAGATCCTGATAGGAGCAATCAATAGATTTGATTTCTTTAGTACCAATGAAATAGTAGAAGCCTAATTCACTCTCAAACAAATGCAGTTGTCCAGCTAATACTCATAGACTGAGGACAGAGACAACCCTATTTAGCCACAAGGTGGGAACTGTATAATTTTTTTCAAGATCTTTTTCAGTGTTTCAAATGGAATTCCTCTTTAGAATCAAATTCTGCTTCTAGTTTCTCTTAAATAATAAGAAAGTGAGTTTGATTTTATGTAGGTCCCTTCTACATTTAAAACCTAAAGGAGCCTATGAAGAACAATTTGTAAGATTATCTTTCCAGAGATAAAAGATCTACCACAGAATCTTAGGGACATCTCAAAGTTATCTAGTTTAACTCTCACATTGCACAGATGTGGAAATTGAAGCTTCCTTTGGACAAGATTAAGTGATTTGCCCAAAGTTACAAAGCTAGTTAATGGCAGAGCAGGAATGAGGAAAGAGGCTACAGAATTATGGAATGTTAGACCTGGAAGTGCCCTAGGAGATTTTCTGGTGCAACACCTTTTACTCTCCCAGACTGATTTGACTTTTTTTTTTTTTTTTTTTTTTTTTAAAGAAAGCAAAAGAGGCCCTTTTTTTTGGCCTCATTACGTAACTTTAATCACTGAATGGCTATTGCCTCAGACAAACTGAGACGTAGGAAAGAACAAGGCTTAAAAAAGCCAAGATATTCCATTGCATTCAGGGCCATTTCTAGTCATCCTGATCTATGTCTTGGTATTGGGCCCTCTCTGGAGAAGAAAGTGAATCTGGTGACTTTGCACAGACATGTTTAATTTAAATCCAATTTATTTGCAAGTCAAGACATCACCTTTCTCATGTCATTGATCTTCACAAATGAAGGATGAACAACAACCTTCATTTTATATGTATATAAGGTTGAGAATTGAATGGTACACATTGTGGTTCTCAAGAACAAGTAATCCCTTCATAGTCCTGAGAATGATTTTGACAATTTTACTATTGAGCTTGAAGAATGGCTTAAGTAACACCCAAGGAGTCTGAACATACAGAGTTTACAAGAGAGCAAACTTGAGAGGAAGATGTGGGGATATAGGCCCACCTGAAACTTAATAAGCCAAGCTGGAAAAAATTGATATGAAGTGATAGGAAGACAATAGACAAGAGGTGAAACTGAAGGGAAATCTGAATCATGGCAGAGAAGGGACAGATAGAAGCGAAAGGTTCATTGAGGTTCTGTACTCATGTGGGAAGAGATGAGTTGGACTGAAGTTATTTTTTACCCATTTCTTTAAGGATTAAAAGAACTAAGTTCCAGATTCCTTCCTTCATGTCTATCCCATCACCAGCACCTTCTTTCACCAGAGAGTTTACTGCACCTTAATTGTGCCACAAATATAAAGAAACCAGGGATTAACTGAAAAATTGCATAATTTAAATTTGAACAGCAAGCCAAAGCTTCATCCCAATGTTAGGAATTTTCTACTTGGGGGCTCTGAACTATTATGATTCTATCAATTTTTTCATGTCTAATATAAATGCTAAAACATTGAAGATAAAATGACCTTACAGACCTAAGATAATGGCTCCTAAGCTAAAAGTAAGCTATTCACAAGACAAGAAGAAACTGATTCAGTCTATAATTATGATATAAAAATGAAAGGTGGCAGACTGGTGAAAGGAAAGACCCAGATGACAAGGACTGAGATACATGGCTCTATCCCTTTCATAAGAAAGGAGGGATCATAAAGTATTGAATACTTTCCAAAGTACAGTAATATAAAAAATTATAAACAAATGAAGAGATATGTACTAAAAATGAATTAGCTTTCCAAGGTCACAAAGAGAATAAATGGCGGAGCAATGACTCAAAACCTAAGTTTCCTGGAATACTGAGTTTAGACTCAAATACCCTCAGTTCAAATATTGAATCTATTTACTTATTTTGTGTCTTTAAGAAAGTTATAAGCTGCTCTTTGCCTCAATTTCTTAAATATTAAAATTGGAAGAGCTGTAAGATCGGTAAGATCTCTTTTAGTTACAAATGCTTGATAGCGGGGAAAAAAAAAAGCTGTAAATGCCACTCTGCATACATCCTAGCACCCCTTTGCTCACCTGCCATGCTCAGTACCGGCTGCACTATGGTCACTTATCTCAGTTCTGATAGGATGGTTTTAGTCATGAGACATTTAAAATAATTAGAACCAAAGGGGGTAATTATTGGTATTGATTTAATTGCAATGAACTCTTATGTGGCAGTAATGGCATGAGAACAAGCAACAGTGTTGGCAAATGCTGAAAATGCTGGGCTTACTTCCTTGGATATAGCTTCATTGGCTATTGATTTGATTATCACTTTGATAATCTTTTCAGAATTGTCTGAGTTTCTAGTGGTGCTTGCTTAAGTAGAAGCTCATGGAAAGCCATATTTTCTAAGTCATGTGAGTACATTGATGAAGATGAAGGAAACTGCAAAAAAACACCTAGATTATTCAACCAAAATCCTGTTATCATTGTACTGTCGTGTCTCAATTAATGCATGAGTCCCATGAAGTGGTTACATTATTCATAATTGTACTATTTGAAAAAAAATATATATATGCATGTATATTATGTGGTAATTAGTTCCAATACAATGAACATATACAAATAAAACTTGAATAATGTGACCACTTTGTGGGTTTCATTATTCATACTAACCAGGACCTAGTTGCACCTCAAATTTATTTCCGTTACTTCCAGAGATAAGTCATCAAGAATGTGGGGCAAATATTTCGCTAGGATATACTTTGAGTGATAAAAGAACCTACAGTTTCTGCCTTGATTTATAGCTTAGCTTTAGACAAATATGAAAAGAAAATTATTTCCACGTATGACTTAGGTGGTAAAAACTTTTGACAATTTTTTCCCTGAAAATCTAGAAAGAAATATGTGAGGAAAAAAATCTACTAATAGAAATATTTTTCCAATCAGTAAAGACTTTGATCAGGCTACGCTATAATATATTATGAAAGAGTTCAAAAGAGAGATAAAATATGACTTTATCAATTTGATCTTTCATTGCATTATGGGAGGCTTTTGAGAAGATCAAATGAGAATTTTTTCTATAAAGAATGATATTTAACCATAGATGCTTGTAGCTGAACCTGAAGTTGACTTGACCACATTTTGAGAATCTTCTCATTAAGTTCATCAGGAAGATGACTAATCAGCGTCAGAAGGCCATATAAAATACTCAAGTCAACAAGAACAACACTGGAAAAGGCATCTTTATGCCTTGTGCATGAACAAAAAGCCAAAGGTTCTCCAGATTGTACAGGATCATTTTGGTCTTTTGAGACCAAGAGTAGAAGAAAGAACACTTGTGCATAAGAGAAGAGTTAATAAAAATTTTAGCAGAGAGATAAAATTTTTCACAGTTAAATTGTTTGCTATTATAGATGTGCTACTGCTGTCCCTCTCCTTTCCCTGAGGCACTAAGACTTTACCAATCAATAGGAAACACAACTATTCCAACTAAAAAGAGCCAGGTGTTCTTATAATTATTGATGGCCAGATATAAAAGGAAATTAAAGTATCCTAGGGAGAGGAAGATATGGCTAAAAATAAAACAAACCTCTTGGAGAATTTACTTTAGTTGGAATTCTACAGCTCTATGTGAAATCCTAAACACTAAAGTTACAATTGATATTGATTGCTAATGGAATCATACATATTTCTGTAAAAAATAAAGGCAGAGGAAATGAACATCTGATTGTGATGCAGGATTGAGTCTTATATGAAGGAAGGAAGGAAGGAAGGAAGGAAGGAAGGAAGGAAGGAAGGAAGGAAGGAAGGAAGGAAGGAAGGAAGGAAGGAAAGAAACATTTATTAATTACTCTGTGTTAATCATTGTGCTAAGAACTTTATAAAAATTAGCACATTTGATCCTTATAACTGCCATGGAAGTTAGGTAGTGTCATTACCCCCATTTTATAGTTGAGGAAACTGAAACAGACTTAAGTGACTTGCCCAGATTCCTGAATCAATGAATAATAGTTTTCCTGAGTACAGATGCAATGCTCTATTTACTGAACCACTTGGCTTTGTAGGAGAATATGGTTAAAAATGTATTATCTGTCAATATGGAAGAAGAAATCATTAATGAAACTGAAATAAATAAAATTTTAATTTAATAAAAATTAAAAGACCAATTATCAGCAGTTAGTTTAATAAACTAGAAAAAGAAAAAAATTGGTAGAATTCTAGGCTTATGAATGATAGTGAAATGAGAAAATACTAGGAGGCAAAATCTACTCTCCTGAAAATTAAATTAAGGCAAAATGGAATTTAGAAAATGGAATTTAGGAAGACTGCATCTGAACAAGAAGACTCTAGAAATTCTGTTGCTAAAGAATATCAGAAAGTGGGAAAGCAATAAAATTTATAATTACTGTTTTTATGATATTCTATATATAATTCAATTAACATAAATCTAGTGAGTCAATTACTTATCATAAGATAGGTAACTTGTACAATAAAAAGTTCTAAATGTTTATTCCCCAGCTTATCTTTATTTCCCAGGTGCATGTAAAACCAGAAAGGAGGAATTCACTGATCTTTATAAAGATTGGATATAGTTGTCTGTGATAGTCATTGTACTTCTAGCAGTAAAACAAAAGCACATCAGAAAATTGAGAAGAGGGGGCTACAATGCTTAAAAGATTCAATAGGGGTAGATCCTTCTAGTTAGTCAATTACAAATCCACTGTGACTGAATTCTCTTATCCATCACTCAGGCTGGAATAGCTGCCTTGTTCTAGGTGATAATAGATTGAATGAGAAGGCTCAACTTTGCTTTATCTAAGACTATTCCTTTTGAAACAAAGTGATTCCAGGTATATTGGAACATTGCTGAAATACCTGCTACTAATGGAGACTGCTGGATTGCTTGATGTGGAAGTTCTGCTGCAGTATGGCTAAAGGTTAATCAGGTGTCTGTATTAAAATGAGTACCAATATAGGAGTTATCTAAGAGGGAGACAAAATGGCTAAGCTTGGGACATGGAGCAGATAAGCTTTTATGTGGATCAGAAATGGGATTAGTCCTGTGAGTGGTCATGGAATTTTTCAACCTGATGAAGATCCAGGCTCAAAAACAAGTAAACAAAGAAATTAGATGGTTGAGGAGGTTCTTCAATTTACTTAAAGCATCCTATTCTCTCCACCTTCTAAACTTTGTTTTCGGCAACTATTTCCTTAATTGATCTTTTCATACATTCTGGAACTTTTTTTTTTTTAAGATAAATTAATGTGAAAAGAACTAAAGAAAATAGAATGACCTTAAATCCACTGCTCATTCTATTGTAAAAACATACTCCTAACTTTCAGACTAGTGCTCTCTTTATTCTATTCTATATCACTTGAATACCCAAATAATTAATATTTAAAAGCCAAACAATTAAAAATTGAGTCCAATAGAACCACAATAGGAGAAAATACATAGAGTTTCCAATGGTTTTCACTTGAATAAACATGTGCATACTAATTCCTATTCATGTAAACTAGCATTTATACATTCAAAATCCAACAGCAATGACAAAGTTGAACCCAAAGAATTCTCTCCTGATTTAAGACTTTTTAAAACTGAAGACCATTAAAGAGATAGGAATATGCTGATTTAAATTACTTTAACATAGTGCTGAAGCGTATTGGAATATAAAGCAGATAAGCTTTCCTGTGGATCACAGTGATATTAGACCTGTAAGTGGTCACACAATTCCAGGATAAGGCAGAAAATTATCTGGCTCTTCCCTTAATTACTCTAAAAAATTTATAATAATGCCTCAAAGTGAACTTTAGAATGACAGAAATAATTAAAAGCTGGGGTGAAGCAGTTGTCTAGCCTAAGACAACTTGGGAAGATGTTAGGAAAGGCCTGGCCTCCCAGAGTGATGATTTGGCCTGATTAAAGTGCAGACCTCCTGCAGATACAGCTGAATCAACAAACAAGTCCTGGGGGCAGATGTATAGTTAGCTTCAGGAACTTTCAACCCGTGAACAGTGTTGGGGGTCAGACAGTTCATCAGGGGAAGATTGCAGGATCCTCTGCTGGCTTGTACTGGACATGGGGTCCAAGTGCACGATCATACAGGGTCCCAGGCTGCAGTTGTGGACGAGGAGAAGCGAGGACTTGCTGGTGAGTGTGATTGCAGAGGGTTGGAACCCTGCTGGTTGTGGTCACTTTACAGAAGAGTGGAGTCCCTTTTCATTTCCAGGGCAAAGGGGTGAGCTGAAGCCTGTGGTCATTGAAGGGACCACAGTGAGCAAGAGCATTTTTGGTGACATTTTCTGGAGACCCTTCTCATGGCCTAGGGATGGAGAGAAGTACCTGAGGTCAGCCCTCTTCCCTGCCAGATAGAACTCTGAAAAACCTGAAACCTGAGACATTATTCCCTACACTTCAGAATTAGAGCCCAATTCTAACATAAAATTTACCAGTCAAGAAGTAAGCTTTTTAAAAATAGATAAGTAAGAAAGTGAACCCCAAATATAGTTACTATGATGATAGAGAATTCAGGCTTCAAACTCAAAATAAGATAATAAAGTCAAAATAGCTACTTCTAAAGCTTCAAAGAAAAAATGTAAAATGGTCACATGCCTAAAAATAGTTCTTGTAAGAGGTACAAAGGACTTTAAAAACCAAATGAGAGATTGTTTGGAAGAAATAAAAGGAATGAATGAAAATTATGAAAAAAGTCAACCACTTGTAAAAAAGATATTCAAAAACTTACAGAAGAAAATAACTTCTTAAAATTAGAATTGGGAAAGGTAAAGCTAATGGCTTCATAAAATGCCAAGAAATTATAAAACAAAATCCAAGGACATTTTAGTTTTTGAGAAAGCATTAATTCAGAGACCCTTTGATCAGAATTTTCTTTAAAAAAATTACTTGCCTAAGAATTTAATATTGAAAACTTGTCCATTGATTGGGGGATGGCTAAACAAGCTCTGGTATATGACTATAATGGAATATTATTGTGCTGTAAGAATAACAAACATAATGATTTCAGAAAAACCTGCAAAGAGTTAAATGAACAGATGGAAAGTGAAGTGAACAGAATTAGGAAAATGTTGTACATGCTGACATCAATATTGTTCAATGAAGAACTGTGAGTGACTACTATTTTCAGCGATACAATGATTTAAAATAATCCCAAAAGACTAATGATAAGAATACTACCTGCCTTCAAGGAAAGAAGTGATGTTATTTGAATATAGACTGAAGCATGCTATTTTTCCCACTTTCATTCTTTTCCTTTTATTTGAGTCTTGTACAAGATGATCAGTATGAAAATGTTTTACATAATTGTGCAAATATGACCTATTTCTGATTGTTTCTCTTAGGGATGGGAGAGGGGAAGGAGACTAGGAGGCAGGGATAGAATTTGGATTTCAAAACTTTTTTTTTAAATGTTAAAAATTGTTTTAACAGGGGCACCTAGATGGTGTAGTGGATAGAGCACCAGCCCTGAAGTCATGAGTACTTGAGTTCAAATCTGATCTCAGATTCTTCAACACTTCCTAGCTATATAATCCTGGGCTCAGGGAAAAAATTGTTTTAATATGTAATTGGGCTAACATATATATATACATATATATACATATATATATACATATCTATACATATATATATATATATTCTCTAGCCTAAGAGAAATAAAATATACCTAGCTTCTCCATTTCTCCCTCTGCCCTGAAGTTGAATTTTTCTGAAATTTTGACCTTAACAGGAATAAGAAAGACAATATGCCCAGTGTTATTTGTGGCAAGTAATTCTTTCTGTTCTCTTCATCCTTTGAGAACAACAGTAGAATAAAGAATAGGAAAAGAACTAATAAAAATTTTGCAGATAGATGAAAATTTGCAGATAAATTATTTGAGCTAACATAATTCTTGGTGGCTTATGAAGCATTCATCAAAAATTAATTTTGGTTAAAGACTTCCATGGCTAGAGATGGAAAATGTGTTGGCAAAGCTTAAAGCTTCAATATTTCAAAGATCTTGGCAATGTAAAGTACTATTTTGTTGGGCCAGCATATAAAAAACCCAACATTGCTGAGCAAAATTATCTGAGTTAATATGAAAGATTCCTAAATAAATAAAATAATGGGATCCCATTATTTCCATCCCAAGTGTATGGGAATCGCCTTGAATCACCTCATTGATGAAAAAAAGCCAAGTCTATCACAGTTGATCACATAATCTTAATGATACTATGTACAATGTTCTCTTGGTTTTGCTCACTTCACTCAGCATCAGTTCATGCTAGGTCTTTCCTAGCTTTTCTGAAATTAGCCAGTTCATCACTTCTTATAGAACAGTAACACTCCATTAAATTCATATATCATAACTTATTCAGCCATTCCCCAATGGATGATTATCTACTCAATTTCTAGTTCCTTGCCACTATAAAAAGGACTGGAGGTGGGGGGAATAAAGCTTTGTATTGGCATTTTTGAAAAGGGTTGTTATTTTTTCTAAAACAAACAAACTTAGTAACTATACCTTTTATAAGGATTATAAAGATTTCCCTAAAACTTTCTTCAAACTGCATTTGAGGGTTTCCTCTTGAGTGGTAATCCTTTTATGACAATCTCCTAACTTTACCTTTACCATATGATAAAAAGAATTGAATTTGAATGTCAGTCCTATCAATTTCCACTATGACCTTAGGAAGAATCACAAAATCTCAGAGTTTAAAGTTCTTAAACCACATTACAGTGGAGTCCTGGTTCTGGAGTCAAAAGACCTCAAATTCAAATACCATCTTTAATCTTTCATCTCCTTGGTCCTCAGTTTTTCTCATTTGTAAAATAAGAAAGTTGGACTAGATGGTATTAGAGTTCCTTCACTGTTCTGTGAACCTGAGAAGTCATCTACTCCAACTCATACCTAAATAAGAATTCTTTCTTCAAATATCTGAAAAATTATTATCAAGCTTTGCTTAGAGATTAATGGTGATCCAACTAATTTTTGAAGTAGCTCATTATGTTTATGCAGAATACAGTGGACAGAAATTTCTTGATTATGTCATATCTAGATTTACCTCTGTGCAACTTCTGCCCATTGATCTAGGGATGTGCTACAGCTAGGTTGTACTTGTGAAAATCAGCTATTGAATTTTCAATGTTAGCTTTTACACCCCAGAAATTAGCAAACACTACAAACTGGGGCTTGAATTATTGTTTTGTCGATTGTCTAGATTTAAGAAATCAATGAAGAAAATATTTTAATCAGTTTAATCTTAAAAGTGTATCATATCCAGCAGTATTTCTACTTGGTCTATATCCCAAAGAGATCATAAAAGAGAGAAAGGGACCTACATGTGTAGAAATGTTTGTAGCAGCCTTTTTTATAGTGTCAAGGAACTGGAAATTAAGTAGATGCCCACCAGTTGGGGAATGGCTGACTAAGTTATAGTGTATAAATGTAAGGGAATAATATTGCTCTATAAGAAATGAGGAACAGACTGATTTCAGAAAAGCCTGGAAAAACTTACATGACCTGAAGTGATATGAATAGAACCACAAGAACCCTGTTCCCAGTAACAAGACAATGAGGTGATTCAAGTGGTATCTTAATTGTAAGTGGAGATAAGGGAGAGAACCTAGAACTCAACAATTTTAGAAACAAATGTGGAGATTCAATGGAAGTTCTAATAGACTTGGGATGGAAAGTACCATTTCATCCAGAGAAAGAACTATGGAGACTGAATGTGGATCAAAGTATAATATTTTCACTTTTTTGTTGTTGTTTGCTTATTTTTCTTTTTCCTTTCTCATGATTTTTTCCTTTTTGATCTGATTTTTCTTGTGCAGTGTGATTAATATGGAAATATATTTAGAAGAGTAGCACATGTTTAACCTATATTATATTGCTTTCTGTCTTGGAGGGAGAGGGGGAAAATTTTAGAACACAAGGATTTGCAGAAGTGAATGTTGAAAACTATCTTTACATGTATTTGGGGAAAATACTACTATAATATAAAAAAATCATGTATTTTTTTCAGAGAATCATTTGTTATACATTTATTCACACATCCCTGCATTTTATTCTCATTCTGCCCTTAAAACTAAGCAGACAATCTCTAGCCTTTCAAATAATTGAATGAAGATAGCCGTTGCGGGCCCATTGTCCTCTACAATTTTTCTTTTCTTAAGGCCAGACATCTTAAGTTCTTTTTTTTTTCTTTTTTCTTTTTTTCTTTTTGCTGAGGCAATTGGAGTGATTACTGTCTTAATTCTAGGTAGCTTATTTTGAAAGAAAATCATTAAGTTGAGAAGTCTCAAGAAGACAATTAGAATTGGAAAAGGCCCTTCACCTCATAAAACTCCATGATTGGCTGAAAGAACTTAAGAGGATAGAGCACCATCCCTGCAGTCAGTAGGACCTGAGTTCAAATTTGACCTCAGACACTTAACACTTCCTAGCTGTGTGACCCTGGACAAGTCACTTAACTCCAATGGCTTAATTAGGGAGGAGCAAGATGAGACTATCTTTCCAATAATTCTGTACATTATTCCTTTCTTAATATATACATATATATATATATATATGTGGTTTTTTTTTTCTTTTCTTTGCTGAGGCAATTGGGGTTAAGTGACTGTGTGACAGTCAGGAAGTATTAAGTGTCTGAGGACAGATTTGAACTCAGGTCCTCCTGACTTCAGGGCTGGTGCTCTATCTACTGCACCACCTAGCTTCCCCGCCATCATATATTTTTGACTCATAATTTTACTCCATCAAGAATAGCCAGATCTTTTAAAAAAATTTGTTGTGTAGCTACCATTGCATCACACTTCATATTTGTGAAGTTGATTTTTAATGCAAATATAAACTTTTATATTTATTCCTATTAAATTTCATCTTACTAAATTTGGCCCATTTTTCTAGTTTATCAATACTGACTTTGGCAACCAAACTGTTAGCTATATCTCTCAGTTTTGTGTCTTCTGCTATGCTATATCTTTGCCCAGTCACTAATGGCATAGAGACAATCCTTAGATTCTTAAGATACACTACTTTTTTATGTTGATACCAAACCATTAATCATTATTTTTTGGATTTAGCCATTCAACAAGTATTAAAGTCACTCAACTATTCCATACATCTCTTTTTCTTTTCCATAATAATAACCTGGGAAAGTTCATCAAATTTTTTGATAAAATTCAGGTGGACTAGGTCCTCAGCTTTCCTATGCCATACCCATCTAGTGTATAAAAGAGAAAAAGGGAGGGAAGCAGGGAGGGAGGGAGGGAGGAAGAGAAAGAGAGAAAGAAAGGAGAGAAGGAAGGAGAAAGATCAAAATAATGATATTGGGTTATTGATTGATGTTGTTTATAGTGATGGGACAGAGTGTTGCAGTTGAAGTCAGGAAGATCTAGCTCAACTCCCAACTGTGATACTTTCTAATTTTGTGAATACAGGCAGTTCATTTAACATCTTTCTACAATTCCCTAGAAGTTACTTAATAAATTTTGGCTTGTAGCAATAGTGGATGGGATTGGAAGTTCCATGACTTTTATATATTTGAGTAAGAATACCAAATCTCTAAAATATCAAAATTGTGGCTTACGCAAAGAGCATACAAATGTAGGTAAAAGTTAAGTGTAGCACATTTCCAATGACAAATTACAAATGAGAAACAACAACAACAATAAAATATAAGAGACAGGAACAGAAAAGGCAGTGGAACAATATATCACTGGATCAAGAAGTAAGTGATAGACAGCCTATATGCTGTATTGGTATGCTCATAATGGTAAGATAATTGGAGAAAGTTTATTGCATGGGGAGTATTTATGGGAGGACATGAAAGGAAACACACAGATAAGTTTTAGCCTGGCCATTGGAAGTGGTGCTCACAAAGCCATAGAAGTTTATAAAAGAAAGGACTTTGGAAATAATCTATTCAAAATATTAAAATAGAGAAACTAAGACATAGATATGCTATTAAATATTCAAGAGGATATAAGATATAATTGATATGGAAATTTTCCTCTGCATTTTGCGACCAAGATCAGTCTTCCTATCTCCCAAAGAGGTTCTGAGATCACACAAGCCTGGCACAATACACGGGGCTTTGTCAAATTCTCTTTGGCTTATTAATGCCATTATCCTAGAGCAAAATTCTAGGGAAATCTTTACTTAGAAAGTAATTATTTTCTAATCAAGGTGCTTTTTAAATTCTTTTCACTTCTTTATGATGATTTATTTATATAGATTTCACTTCTACATTAAATTATTGGAATCTATTCTAATTTCTTTTTGCCATCCATATCCAATTTACATTATCAATGACTCATTTAAATAGGTCAAATTAAAGTTGTTTTAATTGCATGCCATATCTTTTTTTCTCATTTTATTATTTTTCTATCTTTGTAGTTATTGGTATCTTAGTTTTAACAAATTGATAGTCAAATCAGACAAAGGATTTAAGAAAGTCTCCCATATAAGTATAGATTATTTCTTGTCTGCTAAAATATTACTACTTTTTTATTTCTTAAATATTAGATGGCACACACTATATCCAACATCTTCCAATTCTTTTCTCAAGATAAATATTCATTTATAGTGTTTTTCTTCAAAGATGAGACAAAGAGATAACTTGTAAGATAATATTTTCTTTTTATCTTTGTGGTCTACTGACTCCTTTCTTTGCCTTTCCAAGGAGAACCTATGAGTTATCTTTCCATTGATGTACATTTTCCTTCTCCTTCTTTTATTCATTTGTAATGAAAATGTAAAGAATGGATAATATTCAGTTCTTTTAGTAAGGAGAGAAGAGAATAAACATTTACAAAACACTTGCTAAAATGCTCATGGAAACTGTGGAAAGATAGCAAATAAGAAAGGAAAGTACCTGGTTTGACAAATTTCCTTAACAAATAACTTAAAATTATGCCTTGAAGTAAATTTTAGAGCAGCAGAAATAATTGAAAGATGGGATAAAGAAGCCATATAGCCTAAGACAATTTGGGAGGACATTAGAAAATGCCTGACCTCCCTGAGTGGGAGTCTAGTCTAGTCTGATTGAAGTATTGATACAATATTCTGGGGACAATTGTGTAGGCAATCACCTTAGCTCCAGGAACTTTTACCCCTAAGAGGGTGTGGGAATTAAGTAACTTACTGGGGATGATTGTGGGGACTCGTCACTGGTGCTGGATGTGGGACTCAGGCATTGACCCAACAGAATCCCATGCTACGGCGGTAGGAGAGAAGGACACATATTAGTTAGTGAAGTAGCAGAAGGGCAGAAGCCCTGCTGTGGTCACTGGCAGGAGAGTGGAATCCCTGGCTTTGGTTCTTGGATAGAGGGGAGAATTGATTCTGAGGGACCATCAGGAACAAGAGCATTTGCATTTGGTGCTGGAGGCCCTGGTAGCAACTAAGGGTGGAAAAGAATATCTGAAGTCACTTACAGACCAAGGAATAAGCTGGAGGAGCAGCAATCACACCTGACCTTGTAACAATGGAAGAATCAAAGGTTCTCAGATAGAGATATTATATTCAAATATAATATTCTGAAGAGCAAAGGGGCAGGATTTACAATCAAGAATAAACTGCCCATCCTGCAAGGAAAACAGCTGATATTTAATAAGCTAAAGAACTTTCAGGTATTCTTGAGAAAAAGACAGAACAGAACAGAAATTTTGATTTAGAAGAATCAAGAGAAACATAAGAAAACAAACATGAAAGAGTAATTATAAATGAATTAATAAGGTTAAACTAGGTTAAAATAATTCTCATATGGGGAAAATACTATGGGTAACTTTTATAAATATTATTATTACTAGGGTAGTTTAAAACTGTATATAAAATTTGAGGGCTTGGAGTTGAGTCAATTATGATGAGATGATCCTAAAAAGTAAAATTGGGTGAGGAGGAATAAAATAGAGCAAATTATCTCATTCAAAAGAAGCATGAATGGAAGAACTGTTACAGTGAAGGGGAGAACAGAGTGAGTGGCAGGTAGTAAAGGAACCATATTCTCATTGAAACTAGGTTAAAAAGGGAACAAAATACACATTTAGTAGGGTATAATATAGGAGGCAAGGGATTAAGACAAAGGAGGAATTCTTAAATAAATATATGGCTTAGGGAGATAGTAGTCAAAGTAATTTGGATTTCTGAGGAGGGATAGGATAAAAAGAGAAAGTAGGATAAACAGTGAGGAAAAATAGAATGGAAAGGAATATATAATTAGTAATTATAATTTTGAATGTGTATGGAGTGAACTCACTCATAAAACAGAAACTGATAGCAATATGGATGAGTGTTTATGAGAAACACATTTTAAAATGATACACACATAGAGTAAAAATAAAGGGCTGGAGTGGGATGTGTTATTTTTCAGCTGATATAAAAAAAAGCAGGAGTAGCAATCATGATTTTTTTTGAGAGTTGAAAGTGTGGATTTTATCTATCTATCTATCTATCTATTTATTTATTATAACTTTTTATTGACAGAATATATGTCTGGGTAATTTTTTACGACATTATCCCTTGCACTCATTTCCCTTCCCTCCCTCCACCCTCTCCCCTAAATGGCAAGCAATTTTATACATATTAAATATGTTATAGTATAACCTAGATACAATGTATGTGTGCAGAACTGAACAGTTCTCTTGTTGCACAGGAAGAATTGGATTCGGAAGGTAAAAATAACCTGGGAAGAAAAACAAAAAAATGCAAACAGTTTACACTCATTTCCCAGTGTTCCTTCTCTGGGTGTAGCTGATTGTGTCCATCATTGATTGATCAATTGGAACTGAGTTAGATCTTCTCTATGTTGAAGATAGCCACTTCCATCAGAATACATCCTCATACAGTATTGTTACTGAAAAGTATAATGATCTCCTGGTTCTGCTCATTTCACTCAGCATCAGTTCATATAAGTCTCTCCAAGCCTCTCTGTATTCATCCTACTGGTCATTTCTTACAGAACAAAAATATTCTATAACATTCTTATACCACAATTTACTCAGCCATTCTCCAATTGATGGGCATCCATTCAGTTTCCAGTTTCTGGTCACTACAAAAAGGGTTGCCATGAACATTTTTATACATATAAGTCCCTTTCCTTCCTTTATGATATCTTTGGGATATAAGCCCAGTAGTAGCACTGCTGGGTCAAAGGGTATGCACAGTTTGATTACTTTTTGGGCATAATTCCAGATTGCTCTCTAGAATGGTTGGATCCATTCACAATTCCACTAACAATGTATCAGTGTCCCAGTTTTCCCACATCCCCTCCAACATTCATCATTATTTTTTCCTGTCATCTTAGCCAATCTGACAGGTGTGTAGTGGTATCTCAGAGTTTTCTTAATTTGCATTTCTCTGATCAATAGTGAGCATTCATGATCTTAACAAAGTTAAAGCTAAACTATATTTAATTAAAAGAGAAACGGGGGAATACACACACACACACACACACACACACACACACACACACACACACACACAATCTGTGTCTGAGGCACTTTCCCAAATGGTTTTATAAATGTTGCATTTGCTCTTCACAATAACCTTATAAGGTAAAATCTATCTTTAGAGGTTAAAAGACTTGCCCAAAATTACAGAGTGTCTGAGGCAATATTTGCAGTTAAGTTCTCCCTGACTCCAAGATCAACTCTCTATGCACTGTGCCACCAACTGACTAGTAGTACATCCCCAGTTAATAAGTTTAGAGTACTGACAGTTAAAATAAATTTTATCGATATCTGATCTACTAAAAAAAACCCACAAAGTAAAAACTGTTATTTTTAATAAACTCTGTTCCCTTTTTACCACACCATCGCTGTAGAATTCTGATGATGGTGAAGTAGGATTGAGGGTACACTCTAAGTTCATGGATTCCCATGATCAAAGATTTCACCATCAAGTGGCTAGACAAATCACGATGAGCCTTTCCATATTTAGCAATGCTGGTCCTCAGAAAGTGTTTAGTTATTTTTGTTTTGTTTTGCTTAGAATTGTACTAGAATATACTATTTTAGCATGGCAGAAACTGCCATTATTATATCCTTTAAGAGATCATGTCATGATGAAGCACTGGAATAAGATTTTGTGCATATGATATTAATTTTAATTCCAACAATAACAACTATGTAATCCTATATAAAATTCTCTTCTAATTACAAAGGTCTTTATGATTGGCAAAATCTTAGGCTGGCTTATATTTTACTGTTGTGGAATTCTCTGATGTTAGAACTTCTTCCATCAATGTAGATTAGTCTTTATAACCACTTACTATAAATAATGAGCTTGCATACTAATTAACATTGATTATCTCAGTAATAAGTAGACTATTTTGAATCTTCTACTTTTCACCACAGTTTTACTATGGGATTAAACAACCATATTGCTCAGGATCAATACACAAACATTTCCTTGGGCAACTACAGGGCCTAGTTAAAGCCACTCATTAATTGATCAAACCTCATTACAAAGAACTCCTTTTCTTGGATGCTCAAATGCATTAAAAAAAATAATGAAGTCACTCATGTGAACTAACCCTGCAATCGATTTAAGATGCTATAGATTTTTAGGAAAAAAAAACTATTTCCTACTTAGAAAAAGGCACTATAGCTATAGGGTAGAAATAGATTAATTTAAGTGGGAAGATTTAGATTTATGCAATAACTCTACCATTAACTTGCTGTGGAAATTTGTATGCAGAGATATGACTCCAGGATTTGGCACAGGACTTTGAACACACTAGGTGCTTAATGAATGTTTGCTGAATTGAATTGCCCCAAATCCCAAAATAAATTAGTGATAGTGCCACAAAAATGTTTTTTTCGTTGGACAATATAAAAGCTGTCATCTACTCATATATGTGTTACCTTGAGTGCTTACACAGGAGCCAGGGAGAGTCTTACCTAAATTTGGGAAAATATAGAAAAGTTGTTTCTAAATTATATTCATGGAATGAAGCACAGTTAACTCTGGTTAGGATAAAATGAACCAAAAGAAGGACTTATCCTTTCTGACTCACTATCAAACCTAGATTTTAAGCTATTTGAAGGATCCTAAACTCATTACAATAAAAATGGCAATCTTTGTTATCTTGCAATTGTGATTTAAGCCTTGAGCCCATGATATAGAAGACTTGATGCATCTTTTAATTTCTGAGATAACTCTAAGGGAAATATCAAATGAACCATATTCAATCATTCCTGGACTGAAATATCAGTACAAAATTTGATAAAGTACAAATGGAAATTAATCAAATGACTTTAGAGCATTTATATTTCTTTAAGATTCTGACTCCCATGCAAAAAAAAAAAAAAACAACCCTGTAGTTTTGTTTTAAGTTGACAATGTATTTGTTTTCTCCATGTGAAGAATGTTTATTGAATTTTCTTTTTATTAAATAAAAGAATTGTTGATATATGGATGAGTAGTTTCATTTCTGGAAAAAGTTTAAAAACAGACTAAAATGTAAAGGTGATTTTGTGCATGTCCAACTTCTCACTGTCAATGAAATACTTTTATAAAATAGGAAGAATTTGAGATTCACAAGAATCTATTTTGTAAGTTAAGTATATTTTATTTATAGTTACTTTCTATTTATGGAAAAGTTCACAAAGAAAAATAGAGCCTTAAAATGGAAAAAATTCTGCAAAATTATGCCAACATATACTCAACTTCATAGTTTCTGAATTAAAAGTTAATTTAAAAGTCTGACTTTCTTTTATACTTTGAGTTGATAAATGATGTTACTTTTTATCTAGTAACTTATCTCATTTTTCTGCAGAAATTTAAATGAAAATTTAACAACTCAAGATGTGATAATATGTGTGAAAAATACTGTGAGGAGTGAAAAATGCTATTGAAATATAAGGTGATAATATTTTACTTAAGAACGGCACGGTTATAAGAAATCATATATAACAAACTCATAGAGAAGTCTTCTCACTGAAAATAATACTCTTATCAAAAAATATGCAAAGTCTATACAAATTTTCCAAAAAATGAATCTTATCTTGAACTTATTTTGTAGATTGTATTAAAAAAGCAGTAGTCACTGAAAGTTTGATTCTCCATTGTTCATTTTGTGGTTGTACCGATCAAGACAAAATAATATCGAGGATAAAGCAATTCAGTATTTCCTACTCTAGATCAGGTCAAAAGCTCTGATTCTGGAAGCTCTTACTTAGACTACACTTCAGGATCCAATGAAAAGAATATAGGAAACATTGCCAGGATAATAGAGCTAAGGGGAAACTCATAAACAAAGAAAATTATGAAATGAAAAAAAAAACAAACCACCCACAGAATAGGTCAGTAGGACTTCAGTGCACAGTGCCCTAATATTCTGCTGGTTATTTGCATGGGCAGGTGATAACTCTTCTTTCACCAGCACTACCACTGCTCACCTATGCTTATTGTTTGCAGTTTTGTAGAAGTCAAAGTAGTAAAGAATCCAAGGTAAGTTGGAGAAGTGCTGGTGGTATAAGTCCAGTCCATGGAGGACACAGCTCCAGAGAGCTAAGTATCAGATTGGCACAAAACAAGACAGCATCAGAGACTTGGAAGGAAGTTTATGGTGGATCCTGCTTCTCAGCCCAAAGACCCAGGATACCACCAAGTCAGGCCAACAAAACCAGTCAAAACTACAGAAGAATTCCAAGTTAGCATATCACCCAAAACTAGATAATGAGGTTTGCCAAAGGAATCAATATGGGTCACTACTGAGAGCAGTGGGGTTCTTCAGCTACTCCAAGTTATCTGATTTCCTAATGCCATCCTGAGGTCCAGGCTACAAGATCTAGGACACCAACAATTTCACAATTTTGCCAATTTTCCATAGTTACCTGGGTATATGTTCAAGTAAACTCTTATATTAAAAAATTACTAGTGTGCCTTGGGGTATATCAAATTAACTTTAAAGCTTTTAAAAATAAAGTCAAAGGAAGTAGGAATAAAGAACATTTTTAAATACTGAAAATACTTATAATTTTGTCAAAGCATCCTACCATTATCATTAACAAATATAAATTAATTGCCTGCTTTGTGAAAGGCATCTTGCTATGTATTTTAGATGGAAAGATGCAAAGAACAGGATACATACAGTATCTTCTTTAAAGGAATTTATAATCTAATTGTTCAAGAGGACATACACTCCAAAATATGAATAGCAATTCAAAATAGCATGAACTAAGTGCTGAGCGAGTGCTACACACAACTTATTAAAGAACTTCAAAGGAAGACATGATAATCAAATTTTAGGATTATGGGGGAAATTGACATAATGCAGACTTTTAAGGATTTAGAGCTAGAATTAAAGAGTTTAAATAGTCTCCAAAGAGAGAAATTTGGAAATGTGCTCAAAAAGTTGTCAAACTGTGCATATTCTTTGATCTAGCAGTGTTACTACTGGGCTTATATCCCAAAGAGATCTTAAAAGAGGGAAATGTGCAAAAATGTTTGTGGCAGCTCTTTTTGTAGTGGCCAGAAACTGGAAATTGAATGGATGCCCACCAATTGGAGAATGGCTGGGTAAATTGTGGAAATGAATATTATGGAATATTATTGTTCTGTAAGAAATGACCAGCAGGATGAATACAGAGAGGCTTGGAGAGACTTACATGAACTGATGCTGAGTGAAATGAGCAGAACCAGGAGATCATTATACACTTCAACAACCATACTGTATGAAGATGTATTCTGATGGAAGTGTATATCTTCAACAAAGAGAAGATCTAACTCAGAACTATCAGCTACACCCAGAGAAGGAACACTGGGAAATGAATGTAAACTATTAGCATTTTTGTATTTCTTCCCAGATTATTTTTACCTTCTGAATCTGATTCTTCCTGTGCAACAAGAGAACTGTTCAGTTCTGCACACATACATTGTATCTAGGTTATACTATAACATATTTAATATGTATAAGACTGCTTGCCATTTAGGGGAGGCGATAGGGGGAAAGAGGGGAAAAGTTGGAACAGAAGTTTTTGCAAGGGTCAATGTTGAAAAATTACCCATGCATATGTTTTGTCAATAAAAAGCTATAATTTAAAAAATATCTCCAAAGGACAAAAACAGGAATTTGGATAATCTCTAAAATTACATAAAGCCATCTAATCTTAAGATAATTATATTTGCTTAAATATACATTAAATTTATATGTGGATATAGATATAAATATTTTATATATGTAGATGCATAGATATAAATAACTAGATATGCAGATAGAGATATAAATATATGTAGATATATGGATATATTTAGATATGAATATATGTAAATATATAGATATAAATCTACAGATTGAGTCACACAAGATAGAATGAATGCTTGATTAAATTAAACTGTCTGGGGATACAGAATGGGGAACACAAACCATGGAATTCATAATGCAGAATTTCAGAGTTGGAAGGAACTTTATAGACCATCTCTTCTAAGCCATCCTCAATAATAATTCATTTTGTAACATTTCTGCCAAGTGATCATCCAGCCATTACTTGAAAACCTCTAGCAAGGAAGAACCTACTACCTCCTGAGCAAACCATTTGCCCTCCATTTGGAGAGCTCTAATTATCTCTGTTGTTTTGTGACTGTTGAGTCATTTTCAATCCATTTGACTCTTCATCTTGCCATTTGGAGTTTTCTTGGCAAAGATAGTGGAGTGATTTGCTATTTTCTTCTCTAGCTCATTTTACATATATGCAACTGAGGCAAACAGGGTTAAAAGATTTGCCCATAATCACACAGCTAGTCAATGCCCAGGATCATATTTGAATTCAGGAAGAAGAACCTTCCTGATTCCAAGCCAGGCATTCTATCTAATGCACCACCAAGTTACCCCAATTGTCTCTGGACAATTGTTTCTAATTCAGCTCCTTGGAGTTAAGCAGGAAATCCTTTTCCTACATTCTATTTCATCACAAACATAAAAAAAAGCTATCATGTTTGCCATTAGTCTTTTTTTTTTTTTTTTTTTTTAAAGAGACTACACACTCCCAGTTCCTTCAATCTGTCCTTACAAGGCTAGATATCAAGATCTTTACCCATCCAGGTTGTCATCTCCTGGACATCCTATAATTTATTAATATCTTTTCACTGCAGTTAAAAAAACTTTTTGTCAAACCATTTCTCTACCAGATCTTTTACTTATAATATTGATATTTTCACTCCATATATAAGATAATATTTTCTTTAAATTAATCTTACTAGATTCAGGCCAAGCCTCTAGCCTCTTGAGATATTTTTTGGATCTTTATTGTCATCTAATATCTAATTTTGTTTCAATAACAAATTCCATAAACAAATTCATCCAAATCATTGATAAAAATGTTGACCTATGCAAAGCCAAGCATAGATCCCCAAGGCACTCCAGTAGAAAGAAACTTTCTACTTTGACATACAATTATTAGTGATTACTTTTTAGGTCCAGATTTTAATAAATTCCAAATTCATTTAATTATTTTTCATCATGGAAAGGAGAAAACACTAATTTATTTATGATTATGGCAACAGAAGGTAAGTTATGAGATTCCCAGTAAGATAGGCTCAATGACTTGGTCAACAAGAATTTATAATATTCCTTTTATGTGCTGAACACATGGGATATAAAGACAAGAGTGACACCATCCCAGCCTTCAAATTTATTTACGGGGGGGGGTATTAACAGAATAATAAATATAATATTAAGAGCTGAGTTGCCCAAAATCAAAGAGGATTTTGTTGTTTTAGTCTAAAAGCATGAGATTACAGCTTTAACTAGAAAGTATCTTAGAAGCTAAGTAGCCCCTACCGTTTCATTTTACTAATGAGGAAATGGAAGATTGACTTGCCCAGTGTCACACAACTAATAAGTAACAGAGGCAGAATTTGAATTTAGGTCCAACACTCATTCTACTACATTTCACTCACTGCCTGAAGCTTTTTGAGCAGAGGAATGAGGAGAATGGATTGGAGCAGGATAATAGAGGCAGGGAGCCAATTAGAAGGCCATTGCCACAAGCCAAGTGAAAGATGATGTGGGCCTGAATTAGAATGACTGTAATATAAATAGAAATATTGAGGAAGTAGGATTGATGAAACTTGGCAACTAATTGCAGGTTTCTGGACAGTGTTTATGTTATTCAGATTCATTATGACTCCCTACTGTGTATGTTGAGTCATTTTTTAACTCTTTCGAACCCTTAAACTTCAGGCCACCCTCCTCTTCTCAATGATAAGGGCTTTTCTTTCATTTGTTTCTTTTGTTTTGTAGGTAATATTTTCTCTCCTGATTCCAGACAGTATCCTTTCAAGTCAAGGAAAAAAACATTAACCAAGGGACAGAGGACAAATACAGCTTTAAAAGGTAACATCAATCAATCCAAGTATCTTCTCAGTCCAAGAGTTGAATGAATTTGTTGGTTTGTATTCCCTGTGCCTTTTGTTACTTTGTTATAGAAATTCAGTGACTTGTATTAAATAAGAAACAGTTCATTTTGAAATTTGATTTGAGGGAAGACTAATATATGGTTAAGAATTCTCAATAAGACCACAGCTAATGTTCATAGCTGCTTGGTTATAGATTTTTGTATTTAAAAATTAATGTGATCATAATCTAC
Organism: Sminthopsis crassicaudata; assembly: GCF_048593235.1. Classification (NCBI taxonomy): domain Eukaryota; kingdom Metazoa; phylum Chordata; class Mammalia; order Dasyuromorphia; family Dasyuridae; genus Sminthopsis; species Sminthopsis crassicaudata. The sequence continues at coordinate 263,467,930 of NC_133618.1, read as the reverse complement.
AAATAAACTTATTAGTTACCACTGGGATGTAAATAAAACCTAATATTTTTAGTGGGGAAAAAAAGATGAAACTTAAGATGCTTGTCCATTCTGGACTTGTACTGAGGCAATCTGGGTTTTTATCAGTCTTTGCCATTACTAGTTACATAACCTCTGGAAAGCCATTTAACCATTCTAAATCTTAATATCCTAAGTTGTAAAACAGAGGAAATGATATTTGCATTTGTTTTGACAAAATAACATGTCAATTACTATCATTGTTATGTGTGTCCTCAGCCCTGGAAAAGGCTTTGAGGCTTAAAAGACTGTTGCCTTTAATAATCTGATGAACTAGATGCAATATAAATTATGACATAAAAGATACTTTTCATCTATCATTTTTTCCCTTAATCCTCTCTCTTGAATAGGGTTGAAGAAGGAGAGACAAAGCACAAATATAAATGGCTTATGCATAAATGGCTCTGCAACTTTCCCTTTTCCATCTCATCCCCTTTTGTCACCTGCGTTTTTCTCTCAACCTGACTTTCTTTCCTTATAAGTCAAGCCAACTAGAATTCTAAGAGACAGTCATATTAATGAGGACACAAATCAAACAATGGACTTTTGGGGAAAGATTGCAGGTAACCAGCATTGTCAATTAATGTAATCATTATTATAAAAATTATTTTGAATTTAACAAACACCAAATTAAAAAAAAACATTTTTATATACAACATAGAACAGAAAAAGACTATGGTACTTTAAACTGAATCCCTATCATATGTGTATTGCTTTTTCCTTTTAAGTATATTATAAATTCAACATATAACTTTCAAAGCTGTCCTATTTGTCTTTGTTTATGTTTAACCTTGCTTCTATCCTCTTCTGTGTATTTAAGAAATGTTTCAATAATTCTCTTTGGGGAGAGGGGACTCATATTATGAACTATTATGGACCCCTTTCCTCCCTCTAACCTTCTCACTAAATTGAAAACAAAGAAAAAAGTATCCTCACAGCAATGATCCTTAGGACTACAGTAACTCAAAGCTAGAAAAAAAAACTTATTTTTTTTTATTTTAAAGCTTTATATTTTCAAAACATATGCATAGTTTTCAACATTCACCCTTGCCAAACCTTGTGTTCCAATATTATTTTCTCTTTCCCTTTTCCCCAACCCCTTCCCTAGAAGGTAAGTAATTCAATATATGTTAAATATGTGCAATTTTGCTAGAAGAAGTCTTAGAGGCTGTCAAGTTGAACTTTTTCATTCACAAATCCTGAGATACCCAGGATTCAGAGAAGTTCAGACACTTGCCTAGGGTCACACAACAAAATAGTGATAGAGGTAAGTAGTTGTACAAGAAGTTATAGTCAAAGTTTGAATATTACACTCCCTATGGATTATTGAGGCTTTGAGACTCCATTGTAACATAGGAAACAAAATACGAATAATTAACTCACATTTGCATAGCATTTTGACATTTGCAAAACCTTTTCTTCTCAAGAAATCCATGAGGTAAATTCACCATAACATAGGGAATTTAATTTTCTGACATTGAAAATGTCATCTATAATTCATTCATTTTTCACCTGCATTCTTCTAAACATCTCCATCATACTCCAGCAACCTTTTCATTCTGGAAGATCATCACTTCAGTCATGTAATTTATAATTCAGAAGGACTTTCTGCCCCTGAGGTCTACCCTTTCGATGAGAGGGATGGAGGGTCTTTCCAAGAACTTCCATTTAAGGAGGGCACAGAGAGCAGCCCTTTATTTATTTCCCATAATACTATATCTCTCTCTTTTTTTAAAATAGTTTTTATTTACTAGATATATGCATGGGTAATTTTACAACATTAACAATTGCCAAACCTTTTGTTCTAATTTTCCCTCTCCTCCCCCTCCCAGATGGCAGGTTGACCAATACATGTTTAATATGTTAAATAAATTAAATACAATATATGTATATATGCCCATACAGTTGTTTTGCTGTCCAAAAAGAATTGGACTTTGAAATAGTGTACAATTAGCCTGTGAAGAACCCATAATACTATATCTCTCTGGATTTTTCCATCATGACTCCTGGACCAAGTACTTCCTACCCCCTACCCTCCTTTTTCTTTTGTATGTTTTCCCTATTAGAATACAAACTCTTTCAGGGCAAGGTTTGTGATTTTTGCTTTGTATTTGTATTTTAGCAATTACCACAGTGTCTGGCACATACTAAGTACTTTATAAATGCTTGGTGACTGTTTATTAACTGACTATTAAATTAATCTTTAATAGTCTCCCTTATTTTATACTTGCTGCTGTCATACATTACACACTAAACTGCTATCTATTCAGCCTAAATAAGTATCATATTAAAGTTATCCTAACACTCAATTCAATTAACACATTTTCATTTTGATATCTAATTCTTTTTATTACAATAATTACTATTTAAATATAAAGGACAGCAACAAACATCAACTAATTAATCATTTATTATATAATCTTGGAGCAAAGTAATTTTTTTTTAGTATAAATACAATAAAAAAAAGTAGTCCTTGTCCTCAAGGAGCTTGTATTCTTACATAAATTTAACATAAATATGTCTATTCACATATAGTTTGCTCCTATGCAAGCAGATTCAATTTTTACTTGAAAAAGAATTTGGGATAGGTCAAATCTATCTTTACTGATAACACAAAATAGATTAGAGGAGCCATATACAGGGAGATAATTGGGAAAGAAATGGATGGGACTAAATGCCTCTTGGAGGATTAACATTTAAGACCACATAACAGCAGCTTATATTTGACAGGCAGAATAGTTATCTGACTGAGGATATTGTGCAGAGGACAGGTTGTTTAATATTATGATTAATATTAAAAAGTTAGGATCATGGCAATGGATGTCAAAAGGAAAAGAACTAATTACATTTTGTCTTTTTTTGCTCAAGATATATATGCATACATACATATTTAACTAGATAGACATGATAGAAAATTTTAACAAAGTAAAAGGGGAGAATCTATTTATGCAACACTCAACTCTATTTTCAAAAAAGACCATCTTATCATACTTATTTTATCAAGTGACTAATTACTATTACTTCTTTTTAAATAGAAATATAGATGTATAAATATTACTATATAATTCATACACAAAGAAGATGAGTGATAAAAATCCAATTATCCTCCAAAGGTCCAATTAAAAATCATCTTAATATTTAAAATTTTTAAAAGAAACTAATAGTTGACAGAATTTTACATGTAGGCATCTTGCATTCATTTGATCCTTACAACAGCTCTATAAGATTGGTACTCAAGTATTAACAGCTTTATGTGAAAATAATCTAACAAAATTTCCTTCTCTAAAATTTTGAGTTTACTTTATTGTCTATCTGTACTATCTATCACATATAAATACATAGTTGGACAGACTCTATAGGGGTCTTTTTCAAGATGCTTATTGAAATTTGAGTAATATATATTCTTCTCCATTTTATCTTTCCTGTAAGAATGGACAGCTGAAACTCCTTTTTTTCTGTAAGCTCTATGTCCTATGGACTCATCTAATAAATCTGTAGGGCCCAATCCTAAATATCCATTGGAAATATTTCAGTTCCCTAGAGTCTCTTCTGGATCTCCTTTATCATAGTGATGAATATTTTCCACAAATGTAGATACATATTCTTGTTTTATGTCTCAGTGGATACCCTCATTTGCCTCATTTGGCATCTAAGTGATCCTACATTCTTTGAAGGTTATTCCAGAAGAAAATATTCTTCAATGATGTAAAGACTGCAGACAGTCTCAGGAGCAGTCCGAGAATGCTTTCTGAGAATAGGCTAACTAATCACCAGATTATACCTCCAGGCTATACCCTCATCCCACCTCCCTGCCCTGGCAAAAGTATGAAATTTGTAAATACAATCAACTTCTAGTACAATAGAATATAGAGCTAGATCAAATACGACTTTAGGAGTTGTAAGTGATCATACTGAGAGCAAGGAGAAGAGTTGTGCTTCAAAAGTTGGGCCACAGAGTACCTCCTATCATTCTATCACATTACACTATTTCCATTCAACATTGCTTTTTTTATGAATTGATATTTCAATAAGTTAGGAATAGATTAAAAATAGAAAAGATGGAGTAAAAATCCATAAATTTAATAACATGGAAATGGTATAGAAAAGAGTTCAAATTTATTACATCAAAAGCTCTATATTTATGAAGGATACAGAGAGAATAAAGAAGAAAAGATGTAGTACAAAGACTTTAGAAGAGACTTGAAACAAAAAGGTTAAAGTTAAGGTAAACTTCTTGGGAAAAGGTAGCATGAAAAAAAAGTTATCTAAAATTGGCTTACAGAGAGGGAAGATTCTGAAGCATAACCTTTGTACTTTATGTGAGGAAAGAGAAAGGTCATTAGAATATCAGAAACACAAAATTAATTAATTAAATTAATAAACAAATAATCAAAAAATGATCAGATGAACAAAGTAAGAAAGAAAAATTTAACAAGAAAACTTGATGAATTTTGGATAAAATATAGATATATCAATAATAGGTATTGGAAAGAGACTATTGGAATAGACTCACAACACAACAATATTTACTTAGAAGAAAACTAGGGTAAAAAAATCAAAATAAAAGAAGGCAGAATCAAGATGTTGGAGAAAAAGGAAGTGACTCACCCTCAAACCCCCTACAAACACCTTTAAATAATGCCATAAAACAATTCCTCAGTGGAAGAACCCACAAAAGGAAAGGGGAAAATAATTTTCCAGCAATAGACAACTTAGAAGATCAGGAAGAAAGTTGGCCACACTTAGTGAGAATGAAGCACCATATAGCACAGGCTGTTCTTAGATTGGGCCTCAGCAAACCAGGAGCAGGCTTTGAGAACCAACGGATCAAAGCAGGCTTCCAGAGCTCTCAGTCCAAGGATGGGGTGTTGAATAACTGACCAGAAGGAGACCATAAAAGTTTCTTTGGTAGCAGCAGGACTCTGTTGATTTGCCTATACATACTCAGATCTGGGTCATAATCCTTAGTGACAGTCCCAGAGTGAGGAGAAACACTGATACGAACAGAATTTGCAGCCACAGTGGAGCAGATAACTCTTGTCACAGTTTTAAGATAGGAAAGAGTGCTTGTGGTCACTCACAGACAAGAGCACAGGCCAGGATAATAATAAACACCTGTCCTTAGAGCATATCACCTTGGGAACATCAAAAACTTACAGGTCCCTAGAAGTATCTTTGAAAATAGCTACACAAAACCCCTAAAGCTTGGGACCGTACACTCTCTATCCTAGAGGTAGAGCCCCACTTTAACAGAGTTAAAAGTCAAGAAATTGACTGGGAAAAATGAGCAAATTAAAAAAAAAATTCTGACCATAGAAAGTTACTCTGGTGACAAGGAAGATCAAAATGCACATACGGAAGAAGATAACAAGGTCAAAATTCTAGCATTCAAAACCATTAAGAAAAATAAGAAATTATCTCAGAGCATGGAAGAGTCAAAAGTGATTTTGAATAGCAAATAAGAAAGGTAGAAGAAAAATTGGGAAGAGAAATAAGGGTGATGAAAGAAAAGCATAAAAAAAAAAAGCCAACAGCTTGGTAAAGGAGATGCAAAAAAAATTTCAAGAAAACATTTAAAAAACTGCAATAGCCCAATTGTAAAAGAGAAACAAACAAACAAACAAACAAACAAACAAACAAACAAAACAATGAGGAGAAGAATGTCTTGAAAAGCAGAACTGGCCAAATGGAAAGACAGGCACAAGAATTCACTGAAGAAGTAAAAAAGCTCCTTAAAAAGTCCAATGGAAAAGGAAGTATAAAAGTTCATTGAAGAAATAATTTCTTAAAAATTAAAGTTGAATATTTAACATGTATGAGACTGCTTGTCATCTAGGGGAGGATGTAGAGGAAGGAAAGGGAAAAGTTGGAACAGAAGTGAGTGCAAGGGACAATGTTGTAAAAATTACCCATGCATATGTTCTGTCAATAAAAATCTATAATAAAAAAAGAAAAAAAATTAAAAGTTGAGCAAATGGAAACTAATGACTTTATGAGAAATCAAGGAACAATAAAACAAAACCATAGTAAAAGAATGGGAAAAACAATATGAAATATCTCATGGGAAAAACAACCAACCTGGAAAATTAATCCAGGTGGGTTAATTTTAAAATTATTGAACAACTTAAAATTTGTGATAAAATCTCTTCTTTCAAGAAATTGTCAAGGTAAACTGCCCTGATATTCTAAAACCAGAGGGTAAAATAGAAATTGAAAGAATCCATCAATCACTTCCTGAAAGAGATACCAAAATGAAAACTCCCAGAAATATTATAGTCAAATTCTAGAGGTAAAAGTAGGAAATATTACAAGCATCAAGAAAGGAACAATTCAAGTATTGTGAAGCCACAGTTAGGATGACTCAAGATTCAGCAGTTTCTTCATTTAAAAAATTGGAGGGCTTCAGATATGATTATTTTGGAGGGCAAAAGAATTAGGATTACAACCAAGAGTCACCTATCCAGCAAAACTGAACTTATTCCTTCAGAAGGAAAACACATATTCAATGAAACAGAGGACTTTCAAGTATTATTAATGAAAAGAACAGAGCTGAATAGAAAATTTGACTTTCAAGTACAAGTCTCAAGAGAAATATAAAAAGATGAACAGGAAAAGGAACTAGTAAGGGACTTAATAAGGTTAAACAGTTTACATTCCTACATGGAAAAATGATATTTGTAACTCATAAGAACTTTCTCATTAAGGCTGTTAGGAGTCTTTAGAGGAAAAAAACACAAGTGTGAAGTTATTATCAAAGGATGATATCTAAAAAAAAGAGTAAAATTAAATGATTTAAAAGAGGAATATGCTGTAAGAAATGGAAAGGGGGGGATAAAAATAGGGTAAATTATCTCACATAAAAGAGGCCAAAAAAAAGGCTTTTACAATGGAGGGGAAGCAGGGGGAAGTAAGGAATAAGTGAAGTTTTCATTGGAATTGGTTGAAAAAAAGAAACAGTCAATTTGGTATAGAAATCTATATTACCCTACAGAAAAGTAGGAGGCAAAGTAGATAAAAGATGGTAGAGATGGGGTTATAAAATGGAGGGAAGATTGGGGTAGGTGATAGTCAAAAGCAAAATACTTTTGAGGAGAGATAGGGTGAAGGAAAGAGAATAAAAATGAGAAGGGAAGAACAGGAAGAAGGGAAATATATTTAGCAATCATCATTGTGAAAAAAATAAAAGCAAGTATCTTTGATAAAGGTCTCATTTCTTAAATATATTGTGAACTGAGTCAAATTTATAAAAATAGGAAACATTACCCAATTGATAAATGATTAAAAGATAGAAATCATTTTCAGATGAAATAATCAAAGCTATTTATAGTGATTTGAGAAGATACTCTAAATCACTATTGATTGGAGTAATACAAATTCAAACAATCTAATTTTTAAAAAGGAGTGACATAATGAAATAAGAAAAAGAAAAACTAACCATTATGATGTATAAGAAAAAGACACCTAAAAATACATATAGAATGAAAATTAGTTGGGGCAGCTAGTTGGCACAGTGGATAGAACACTGGTCCTGAAGTCAGGAGAACCTGAGTTCAAATCTAGCCTCAGACACCTAACACTTATTAGGTATGTGACCCTGGGAAAGTCACTTAATGCCAATTGCCTCAAAAAAAAAAAGAATGAAAATTAATTAAGTTTAAAATTGTCTTTTATCTGATAATTACATGCCCACCCTCCAACAAAAAGCAAGAGATGTATCCATTTAAGAATAAAACCTCTTTACATTAGTAAAAAATAGAGAAGTTGTATTATGTTCAAAGGCACTATAGACAATAGGGGGAATAAAGATAAATATTAGATATATATGAGCCAAAAGAAATAGCATCAAAATTTTAAAAGAAAACTAATAACTAAATCAGAGAAAAATACAAGGATAGTAACATCATTTTAGAAAAAACACTTGGAGATGGATAGATCTAAAAGATACGAACAAATATATATATACATATATATATATATATATATATATGTATATATATATTTATAAGCAAGAATGTATATGTGTATGTATAATATATAAGTATATATACATAGATACATATTCTTATATATGTGCATAAAAGTTCATACATGTGTGTGTGTACATGTTGGAGAAATTAGATCTCAAAGACTGATGGCATTTTATGAGTGGTAAGATTATGTATATTTCTCAATATCTCATACTACCTTTACAAAAAGATATCATATTCTAAATTAGTTCCCCATGAGGCTAGAGACTGACCTCAAGGTTTCTATCATCTGACACCAAGAGCTACATGTTCTACCAATTTGAAGGCTGGAAAATGGGTTGTATCCCACTTTCTTCATAATAGCCAGTTATGGAACTTGCCTCTAAGACAATCATATCTGCTGTCATTTCTGTCTCCTCGCTCCCCATCTCACACTGAGAGGTAAACATCAAAACTCCTTCACTCTATCCCAGCTCTCTTTCAGCTCACAATCAGAAGTCTCAAGGAATTCATAATTTAATCCTGATTTGGCATCCAAAGCAGAAACTGCATAGATGCTATTGAGAAAATTCTAGTTCACTAAACCCTGCTAAAACCAATCCTGCCCACAGATAACTTTCTGGCTAAGCCAAGTGCCTTGTAGAGGGTGAATTCTGCACTCTAAAGCATTAATAAGTAGGTAAAACCCTACTTTCTTTATTTTTGGTTGGACAGCAGAATGGGTTCTGATAATGAGCAGGCAAGGTGGGTTCTGATAACTCACAAATATCATTATATTACATTTCTTTCCAAATTCCCCATAAAAAAAATTTCTGCAAGATTAGCAGCATACTTCTAACTAATCGGGTTCAACTATCCACTCTCCCTTATCCAATATAGCCAATAAATTACTAAATCTTAATTCTACTTCTATATCTTATCTGCCTCCTTCCCTCTACCCATACAGTGTCTACCCCAGTTCAGACTCTCACTACCTCTTACCTAAGCTAATTGCAGTTGCCCCCTTCTCCCTGCTTTGATTCTCTCCATTATCTGATCCATATCTCACAAAACTGCCAAAATGATTTTCCCAAAGTGAAAATATGACCATGTTACTTTCCTACTTAATAAACTCCAGTAGTTCTCAATGGTCTTTCATTTTTATCCTGTTTTTATTTTTTTTTCTGGAAATTTTAAAATGTCAATAATAAATAGCATAGCAGTACATGTACATAATTTACAAATAAGTAAAGCTATACATTGGAGTTGTATATTAAAAATGTTTGATTATAAAAAGTATGCAGTCATAGGAATTTGAAGGTCATAGTATTAGGGTACTGAAAAATTATTAACTAAATATAAAATTAAAAATAGCAAACACAGCCACTTATAGGCTAGAATGCAATAAAATAATAATAAATGGAACAAGGCAAAATATGGAGATTTGAATTTAATAACATCCTTAAATAACAAGGGGGTCAAAAAACAAATAATAGAGCAATAACTATGTTAAAAGTAATGATAATGTTGAGAAAATTCCTCAGAGAAAAAATATTTTATGAAATATAAATTAACAAAATATAAAAGATATCATGGAATTAAAAAATGAGACAATCAAAAAAAATACAAGAGGAAATCCAAAACATTAAAGAGAAATATATAAAATGGAAGAAATTTTAGCATTCATAAATATTTAAGATTACTTCTCTGAAAAAAAATTTACCTAAGCTGGCTTACAAAGAGAATTTCAAATTACTAAAATTAAAAAGAATATACTGAAGAAATAAAACAATAATCAGAATCTTCTAACTAAAACTATCAGATAATTGTTATGTAGTATTTTAGGGTACCTAAAGCACTTTTCATATATGATTTCATTTGATCTCCCAACAGTCCTGAGTGTCAGGCGCCATTATTGTCCCCTTTTTAAAGATAAAGAAACTGAGAGAAATCAACTGATTTATTGAGGATAATATAGATAATAAGTGCCTAAATTTGGATTTAAATTTAGGTTTTCCTGGCTTACATATAGCATTCATATAGTAGCAAAACTTAGAATTTAAAGGAAATGGATAATTACAAAAAATATAAAATGTTCAAATTAATAACATGAAATAGAGATTTTTAATTTTTTTTTTGTCTGAGGCAATTGGGGTTAAGTGACTTGCCCAAGGTCATACAACTAGGATGTGTTAAGTGTCTAACATCATATTTGAACTCAGATCCTCCTGACTTCAGGGCTTGTGCTCCTCTGCATAAATAAAATAGAGATCTTAAGCAATACAAGCTCAGTAACTAAAACTGAATAAATTCCCAAAGAACTACAAAAGGCAGAGGATTGGGGTAGGGAGTGAGGAGTGGGAATTCCTAGACCAAACATTTATAATTGAATTTTATAAAAAATTTAAAGAACAATTAATACCCAGTACTATACAAATTATTCATCAGTACAGCCATTTACAGAAAAATCGTTCTGTCTACAAATGGTCCTACAAATGGACCAATACAAATGAGATAATTTAGATGATTCTGGATAATTATTATTTTCCCAAAAAAACCTGTTAGAATCCAGTTAATGATATTTGAGTAATTATTATTGCTGTTTTAAAACTTTTTCCAAATGTTATTCATCCCCACCAAATATATCATTAAAATTACTGATATAATTTATTTATAAATCTAGTATATTACTATAGTTAACTGGATTTAATTGGTTTTTAAATTATAGTTTAAAATGTCAGAATGGGGATAGCATTTCCATTAATATTTAATTTCTAATCTTATAAACATCCCATCCCTTAATTACTGAATTATGAAGTATTTAAATCTCATCTCCTGAAATGAATCCCTACATCAATATGTGAATATTTGAAAAAAGAAGATAAAAAAGTCATTTTTTTCTTCTGGGGGGGGGAATAAAATTTTCTCCTCTACAAATCTGAATTTTATTTCACTGAATGTTTTAAAATTGGTTTCCCTGTTTGTTTAGTATAAAGATGTAATTATTTCTGTAGAAGAAGTGTAGTTATGATTTCATGTGCTGTGGATGTGGACTTCTCTCTCCCATTATCTGTGCCCCAAAAGCTTAAGACAGTGGAAGAAGACAAAGAGGAAGTGCCCACCAAGAGAGGATGTGGAAAACTATAAAGTATGGAGAACTGTGGAGATAGGATAGCAGTGATCAAGGATATAGTCAGTGAGAACTATTATTCAAAGGGAAGGTATAGTAAGCATGGGAGGATTCTCTTATTATATCTGGATCTTCTCTTATGCCCAAATTAATAGAATTCCACTCAAGCTGATTAAATCGTGAAGACTAGAGATCCCATACAGCTTATCCAATGAACAAGGCACTTGGAAAAGCAGTTAGAAGGTAGTAATTAGTAATAGTGTCTAGTGAGGAAAAAAGGTCAAGAGACCTGAGTACCCCAACTGACTGGACATTGATCTTGTGTGAGTTTTGGCCGTGAGTATAATAACCTTGAGAGACATTTGTTACCTCTTTGTGGGAGTAGTTGAAGAGAAGTTATGAATCTCTGCACTCAAATTATGTTTCTCAAAATTTTGGTTTATGGTTTATAAATTGTGACTGGGATGAGTCATGAGCACCCAGAAAATGCTGTAGTTGTTTTAATGTAATCTTTCCTTTTCCTTCCATGACTATGAGTATAGAACCATGTACTTATTTCATTCATTTGTGATTGACTCCATTATGCTATTTGTGTGACTGAATTCTAAGTTATCCTAAAAGGAGGGTAGACTTTCTCAAAGGATGGGGTGCTATTTATCCACGTGGATAAATCTACAATATCACACCCTTAGGCAAATAGGGAGCAATGTTAGCTACAAAGGGATAAGGACAAGGGGTAGAGGTAGCCAGCTCTCTGAGAGCCTTGAAGAATTTCCAATGCACTCTGATGTTGGGTAGAGTGCATAATCACCAGGGTGAATAGAGACATACCAGTACTTAATCAGCAGCACCCCCTTGTGGTTAAATCCCCCCAACTAGTTTTGGGGCCAGGGGTATTGAGAAGAAACTACAATTATTCCTCCCACATCTCAGGAGGGATAGGGGCACAGCACCCCTGCAATCTGGAAAATCCACCTAAAATTTTTTGGCCCTTCCTTCATACCAAAAAAGAAGACTTAGTTTTTTATTTTTCTTTTATGGGATGCTTACAATACCTTACTATAAGATTTAGTTTGATATTATATAATATTCTGAGTTTCTAAACTTTTTCTGTGCCATTTGCTAGCCTTCTCATATAATCTATAATTTCCACAAAACTTTCAAAAATTTTCATTTAATTTCTTATGCTGACCTGTGATGGGGGAAATCAAACTGTGTCAGGGATGCCTATATTTCCTAATTAGCACCCAAAGATTGAAAGTACCTTCAAAAGGGCCACTCCCACCCATAATATACACATACACAATACACAGAGGAAACAGCATGCAATGCTGGAAGATATGATCTTTATGCTACTAAATTCTTTATCCTCCATAAGAGCCACAGAAGGAACTCCTCCATTGGATAAATTGAATTAGACGACTAGTTCTACAATTCTATTATAATATTCAAGCTGATACTCCACCGAAGTCTTATCCTGATGCTTCAACATAGTATGAAGAATACCATGAATTTTCAAAATATATGCTAGGAGAGTAGAAGCTCTGGCAAGTCTTACCAAACAATGTTGGGTGGGATGGAGGATCACCTGAAATCCCTGCTACTGGGGAGGATAAATCTGGATCACTAGAGCTCAGCAGTTCAGACCTGCGTTAGGCAAATGCTGATTAGATGTTAAGACTAAGTCCAGAACCAAAATGGTGAGCCTTTAGCAATAATGTCTTTCCTGGATTTCAGATGGAGGGATGATAGGAAGACCTAATCCCCGTATATCCCTCAAATACCTTACCAAACAAAGAAGGATTATAGGAAAAGTCCCTATTACATCATGACATTCCTTTTGTTTCCCAGTTTTGTTACCCTAAAAAGAAAATGAAGTTAATCAGGTATAACCATTCTTGCTGAAGCTATCTGGGATTTTAGTGATCACTATAATGTGATTTTAACATTAGGTAAAAGTTCATTCTATCTGGGATCTTGGGGAATATCCCTAGTAAAGAATAGAAAGTGCATGGAATATAGCAAGAAGAGAATATAGACCTAAAAATAAGATATAATTTAATCAAAAAATTATGATTAGATTTTTTTTTGGCATTAAGAAGTATCAAGGTCACATAGCTAATAAGTGTCAAGTTCTGAGGGCACATTTGGACTCATGTCCCCTTGACTCTGGCAGGTGCTCTACCCACTGAGCAACCTAGCTGCCTCCCATGATTAGAAATTTAAATTGTTTCTTTATATACCTAAGGGTTAGAAGCAATAAAATGATGAATATAAAAAAATAGTTAGCATTTATGTAGCAGTTAAGATTTGCAAAGTGATTTACAAATATCTCATTTTATTCTCATGAGCTTGGGAAATAGATGTTATTATTATTTCCATTTCAGAGATGAGGAAACTGAGGCAGATAGAGATCATCATGCCCAATACCACATAGCTAGTAAGTAGACTCAGTTCTCCTTGACTCTAGACTTGGCATTCTATCTCATGTGCCATCTGTCTACTTAGTAAGTTATGTATTTGAGAGTCAGACTTCAGGGCCCTCTTCTTACTTCAAGTAGCCTATATTTTCATGGTTTTTTTTCCCCTCCCAAGGACCCTCACTTCAGTCCTTATCCCCCATCTTTCAAATGTCCTCTACCATCTGAAACCATGTGTCTCATGTTCTATTTCCTGTCTAATAATGTCTTTGCTCATTTCCTGTGCCCAGATGGTCTGGAATGCACTCCCTCATCATTTTTATCCCATGAAATTTCATCTTCATGGCTCATATGTAAAGCCTTTTCTGAGACTTCTTCTCCACTTCCAGGTTCTGAATGTTTTTTTTCCTCTCATTTTAAATTACTTTGTATTACTGCATAAACTTTGTATTAACTCACATTTGTGTACTAAGTATCTGTGTGCATGTAGTTTCCCCCAGGAGAATGTAAGCCCATTGAGGGCAAGGACAGTTTTATTTTTTCCCTTTGTATCCTCAGCACCTAACATTTAATAAATTTTGACTGAATTAAATGCTGATGAATTTAGAATTAGAATCATAAAAAAACTTGTAGATCATTTAATCCAACCCTCTTAATTTTATAGATGAGGAAACTGAGACTTCAGAATTTTAAATGGCTTGCCCATTGAAACACAGATTTTAAATTGAAGGGCTAGGTTTCTAATCTAGGTACTCTGATTCCAAATCTAGCACCTTTCCCCCAGATCTGTGAATATAAATTAATGAGGTTTATTTTCATATGAGGCATATGGAAAGCAATTATTGCTTTATAATTACAAATCTCATGTGACAAAGGCTTTGGAGGTTGTAATGCTTTTGTGGAAAGAAATGAGAAACCTTGGCTTCATGAAAGATCTAATCTTGTATACTTAACTAAACTATAAGCCTTAAAAGCATGAAAAAATAACAACATCTCTAAGTTTCCATTTGGCACCTCAGTAATGTAATGAATAGAGTCAGGAGGGAGCAAGTTCAAATTCTGCTTCAGATATTAAACTATGTGGAAGAGAGAGTGAGGCTGACCTCAAATCCAATTCACATTCAAGCCTTCTGATGTCATTAGTCCTTTTCAAGAAGGAAAGACAAAAACAACAACAATAATTGTGTGACAGTCTATCAGACTCAGTTTTCTCATCTGTAAAATGAAGTTATTAAAAAATAAAAACTTCAACTTCTTAGTTATTATGAATACCAAGTAAGATAACATATGTAAAGTGCCTGACAAATCTTAAAGTGATCTAAAAGCTAGCTATTACTAAGTTTCTTCATTTGTAAAACCTTCCTCACAAAGATACAGTAAAAAAAAAAGTAACATTATAAAGTTCAGTAACTCATATACTAGATGTCCCAAAAGTCTTAGTACAGTTTTAAGTTTTAGACTAAAACTATATTAAGACTTTTGGGACTGCACATATTTGATAGCAATTAAGTGGTACAGTAGGTGGAGTGCTAAAAGACCTGAGTTCAAATTTAGCCTCAAATACTTACTAATTGTATGACCATGGTCAAGGTACTTAACTTGTTTGTCTCAGTTTTCTCATCTGTAAAATGAGGATAATAATAGTAGCTATCACCCAGAGTTGTTATGAAGACCAAATGAGATAATAATTGTAAAATTCTTAGCACAGTATCTGGCAAATAGTAAATACTATGCAAATATTAGTGATGATGATGATGATGATGATGATGACAACGACGACGATGACGGATCCTTTTGCAATCTCATCCACATATTTTCATACTCAGTGACTTGTCCATGAGATCCCATAGATCCTATAAATCATGGGGCAATAGGGCAAGGAGGGGACAGATTCTGAGAGGTAGATTTTTTTGATGCTCCTAAAATCACATCACCTAGGTGATTTACCTGGGAGGATGAAACATAGTTTTAACTTTGTTTTAATCTCAGTTCTGCTTCTTACTGATTGTGTGACTTTTATAAGTTTTCTTTAAACTACTATAAACTTTAGTCTTCTCTATCTATAAAATTGGTATAATTATATTTTCCCTCTCTACTTAATTGCATTACTGAAAGGCTCAAATAAAATAACATCTGTAAACAAAATTTGATACCAAAAAGCATTATATAAATATAGCCTATTATTAGGATAGAAAGGCAAGGTTTAAGTCCTTTTATAAAACAGCCTCTCAATGTACTATCCATCCCTATTGCCCCTGCCCCCATCCTCACCCCTACAACTCTCTAAGACTAAACAGAGCAGGTGATGGCATGATTGATAGATGGAGATCTTCAGTGGAAGCTTCTTACACCATAGAAATCACAATCTGATTTTTAAAAAATAGGGTCAAGCCTGTGTTTCACAAATATTCTGGGCCATAAAGTGTGCATCCATGCAATTGCATTTGGCCTTTGGTATTGCAAAATAAAAGATTGTTAATCAGTGACCAGCAAGAAACAGGAAACATTAAACAGCCTCTGGTTTTTCATTTCAGTTTTATTCACTTGGCTACCCTTCACTGATTGGCTTTGACTAGAAAGTCATGTCTCATTTTGAGATCAAAACAGCAAATGTTGCTAAAGCTGGTCATGCTGTTAAGTTATTCCAATTAAAATAGTGGCTTTTCTGCTCACAGCTGCAGCCAAAGCCACTCTTCGGAAAGTCTTTCAAAACTCTGCCACTTGGCCTTTAGAACACAAGTTTAATCTAATACCATTGCTTCCAGCCTCAGGAAAATATCCAGATTTTCTAGAACTATACATTGGTGAGAAATTTGGGGGGTTCTTTAAAAATAATGTAGCAATCACTCAAAATAGGTTGAGTATCAGAATTCCTAGCCTAAAAAAATTCTTAGAAATTGGGTCCAACAATCACATAAGGAAGGAAAAACAAAACAAAACAGAGTAAATTAAAGATTTGGATTAGATGATCTCCAAAGTAACTTCAAAATCTGAGTCTATGATCCTATGAAGATAATCCCCATTTTCCAAATAAGAAAACTGAGACTCAAGAAAGATTAAATGATATGATCATAAACACAGAACTAGCATCAGTGATTAGAAAAATCAGTACTCCAGATGCTAAGTTCCATACTCTTTCCACTACACAACAGCTTCTCTAGTAGCAATTTACTTCAGCATTTTTCCAGTATTCAGTCATAATCTACTACAGTCCAAAAGTGTAATCTCTGATTCATAATGAGGCATCAACATTGGTGTCCAGCCCACAGCTGGCATAAATTACCAAAAACACAGGATAAACAGCAATAATGGCCTTATGAAGGTCAGTCAGTCAATAAACTTTTATTAAACTTATAGTATGTGCCAGGCCTCAGAACCATGAAAAGAACTAATCCAATCCGCACTGTTATGTGGCATCCTGGCTTTGATGGACAATGATTATATTGAAGTCATCAATATGATGTTTTCAGTCTGCTGTAGCACTAGATATTCAGTTTTCAACTTTTATCTTTTAAAAATCTCATTCAATTCATTAAGAAATATTTATGATGTATTTGGACAATAGAGAGTTGTAGTAGAAAGTTAAGACATAATCTTAAGAGATTTATAGTTTTGTTGGGAAGCTAAGATTTTTTTTCATAAATAACTGAAGAACAATGTAAGATATTAGGTATGCAAAAATCTAAATCAAACATTTCAATACTTCAAGCATTAATGACTTCCTTTAGTATGGAAATATAATCAAATGTCAACATATCTCTTAGAAGCAATTGTTTGTATAGTTCAAGTCTCTTGTGGCTACTACATGTGATCTTCATGTTAGTTTTATGATCTATTTCTGGAATTCATCAACTAATTCCTTCTTCTGCCTAGTAGGTCTATAATAAATGTGCACCACAATATTTTTGTAGATCTCTCATAATTATCTATAGATGTCCTGGTTCTTGTTTTCTATTCTATTGTACATTTTCTATTATATAACTTTTTTGTTATATAATTTTAGCATATTCTATTATCCTCTTTTCTTTTCACTCTAGTAGGATATAAGCTCATTGAGAGCAGGAACGATTTTGTTTTCATCATGGTGCAGTGGAAAGGTAGAATGCCAGATTTGGAGTCAGTGTGTGTGTGTGTGTGTGTGTGTGTGTGTGTGTGTGTGTGTGTGTGTGTGCCTGAAACACAATATGTATTTAATATAGGTTCATTGACTAATAATGAATTTACTGGTTGTTTGTTTTTTCAAGTGCCAGGTTCTTCTTGGCACCTTGAAATCATACTCTGTGGATGATTACCTACTTTGCTTATACAAAGCTAACCCTGCACAGTGACACGCACATGTGATTCTATAGAAGATAATATTACATAATGTTATTATTTATATTGGCTTCTAAAAATTAAGGCAAGTTTTTCCACCCCCTCAAACCACACAACTTACAAACTTGATTCCTAGAGTTGTTGTAAGGATAAAAGGAGATATTTGTAAAATGCTATATATTTTCTAACTTTTCTTATTATTAACCAGTTTCAAATCCATTTAGCAATACTATTTTCTAAACCACTTATTTCCAACTTGTGCACAAGAACAGCATGAGAGATTTGTTCAAATCAAAGGAAATTATTTTATCACATTTTTCTGATCTACCAATCTAGTATCTGTCAAAAAGAAAGAAAGAAAGAAATGAGGTTAGTTTAGTCTGACATGCTCTTGACAAAGTCATCTTGGCTCTTTAAGACTGTCACTTCTTTTTCTAAATATTCTCTAGCAATCCCATCCATTTATGGTCATGCAGTGATTGTATGCCTTCTTTGATCCCTCTCCTTTCTCTCAAATAATTTAAAACTTTTTTTTTTTTGCATTTCTTTAGTTTCAGCTCATTCACACCATCTTATAAATCCAGTCCAAATTTTTATTCAGCTTACATTACCTGTCCTTAAGCCAATTTATAAATATGAACATGTCTTCTTTCTAAATTCATCTTATCTCTTTTTAAAATAAAATTATCTACTACTGGTTTGTTAATTCCTTTAGGACCAGAGCCATGATTTTTTTTTGATTATATATGTTCTCTAAATATCAATATATTAGTTTATACTATATGTGTACCTACTAATGTTGTATGTAGTCATGGGAGAGTGTACCTCAAGCTTATGGGGAGAATATTTTGTTAACAGCCTCTTCATTTATTTATACTTTCTCTCAAAGGATGCCTGGAGCAAAGTAGTCATTGGATGAGGCAAGGAAGTGGCTGGAGCTAATAGACCTTTTGGAGAACCTCTACAACCAATCACAGAGCCAATCACCAACTACACCAATCAGTCTGAAAATAGCTGATCAGAACTTCATTATCTGTAAAGTGCTTGTTATAAAACAAACAACCCCCCCCCCACAAGAAACAAAGAATCCAAACAGCCCATCTTAGAAAGAAATATTGAAAAAAACATAGAAGAATTCTCAAAGTGGGAGAAAAGTCTTTTGATCATCAAACATTTAAAGAACAAATGGTCACCATACCACATGAACTATTCTCAAAAATAAAGAAAGCATTTCGCCAAACTCCTTCTTACAGACAAATATGATACTGATATCAAATGAGGGGGGAGTAAAACAGAAAAGGAACTAATTATAACAATGTATACAGGATGAAGACCTAAAAATGCAATTGATGTTTTTATTTTTGAAAAGACATCCACTTAAAAGTATTCATAAGAATCAAAATTACTTTTCCTTTCATATAAAATCAAGGAATTTGTCTAAAAACCTAAAGCTAACATTATTTATTGCAAAGGAAAGTTGGAAACATCACCAGTAAGATTATTTGCATTATTTTATTTTTTTTTGTTAATTTTTTTTCATAGCATTATGGATATATTTGAATATATCCACTACTCCCTGAAACTGAACTTTTCTTTGGACTAAATTAAAATGAGTAACTAAAAGACAAACTATATAAGATTAGGTTTAACAGTATGTGAAGCATTCTGCCTCAAAGTCCCCCTCCTCTATGCCATAATAATAATAATAATAATAATAATAATAATAATAATAATAATAATAATAAATATATTTTATAAAAGTTTACCAAAAAACCTTTGAAAATATCTCATTTCATTCTTACAACAACTGCATTTTATACATGAGGAAATTGAAGAAGAGATAAGTCAAGTAATTTGCTAGGATCCTACAGTTATTAAATGTCTGAGAACACATTTAAACTCAAGCCTTCTGGACTCCACACCCACATTTCTATTCACTGTGCTGAGTCTCCCAAGAATTGAGAAATAAAATTTCTTACTTTCAAACTCTCTTAAGGCCCATTATTTCCAATAAAATTTTAATGCAGACTGAGATTCTATTAGATTTTTCTTTTGGCTGCCATAGCACATTTGACTCATACAAAGCTTTCATCTTACTACCCTCCAGCTACTTTTCAGATAAACTGTTATCTTGCTACTTTATCAACTTATATGTGTAAGGTTGATTTTTTTAAAAAAAAATTCAAGTCTGAGCTTTTGCTTTTATATTTTTTAAGTTTGCTTTTTTATAGTTTGCTTTTATAAGGTTTTGCCTAAATTTCATTTTATTAAATGGAAACCATGAATCTTACAGAAGAATGATCTGTCTTGATGGAGCAGTGCTTCACAGTTGTCAAGGTTAACAAATAGTTGGTATTTGATTGGTGTCTGAACTGATTGATGAAATTGCTAATTTGTTAGGATTAGTAAATGTCATAGCCATTATGTGTACATGCTCATTTTCTGATTTTAAACTCATGTAAGATATTTAAAGTGAATACTGATATTTCTATTGAATTACAAGATAAAACCAGAGATGGGTTCTGGGATGGAGATTGAAAGTAGTTGGAAGAAGATAGAAAACTTATGGCATAAAATGATGTAGATAATAACCAAACTTGTTATGTTCTAGATATTTAATACCCAAGGATTGTTATATTTGTGGGGCATTGTAATCTCTGTTTCTAGCAGTTCATTCTTACTTTACAGTACTTTTAATGTATTCCTGCCTTCTCCACTTTCAAATACCACTTACTGCTCACTGGACATCCGGAAAAGTTTCTAAACTCAGAAATCTCCTGAGTCTATACTATATTTGAAACTCTTAATAATTTTCTACTCTCTCTTAGATTGTACAGTAAGACCAAGTTGGTGGACACTCTTACCCAAAAAGAAAATCAGGCAAGCCAAGGTGCCATAATGAAAACATAGCTAATAACTGGAAGTCAGAAATTAGCATGATAGTCAAATATGGTCTAATGGAAAGCATACTGGATTTGTGTCAGTAGAAGACAGTTATAGGAGGTATATGATCTTGGCTCTCTGGAGTATTTCCTGTGATACTGTGAGCAAGTTACTTAAACTATACTCTAAATAACAGTTTTCTCATTTGCAAAAACGAGAGAGCTAATCTATATCATCGCTAAGATTTCTTCCAACTTCAATCATAATGATGGAACTAAGGTTATAGTACAATTAGAAATCAAAGGTTAGAAAGACAAAAATTTATACCATAAGTTTGGGGTATGATTAAGAAGAACTGATTTAGACAGACCAAAGAAACTGGTGTCTAGTTCCAAATTTCACAAGACATATTTAAATTAAATACCAACTTTTCCATTTACTTAATGAAAAAACTAAGATGTTTCAGATGAAATTCAATGTCAGCAAGTCATGGAATGCCAGATTTTTTAAAGAATTGAAACTATGCATTAATCAGAAGGGAATGAAGAAGTGCATAATATAAATTAATAGGTGGTGACATAATACCAATGAAAAATTACACAAAAGTAGAAATAAAAATATCATCATAGATCGATGACTGAAAAAGGAATTTGTTCACATAGCAGCAAGACTGAGAGATAAGTGACAGACAATAACATTACAATATTAAGAGAACTAAAGAAAGGTTCTCATTACATTGTGGAGACTATCTTTGGAATATTTATGATAGGACTTGGACAAGATTTATATATGAGGATAAAGCATGAGGAAGTTCATGATGTTTAATGTTGAGAGAGGGAATATCTATTGACAGAAAGATCAAAGTAGGCTACCATAGTGGTTGGGTAGGATAATAAAGGAGATGATTAGAAGTAGGAAATATATCATGATCTAAGAACTTTTAGGAAGACACTAATACCATTTTTAACCATAGCAAGAATACTTCCAAAAAAAAAAAAGTTTTGCTTTTGACATTACTCTGTGACTGTAATTCCTCTACCAGGAACAGTAAGTAATAAAATAGTGTTTGTTTTACTTTATGATATTTTCAGACATGGACAATAGATATTTCGTGGGCTGAATCCAGTTAAATAGTATTAAATCAATAGTAAGAGAAAAAAAATTTGGTAAGGACTGCCAAGTATATGCACTTTGAAAAAAATTTCTAGTTCAGTGCAACATGCAAATCCTTCCAAATGACTTATTTAATTTGAAAATATTATGCCAAACGTAAAGATTCAGTTCACACAAGTATTCCTGTTAAAAAATATTGGACTTTTAAAAAAATCTGGGTTCAAAACTCTGTCTCTGCCATTTGCTTCTGGCAAGAGATAATGTAAATCATTTAACCTTACCCCTCCTCAATTTCCTCAGATGTCAAATAAGAAGATAATTAGTTTAACTCTAAAAACCTTTCAATTCCAAATACATGAGTCTGTGATAAAAAGATGGAACAAGGATATTTACTGTCTCGTCTATGTGGCTAGCTGATATAGTACAAAAAATCTAAGCTATAACAAAAAAAAAAAAAAAAACAAGAGAAAGAAATTAAGAAACCCAAACCAAAATAGACTATTATTTCAATGCAGTTAAGAAGACAGTTTACCTAGAAAACCAATCAAAGAAAGTTTCAATAAAGTAGCAGCATACAAAAGAAATCTATCGAAAATCAATATTTCTATATATTACTAAAAAAAGAGAATTCCATTTTAAAGAAATGCATTAAGTATCTAATGATCAGTTAGAGAAAATAGAAGTTTTATAAAAATTCAACTATAAAACATTTTTTACAAAAATAAAAGTGAGATCTAAATTACTCAATAGGCAATTTCTTCTACCAATGAAGGGCCTGACAATTTAAATTATAAAAGGATACTTTATAAAATTAGACACAATAATAAGAAAACTCATGTGGGGAAATAAAAGATCAAGAAACAAATGGGAAAATGGGGGAAAGAAAACAAGGCAAATCACTTCCCCAAAGCTCAACCTATATTAAAAAGCAGTAATTATAAAGCAATAAGGTACTATATAAAAATAGAAAATTAAATTATCATGTCTCATCATAACTCTTGAAAGAGGAGATTCTTTGCCTCAGTTGCTCCCTATCCTTAATTAGTGAATTACTGCAGCCTCAGATGAACTAAGACCTGTTGAAGACCTTAGCTTAAAAAGGTCAAAGTCTCCCCCATACAGGGACATCTCTAGTTGTCTTGATCTATATCTGGCCACTGGACCCAGATGGTTCTGGAGGAAAAAGTGAGGTAGACGACCTTGCACAGCCTTCCCTCACTTAAATCCAATTCACTTGCATGTCATGGTATCACCTCCCTAATGTCATGGTCCTCTTGGAGAACAAAGAACAAACAATAACAACATAATAAGTCTCTCCTAACTAAAGCATGCTTTTTGTTTTTATTTATATATTTACAAATCAAAGAGCTAGTCAGAGCAAAAGATACAGATGGGGCATAAAAAACGATTAAAGTAATACTCATTAATCAGCAGAAGTCAGCAAGGTATTACTCAAAACCATGCATAAAATCCAATATATGGGATAAGCAGGAAGATGGTTTTATTGGGCAGTTATATTCATTTACAAACATATTCGATTCTATAAAAATGATCATGGCATGGTACTTCAATGAGTCTTACATAAAGAAAAATGAAGATGCCCTGTATTTTCTGGGAATTTAAGAACAGAGAATAGATGTTTGATATCATTGTTATAAAGAACTTCTAAATAAGAGACTTTTCTCCTCTATTGATATAGATTGTTACGTTCTCTGAAATTGATAATAAAATGTTTGGCCATAATTCCCAAAATAAGCAACTTGATTAGAGTCATAAGAAGAAGAATGAGAGTAGGGGAAAAGGAACAAGAATTTGTTAAGTGCCTCTTACATACCAAGTACGGTACAAGGCACTTTATAAATATTACCTCATTTGATCCTCGCAAATCTAGCAGATAGATGCTATCCTCATTTTATAGCTGAGAAAACTAAGACAAGCAGAAAGTTGACCTATCCAAGTTCACACAGCTAATAAGTAACTGAGGCTAATGTTGAATTCAGAACCTGAACCCTATCCACTGCAATACTGAGGTCTCTCTCTCTATAGTTACAGTCGGTATGTTTCAAGAGTTATGGCTTGATCCCATCGCTTCTTGTCTTCTAATTTAATTACCTACACTCTATGCCATATTGCTTCTCTCAAGGAGTTTATTATCTAAAGTAGGTACTACTAAATAAAGACAAATAGATAAAAAATATCTTATATTTTAGACTAGATGCATTTAAACCTGAATAAGTCAATGTAGTTTTAAAAAAATTGGGAAAAAGTTTGCCATATTTGTAATTTATGGGAAAGCCAAATAATCTATGGTTAGGTGTTAGTGAAAAGGATGAGGTAAGATTAAGTGAATAAATGAAAATAAATTGAAAGAAAATTAGATATGAAGAATGAGAGCTAAAATAGAGAGAGTAGGAGTGAAGAGAAAGTTTAAAAGCCACCATATTAATCCCATTTGACAAAAAAAAATGATTCCATCATAGGATGTAACAGTGAAGATATCATTGGAATTATAATAAGGAGGAGACTTAATAGAGATTCTTCAGTTCAACTATCCCATTCCATTTTATAGTTGGGAACTGACACCAAAAGGGAAATGATTTGCTCAAGGTCATATAGATACGAATTAGCTTATTTCAATACACCATGCAAAGTGATAGATTAAAGTATAATAGAATTACATATTAACACAAATTTTTATTTAAATCCTCACTTTCTTAACTTTTTTTAGATCTTCTCTAATTTCCTTGAAAAGTGGACCTGTATTTACATGCATGATTAAGCTGTTGTTTTTCCCCCAACATTTTTAAAGCATTGGGGTAACAAGGCAAATCCTATTCAAAATGATTAATTTCATCCTAGATAATATTTCTGCATTTAGGATAGCTGCTATAAGATAAATGGTATCACCTAATTCATACATTTACTTAGGGTACAACTCTGTAACAGAATAACATAAGGCATATAAAATCACTTTATAAAATATAAAGCATTCAATAATGATAGCTCATAGTTATATGGAGTATTAAAGTTTGTAAAGTGCCTTACATACTTTATCTCATTTGATCCTTACAACAATACTATGGATTGCTATTATTATCATATTATATATTAATATATTATATTTTGTTATATATTGTATTATATATAATATATTTGATATATATTATTATATTGCTATTATTATTATTACTCTCATTTTGCAGATGAGGAAACTAAGGCTTTGAGGTTAGGTGACTTATCCAGGTCATAAAACTAGTTAAGTATCTGAGATTGGATTTGAGTTCAGGTCTACCTAATTATAAATTCAGTCTTTTAGCTAATATGTATACAATGCTTCCTCTTATATGCAAATATGTAGGTTTTTTTTAAAAATTGAAATGACTAAAACATATATTGATTAAATCTACCAGGATTCAGCTATAATAAAATTTTATCTGACCAGAATTATTTAAAAATGAGTAATTTTATATGGCTAAGATTTCTAGAGAGCTCAAGATCAATCATTTTAAAAGTCAGAGCATTTTTATTTAGTCTTTCTTAAATAAAAAATCTTTCCAAAATATATCATATAGTTTGTATCATAGATGACCAATACCTTTAAGGCCACTAAATTAAGATAGAAGGGACAGGTGACTATTTTCCACTTCTAGCCAGCCTTATCCTTTCACACACACTATGGAGATATCCTTTAAATTTAAAGGTCAGGGAAAGATAGGGTAAGGATGCTTCAAGAAATAAGAGTTTAAAAATAGCCTTTGTGGAAGGTAAGATAAAGATTAAATTAAAGAGGAATGAAAGGATTTCTTCCTGTTTTACTGGCCCATTGAGATTAGATAAGATTTATAGTGACTTTCAGGAAAATAAAATAAAAAGAAGACTGGAGAACCAGATAGAAAAGAATTAGATCTAGAGAGCAAGAAAAGAAGACTTTAGGTTGCACAAACTTCAGCTCCCTGGAGGAAAACCTAAGGCATAAGTGGTTTTACTTCAGTGAATGGAAATAGCTAAGCCATGAGGGATATCTACCTGGATGATGTTGGGAGCACAATTTCATAGCAGGGATAGCAAAACAAAAATACTGCTAAACCAAGCTGTCAGAGCAAACAGAAGAGTTTGGACTAAGGATTGTTCTTGAATTATGATGAGTTCCTGGACCCAGCGACATAGCAGTTGAAATAGATGCAACTAGGAGAACTTTAGGAATTTATGTTCACTTATGTCACTTATGGAGATTCAGTAATAGAGCAAAGATTTGAACCTGAACCCCCTGACTCCAAAGCTAGCCCATTTTCCCATTATAGCTTGCTTCTTCTGCTAATAGTCAGAAGACCTAAACATACAAGAATCAATAAAATCTTTCACAATAAAAGGACATATGCCCAAAGCATAATTTCAGTCTCTCCATTAAAAGAACAATGACATCAGATTGTTTATTAGGTGGGCCCCAGAACACTTACGCTATTTCCTGAGCATAAGACTAAGCAAAAATTCACATGATTCTTCTGATTTTAAAAGGATCTATTCATAAAGAATACAAATGCTGGAAAGCAGCACTCAGCAACAGGACCCCCAAATATTACTATAGAGAGGATCATTACTATTGCCTTCTACCAAAGGCTTTTTCTGTAATGGCAAATGACCTAAATTATTTGTGAAAATATTATGTTCCACCTGTATATAAGGGGCATTTTGTTGGAGATATATTTCATATTTTATATATATTTTAGCTAATCCCATAAAGTGTGGCTTTTTATGATATAGATGACTGATTGATAGATGATAGATATGACTCTCTCTCTCTCTATTTATATATATATATATCATGTAATATTTTATGTATATAGATAGATACACTCATCAAAAGATATGTCTGTCTATTTATCTGTCTCTCTAATTTCCAGGTAAAGTTTTGACCTAGCATTCCACAAATATTAAAAGAATGAGAGGGAGGTGTATAATATATTGAGTTGAGTCATTATGGAAGATCCATGGAAAGTCAAGAACCAAAACAGTACAGCTCTCTCATACAAAAATGGCACAAGGCAATGCTTTCTGCTCCACTTCTATTCACTGGGTTGCCATCTTTAACTCAGGGAAGGTAAGTGTTCTCAGAGTTAACAATAAATATGGCAGTTAAGGTCTACATGTCCATTAGACAAAGGAAGCACTTTTTACTAATGTACCAATCTTGAGTAGATTAGAAAAAGCCAGATACTGAGGTTGGTACGATTCATTTGGACTCAACATTTGTACTCACAGTGATTCATCAGTCACCCCTATTATCTTCTTCCTCCTTGGGGAAAAGGGGACTAGATTAATCAGTCTACATCAGGTAGTGATGACGACTTTGACTGCTGGCTGAATTTAGATTTAATTCCTTTTTTGATGTTGGTGCTTACCTATAGTGTAAAAGATTCCTTCAGATGGGAAGGTATTTGATTATTTTTGGCAGCTTTAATCCTTTACTTTTGCTGTTAATGAGGGTTTTTGATAATCTTTGTCACACAGTTTCAATAAAATATCTGGAAATTATTTCCACAGGAAATAGATTTCCACTGACCGTAAATTCAACTTGGTTAATACCTAACACCAGAGGAGGCTCCAGAGAATGGGCTGGTGCTTTGTTGGGGAATAAGTGGATAATGTGCCTCTCCATATCTACTGGAGATTTGTACTGTGAACTATTTGAACTACAGTATCCTTTGGGATTAAGTGGGAAGAGAAAAATAGAAAGGAGAGACAGACATCATAGACAGTGATAGTTGACCTTTCCCAGGCAAATCAAATAGAAGTCACCCAAGATACAAGGATCTAGAATAGTAGAGGTAGATGGCAGAACCTTGGAGATCACCTGTCCAATTGCCTTATTTTAATAGAAGAAACTAAAGCATTGAGAATTATTTCTTCCATTCTTTTTCGAGAAGTTTTTTTCTATAAACTGTTCCTGAATTTCTGAACAAGAGGATTATGACTCAAAGAGAAGTTGTTTGATTTGCTTCTTGTCTCCAAAAAAATCAGAAGTACAAGGCATTCCTCTAATTTCAGTGATTGATTTATTACAAACCTACTATTGTAGACTCACACCATTCCTCAGGATAATGATGAATGGATGACCCAAAAGATAAAAATAATCCAATGAAAAGACTTATCAGTAGATCCACTTGTTAGGGTCTTATAGCTAGAAAGTGTATGATGTAGAATTTGAATTCCAGTCCATCAATATTTACTAAGTATTTTCCTTTTACAATATAACTTGGTAGCAAAAATAGAGAGAATAGAAAAGGGAAATACTAAATTAACAAATAAATAATTGATTTAACACCTATTGTGTGAAAAGCACTGGGCTGGAATAAAGTGGCAAAGCAATTCTAAATCTATGAGTAACCTGGAAAAAAGTATCTCTCCAGAGACTAACAAAGCTGAATTTCCTGCCTCCAGAAAGTCAATCTCTGTAAGTTTATTTAAGTCTCTAATTTCTATAGAGAATACACTCTATACCTTTCACAGGTAGTTAATTTAGTATAGGAAAAAATACTTTTACCAAATAAAGTAAAAAATCTTACAAAAGAAACCTGTAAAGCAAATATTATGGAGTATTATTAAATGTAATTTAGGTTTTTAAATTTGCAGGAAATTGGATATTTTCCAAACAATATAAATTGTAAAGTCAACAAAAGTATATCACATCTTAGATTGCTTTCTAATAATTGAATGTGCACATCAGTAAGTAGGACAGTGGATAGACGTTAGGAAGAACAGAGTTCAAATATGGCCTCAGACATATATTAACTATATAATTCTGAGCAAGACTCTAACTTCTGCTGCTTCAGTTTCCTCAGCTATAAAATGGGGTAAGTGTAGCACCTACAACTTAGGGTTGTTATTAGGACCAAAAGAGAGAACATTTGGAATACTTTACAAACCTGAAAGCTCTATTTAAAGGCTAGCTATTACTATCACAAAAATTAGCATGCTTTTCATCTCTCCCCACAATTTGTGGATAGAGAACCAAGACAGCAACAGATCAGAATATAAAACATTATTTAGACATTGCCATTGGCGATGTATCACAAAAGGAAGCCTGAAAGAGAAAGCACTGAAGATACAACCTAAGATAAGAGTGGTGAATGTTTTACCATATTAGCCTAATTAGACATTAACAGATTAGAATGACTGATGTGAGCACTACCGAAGTGACACTTTTGATAAAAGTCTTATTTGGTTCTCACAGTACTTACAGATTAGCACAGAAGGTTTGAAAGAGCCTAAGTGTAATTGTCTCTTCAGATGTGTCACCCATACTAATTATAACCAAAATCCAATACATCATCCAGGTCAGTCATTTAAAGGTTATAATGTCGAATCAGTAACCATAGTAACCCAAGTCAGGATGAACAAGTTGTACTTCTATGTCCATCAGAACCGAGAGAGTGAAATGGAAAAAACAAGCTGAGTTAGACTATGTTGATTAGGTTAGCATCATGTATCAGGGTCATAAATTAACAGAGTAAACATGACTGAAGATTTTAAAATACTTTAAAAAAAAGTTAAGTTAGAGAAAGGGTATAAAATAAAATAAAATAAAATAAAACCGGCCTCAGTTGGGAAGACCTGGGTTCTCTGACATACTGAAGATATCAATCACTGTAAGCAGATAATTTAACCTTTCAACACCCCCAGACAGTGCTAAAACTTGGCTTTAGAGAAGATTCCCATCTGCACTGTTGGAGGAAGCCCCTTACAGAAGGTTCCCTGTATCAATGAAATCTTAGGTTTAATATTACACACAACATCTATCTATATCTATCTATTTTACACACACATATATACATATAACATGTGTGGAAGTTTCCTGCTGATTCTGGGATCAAGAGGTCCATTCTCCAATAATCAAATGCAAAACCAACAGGTTGCCACCCCTCTTCTGCCTATCTCTTCCCCAAGTTTGGCGGACAGATCCAGAAAGCATAGAAAAAAGCATTTGAAAAGAAAGTTCTAGGAATTGGCTCTCTCAGACTGACCCTTCCCTCCCTCACCCTTATCCCCTACCCTCCCACCAAGTCCCAGGAGGTGGACAGGGCACGTGGCTGACTGATCAGGAGACACTTCTGATCTCACTGCTAGCCGGGCTCTGGAAGCAGAAAGGGTTGAGAAGCACAGGGACAGATTTAGGACATTTTAAATCAGGACTCACCTGGAGGCAGCTGATGCTGGGGCAAAGCAGCCTCCTTCCCTGGCTCGGGCCCCTTGTCCAAACGTTCTCCCGGCTCCAAGCAAGGCAGGCCCACTTGGAGGGAGGCCAGCCCGGCTCCTTCGGTCTCTGTAACCCCAGGAGAAGGCTGCAGCGCGGAGGGGTCAGCCGTGGGAGGCCCGCAGGAGCTGCCCGGCTTCCTGCCGTCCCCAAGGGCAGCTTCCCTCTCGCTTGGCTGGGGAGGGAGCCTGAGGATACGGTGATGCAGCTGGGGGCTGGGAAGCCTTGAAGATAAAAGAGATGGAACAGGTGACATTTGTCTAGGCGTACTGGATGGTGGAGATGAATTATTAAACAGAGTGGTGACAGGTGCCGGCGATGGTGGGGAAGGCCTCTTCTCTTTTGTCCTGGGAAAAGGAGAGCCAGGGTCCACTTTGTGGGAGCCACTCGAAGGCCAGGCTTGGGGGCTGCTCTGGGCCGGGCCAGCTTTCCCGATCCTGGCCTCTGGGAAGGGCCAGACAGATTTTCTGGTGTCAGGGAGGCCCAATCTTTTCCACTCATTGACTTCATCTAGACTCTCACTCTGCATAACCTTCAGGAGGGCTTTGTTCACGGCTCCCCCCGGGCTGGAAGATTCATTGGGAAGAGAGGCTGGCTCTCTGGCCAGGGCCCCGGCCCTGTCCCTCAGTGGCTGCTTCCCCTGCCTCTCGGTTGGCTGAGCGGGCACCTCCTCTCCAGGGAGGGTGAGGAGATCTGCTTTGGGGAAATACTCGGACTGGATGACAGAGGGGTGGGGAGTCCCCTTCCCTCGGTCTTGGCCATGAAGAGAAGTGTTCCTTTCCTCAGATTCAGGGAGGCTTTTAACAACTCTCTGCACCTGAGCGGACAGATCCTGGACTTTGGTCACCACTCTGGTGACTGGTCTCTTTCTTCGAGTCTTCTTGGCCGGTTTCTCCCCCCACCTCTCGACTTCTGGACCCTTCTCAGGGTTCTCACCCCTGTCTGATAAGCCAGCTTGCAGACGGTCAGCCCTACGGGGCCTGCCCTGGGCCACCTGAACCCCCCGGACAGCAGATCTGAGGGAACTACCTACCGCAGACAGCAGCTCCCCTCCCAATGCAACATTCTCATAGGCAGCCACAGAGGCCCTAGGCTCCGGCTCTAACTCTAGTGGCCTGGAGGTTTCTGCAGAATAGCTCTCTCTCCTCCGTCGTGGGGAGGAAAGGTTCCTATTCGGGGGCAAGTTCCCCCTGTCCTCCAGATGCCGATTAGGCCTTGTCAAGGAGGGAGAAGAGCAGCTGCCTGACGAAAGCCTGTCCCTTCCTGACTCAGTAGGGGATTCTTGACCCCCTTGCTCTTTTTTTCTCACTCTCTTCTGCAGGAGCTCCTCAAAGCTTTCCCTTCGCTTGCCAAACCTCTTGGTTTTTTTGTTCTTCAGAGTTGTCCTCTTGTCCAAAGAGCCTGCCGGTGGCTCCCCCTGAACGCCCCCAGAACTCTGGAAAGAGTCATCCTCAAATTCCAGGCCCCCAGACAGCTCAGGAAGCTTCCCCTCCTGGTTTCCCATCTTAATCCCCAAGATGTGGTGTGAGCTCAGCAGATTGGCCAGGAGCCGCTCCTTCTCCGCAGTGAGCTTGTAGAGCTCAATGAGGATATCTTTTGTAGTGGTTTGTTTGAAAAAAATGTCCCCCGGATTCTCATATGGCTGCTGCATGAGGCTGATGGTATCTGACCCCTCCCTGACTTGATAGCAGTTATGAAACCCTTTATTGGATTTGTCTAGAGTTACAGTGCCCTTATATGAAAATCCTCTGACTTTCCCCTTTGGAAGATAGAAGCTGATGTAGCAGAGTTCGGTAATGGGTTTGTGCAACTGAAGGGTGGAGTGAGTGCCTTCCATTATGCTCACCTAATTATTCATGCATCAGAGTGGTCTGTCTGTGGCAGAGACTCAGCCTTTAGTGGTAGGCCATGTGATGGTGGGAATGCACAGGAGGCAGCTGACAGTCGTCTCCAGGAATAAGGGTGCCTGTAAGAAGGAATGAGGGGGAGAAAAGTAGCTTGTCTAACAGAGTTTGTACAAATCAGACAGAACTCAGAGCAAAATGATTGCAGGATCTAGCACTACACGGGACCTTGGGAATCACCTCAGACAACTTCTGGATTTTACAAAGATGCTAATTAAGATTCACTATTCAACCCACACCACCTTGCCCCAAGACTTACCTTCTGCCTTATCCGTGACTAGCCCAGTCTTTCCAGAAGTTTGGAGGTTACTACATAGAGGACCTTAGGATTTAAAAAAAAATGGGGGAAGTGTTCTTGATGCTAGGTGGTTTAGTAGAGAACAGAACTTGAAATAAGTAGGATATAAATTCTAATTTTTCCTCATATAACCTGGGCAAGTCACTTAACCTTTCTCACTCTCCAGTTTCCTCATCTGTAAAATGGGGATAATCACACTTACCTTACAGGATGGTTGTGAGGATCAAATAAGGGAACATACAGAAAGCACTTTGCAAACCTTATGGAAGCATTTACATGGCAAAGTGAATAGTGTTATACATGAAACCCTGAAAGTCCTGGGTTCTGATATTACCTCAGATATCTACTAGCAAAGTAATTCCAGAAAAATTACTTAATTTATTTTATTTTTTTGGCTTCAGTTTCCCTAAATATAAAATTACATGTGGATAATAATTACCCCTACCTTATAGAATCGTTGGGAGGATCAAATAAAATAACAACAATGTTAAGATTTATATAGCACCGGGACAGCTGGTGGTGCAGTGGACAGGGTCCTAGGCTTAAAGTCAGAAAATCTGACTTCAGATCTGCCTCAGGCACTTACTAGTTACAATGCTCTGAGAACTCACTTCATTTCTCCCTGCCTCAGTTTTCTCAAGTATAGAATGAAGATAATATATAGCTTTTACTGTGTAGGATTGTTGTAAGGATCAAATGAGATAATATTTGTGAAAAATGCTTAGCACAGTACCTGGAACCATATTTATTCCCTTCCTTATTTTGTTATTGTTGCTGTTCAGTCATGTCTGACTCTGAGTGATCTCAAGGACATTGTTCATGGTGTTTTATTGGTAAAGACACTGGAATGATTCGACATTTCTTCTCCAGTATGTACCCATTTTACAGATGAGGAACTAAGGCAATTAGGGGTTAAGTGACTTGCCCAGGATCACATAGTTGGTAAGTGTGAGACCACATTTAAACTTAGTGATTCTGAGTACAGGACTCTATCCATTTCACCACTTAGAAACCCTGTGTTATAATGCTATCAATGTTCCTTTCCTTTATAGTATTATATAAATGCCAAGTAGTATTATTATTGACCATGCCAGAAATTCAGTGGGATTAAATGTAAGACTCTAATGTCTTTTATGCTTTGGTGCCTCAGTTCTCCTTCAAATTGCTGCTCTCAAGGAATTCACAGTCTAATGGGAAAGAACACATTTAAACAACTGTTTACAAACAAGATAAATATAAGATAAAATGGCAATAATTTCAGAAAGAAGGCATTAAGATTAAAATATACTGGGAAAGCGTCTTGCAGAAGATAGATTTTAGCTACCACTTGGAGGCAGTCAGGAGATTGGGTATATATATATATATATATATCAAATGTTTCTCAAAAATCTCAGTGCAGTTTTAGCTTATTAAACTTGTTGCGGTTACCAAATAACATGTATTGTCTTTTAGAGATTCTGAGGTTAAGGAGAATAAATAAGTGCTTTAAGATCTTGGGGTAAGCAGGAGGGAAGACAAGCATTGTTAAGCATCGCTGTGTCTGGTATTACTTTATAAGGATGAATTAAATCCTTTCTTCTCTAAACAGCGGGTTCCATAGTTTGAAAGCTGTTTATTTATTTATTCCATTAAAACACTGCCTCCATACTTATGCATGACATTAGCAATGACATTGGCTCTGCCAGTGGGTTATACAGAGCTTGAAGGGCTTCAACTGAAAGTCCAGTGACAGACAGGATGTCTAAGATAGGACTAGCTGCATTTAGATAGGCTCATCATCAAACACCAGGGGATGACATTTTTGATCACATCAGTTCATAAAGACAGTTTACTGGGGTGTAAAGAGATTGAGATTTTCTGGGGGAGAGCACACACATATACAGACATCCAAATCATCCACCACTACCTTTCAGGTCCTAGTTTCTGATGAATCAGCTACTCACCTAGCCCCTCAATATTTTTGGTTAAATTCCTTCTGCTTTTCTAAGTCCAGCCGAAGCTCCATATATTTTTATTTGTTACAAGGTAGGCCTAAAATCCTTCATAATCTGCTCCTTCCTATCTCTGCACTCTTCTTACATCTTCCTACCCCCCTTCAACATCTCTCCTTCTGTACTTCCACCTTCTGATTTCTCCAAGTGGCAGCTAAAATCCCACCTTCTGCAAGAAGCCTTTCCCAGAACTTTTCAATCTTAATGCTTTCCTTCTGAGATTATCACCATTTTATTTTGCATTTATCTTGTTTGTAAACAGTTGTTTAAATGTGGTCTTTACCACTAGTCTGTGAACTCCTTGAAAGCAAAGAGTAATTTTTGGTTTTTGTTTCTTATCTTTCTCTATATTCCTAGCATTTAGTACAGTGCCTGTGACACAAGGGCATGTTGATAATGTTTATTAAGGGACGTTAAAGATTTATGGAAAGATGTAGGAAACATAGTGATTGTGATTTCTTCTTTTTTTAATTGATTGAATACAGCAAGCAATTCTATAGCATAATATAATAAAAAGATGATTGTACATGAAATGGCAAATTTATCATGTATAGCTTCCTATTCTTTTTAAATATATGATAAACTATGTAATGATTTTAAAACAAAAAAGAAGAAAAGAAAAAAGGATTATTGAAACACCTAAAATATGTAGAAGATATTTGAAGGAAGTTCATAGTGGTATATAGATGAGAGGAATAGTGTTGGAATTAATGAGTTAAATCCAATAAATATTTTAAAAAATAAGCTATGTATAAAATATTGATTTACAATGTCATGTATAATCTTCTTCCATTCTTTGTATTGTTAAACAATTGCTAATATTTGTGGATGGGTGCCAAGTTAATAATAATATAGAAAATTATAATATTAAAATAAATAAAAGAAAAAAAAAAAGAAACACCACAGTAAAATCATCAAAAGCCAAGCCAGGATACAAGGTTAAGCA
Source organism: Sminthopsis crassicaudata (assembly GCF_048593235.1). Lineage (NCBI taxonomy): Eukaryota > Metazoa > Chordata > Mammalia > Dasyuromorphia > Dasyuridae > Sminthopsis > Sminthopsis crassicaudata. The sequence goes on along the minus strand of NC_133618.1, from coordinate 263,432,677 downwards.
GTGTAAGGCAAAGAGTGTTGGAGTTAAGGTTACAGGAACTTGGTTGGCTTTATAATTCTGCCATTTATTATCTGTATAATCTTAAGTATCTAATCCTCCATGTCCTCATCTTTAAAATGAGGAGACTGAACTAGATAACTTACAAGATCCCTTATAGCTCTAAATAAGGTATCAGGAAGGTCTAGGTTGTCTTGGCTCCTGAAACTCCACCCCTAACAATTCATTTCTTTGGATTAAGTCATTTTCAGATCTAATAAAATGAAGCTACTCCTTGGAAGAGGTGATGCATTAAAACCAATTATCAGCTACTATTACATTACCTTTAAATTGCTAACTAATATTTACTTCTCAAATTTATAAATAGTAAAGAAGATATTTATTTACAACACCTTACAAGGCAGATAGTACAGATATAATTATTCCTATTTTATAAATAAATTGAAACCCAGAAAAGTTGTTAGACTAGGTCAAGATCTGAGGAAACTGGGAAACTGAGTCCTGTAGAAGTCAAGTAATTTTATTTTTTTTGCTGAAGCAATTGGGGTTAAGTGACTTGCCCAAGGTCACACAGCTAGGAAGTGTCAGGTATCTGAGACCAGATTTGAACTCAGGTCCTCCTGATTTCAGGGCTGGTGCTCTATCTACTACATCAACTAGCTTCCTCCCCCCCCTTTATATATTTTTATATTTTTTTAAGTTTAGGTGTTTTTATAGTTTAGGTATCAGATCTGAGACTCAAACCCAGGTCTCCGCGGTGCACTTTCAAGTGATCAAGGAATGAGACATTCAACAATTGTGTTTGAATGAATATTTAACAAACAACTGTAAGATAGTACCATTAAAATATCTAAAAATGCCAAGAAGAAAATTGAAAGAAGTTCACTAGGAATGAAATATATGCATGATACACATTTAAGTTAAATTTTCATTATTAACATTTTCTTCATCACTTTCTAAAGTCTAAACAATAAATCATGACTTGGTTTGGAGAGCTTGCCAATTTTTGAAGTGTTAATGCTCACAATGCAAATTTTACAATGAGTTGGTTCTAGCACACAACCCCTGTATACTACAATTGAAATTTTATTAGGGAAGGAAAAAAAAAGCAATAATTAATGAAGAAGTCTTGGAGGTTTGAGTGGGAAGTTAATCAACTAAAAAGTGGCACAAAGGACTCTGGTACCTGCAGAAGAGAGTGGAAGGCCATAAAAATGGAACAGAAGGACATTAAAGATAAACTTTGCCTGCACATAATTTTCCCTGAAACAGAATCTGCTTAAACAGATTCACATATATAAAATCTTCTTGGCTTTTCCCATAGATCAGTACCTGCACAGTAGGTAACATTGGATTTTCTTTTTTGTTTTGAGTTTCCCTCCATTGAACAAACAATAGAATAACATTAATGCCCAACCCTTCACCAAGCAAATTATGACTGACATAAACTATAAATACAGGACAGTATGAAGGAAGATTTGAATTTCAATTCAGAGGAAAGAGAGAATAGCCTTACTCTGAGGTGTCTTATTGTGGGAAATGGAGCCTTTTCAGCTGTTCTTTCTTGTTTTCTCCACCTTTTCTCTACAGGGGCAACTTTCCTCTCCTAAATCTTATCATCTTTTTCATCTTTCCTGGAGCCTGAGTAATCAGTACCACAGAAATGATCCATGAACAATGCCAAGGACCTCTACAAAATTGCTCTCATGAGTTGAAATGGGAATATTAGTGACCCTTTTAGAAATCCATAAAAATGGTTCTAATAACCTAATTAATTCTTCATAGTCAAAAGACAATATTAGCCTAATGCTTTATACTGATTAACTTTACTTCTCTAAGAGTCACTGGATAATTTTATAAGAAAAAAGGGGAGGGAGATGCAAGAAACAAAAAAAATCTAGGTTTAAATCATGCTTCTGTTACTTGCTAGATATATGGCCAAGGGAGAAATCATTTATCCTAACTTCTCAATTTCTTTATCTGTAAAAAAGAAATAATAACATGTTTAGTACCTGGCTCACAGAGTCCCTTTTATTTTGCTTATTGTCTTTTGAGCCCCACAAGGGATCCTGAAATTTTATGAACCTACAACTTCCTCTCTTTTGGATACTTTACTCCTCAAAAGAAGGGTCACAATATCATGGAAAGTTAGAGCTGGAAAGTATTTTCCAAATCAATCCAACCCCCTCCTACTCTACATGAAATAATTGAGGCCTAGAAAAATAAAGTGACTTCATCACTTGTTACCTTAATCTACTCATTTGATACTTTTTCACTGCTATCTGAACAAGTAAAAGTGAGTATAATAAAGATTGACTTAGCTCTTCTCAGCAATACAATGATCCAAGATTATTCCAAAAAATTTGTGAGAGAAAATACTATGCACTTCCAGAGAAAGAACTATTAAGTCTGAATGCAAATCAAAGAATTCTATTTTTATTTTGGGGGGTTTATTTTCTGTTCTTTCTTTTGCATAGTTTTCCCCTTTTGTTCTGCTTCTTTATTCACAATATAACTAATGAAGAATATGTTTAATATATTTCCCTGGGGAGTGGGGAGAGAAAGGGAAGAAGAAAATTTGGGAACTCAAAGTCTTATTAAAAAAAAACAACTAACTTTACTTGTAATTGGGAAAAAAATTAAAATACTATTAAGTAAAAAAGTCTACCTTTCTGCAACTTCCATTCCATGTTCTTCATTCTTCCATTTTGGTTCAAATAGAAACTTTCTTCTGTGACAACCCTTTGAAGGCATAGATATTGAAAATACAATTTCCTTCTTTTAAGTTACATCCTAAATTTTTTCTACTTTTACCTTATCTTGGCACAGTTTTGAGCCTATTCAACATTCTAGATATAATAAGAAGGTTCATAATTTACCCAAGCTGATAGAAAGGCAATGTTAATGCTAACACCATAATTTGGATTTCTTGATTTCAAGTCCACAGCTCTACAATTACACGAAACAGCCAAAAGAGCACTGGTCCTGGTATGAGAAGATATGAATTCAAATCCAGATTCTGTCATATGTTACCTGTGTGACTTGAGAATTAATTTGACCTCTCAGGGCTTCAGTTTTATCATCTGTAAAAATGAGGAGACTTTGTTGTTGTTCAGTTGTTTCAGTCATGTCCAGTTCATTTGAGGTTTTCTACTTTTCTATTTCCTTTTTCAGCTCATTTTACAGAACAGAAAATTCAGGCAAATAGGGTAGAATGACTTGTCCAGGATCACACAGCTAATAAGTGTCAGAGGTTAGATTTGAATCCAGGCCTTCCTGTCCCTGACTAAATAGTTTTAAAGTTTCCTTCCAGATCTAAGTCCATGATTGATTCTATAATCCATACTGTATCTATAAATATTGAGTCATTTTCTTTCTTCTTCCTAACATTAACTGAAGATAGCCCTTGGTAACTGTGATATTATTTGTTGCCATCTCTAGCTTCTTTAGTTATTGCCTATTATAAAATCCAGGAAAAACTAACTCCTGGGACCAAGGACATCATCTTCTGTGTGATTTATTTGGGAGACTTTTCCTATCTGCTATCAAGTATTCTATCTGAATCAAAAGGTGAAAAGCCCACAAACTAGGGACACAATTAGATGTTAATAAATGAGACCAGCAAACATAAATTATGTATTTAGTATTGCTTGCTTTAACAACATTTCAGAGTCTGGGAGAACATACAGGCAATTTAGAAAATATATATTACAGAAAGATGAACACATGAATAAAAATTCTGACATGAATAGCCTTCTAGAAGAGTTTGGAAGCCCAAATTCTAATTGCCAATTAGAACTGAAACTCATGGCATAAATCCTTATTTTCTGAGTTTCTTATGGTATTGTAAGAAGAAATAACTTAACACCCCTTTCTAGATATTTTTATTTCAACATGTCTTCTAAGGAAAAACCGTTATTCCACATTCTAAATTAAGGGCTAAAACAATAAAGTTCATCAGATGACAAAAGTGAATTTGAACCAATTTATAGCCTTATTTACATGAGTGTACATTGAATTTTACATGCAATGTAGTATAAATAATATTTAATTATTTGAGTATTAAAATTTTTGCCTACATTTTAAAAAATTAGAGAATCCTTCTCATAATAAATAATAAATAAATCAAAGTATTTGCTTTGTGGGACTGAAATAAGTTTTAGAATTGGCTGCATGTGGTTCTAAGCATCTAGGATACAAATGATTTAAATTGGGTTGACCCAGAATGCCATGTTCAAATTGCTTTTCTTTTAAGTTCTCCTACTCTACCCTCACCCATCCCAAGCTTTAAAATGTCCACGATGTGGTGGCACTTCTTCCACCATCACTAATGAATATGTATTGAATTCCCACTGGGGCCATGGCAATGTACCCAAAGCTTTAATCCCAGGCCACAGTTTCCCCCCAACAGCTTTCTCAACCAAAGAAAAGGCAATGAGGATTTGCTCAGCAGTTCAGCATCTCTGCCAGATTTTGAGCTTGGCCAAACACAACACTTGTGTCATCAATTTTCAAATCCCTCATGAACTGAAGAAGAAAACTAAGTCATAAGCTTCCAACCTGCTAACTCAGAATAATATCTGGTCACATCTCCTACATGGCCAAGAAACCTTACAAAGCTCTCCCTCACAAAAGCAAAATAGCTATCTCTGTCCTAAGCAAATGGTCTCCAACCTTCTGCCAGAGTCTTCCTGGAAGGCCCATTTCTAAAAAAGAAAAAAAAAAAAGTTTATAAACTGGGCCCAACCCGTCTCTCTGACAACCCATTAGAAAGTCAGAGTTCTTAACTGAGTCACTACACATATTTTCCACATGGGAGAGTAAAAAGGAAAAAGAAATAACAGTCTTAAGAGAAAAAAGAAAAACACAAAGAAAAGCATTTCAGAGGACAAAAATACACAGTGGCTACAATTCCATGCTGAGCTCATCCAACTAATTCAAACTGAATTGCTTCACCATATCTTTACTGCAATCTAACAGCTCCGTGGGAGCTACACACTAAATTATACATCTTAATTTGGTCTACCAAGTGACCTTCTCTAGTTTTGTTTAGTTTTAAAGTATCCATGCCTTCCAACCCTTTCCATTCCACAATCAAATCCCAGACTGACATTTTCTCATTTTCTCACAAAACCATAATTCTGTAGTGACTTGCTTCTCTAATTCTTTTTCCAATGAGCTAGTAATTTCTCATTCTACTCAAACTGGAAAATGTCTTACAGAAAATATTTTTGAAATGATATTCCCTCCCTCCTTCCCTTCCTTCCTTCCTTCCTTCCTTCCTTATTTCCTTCCTTCTCTCCCTCCTTTCTTTTTTCCCTTCCCTCCTTCCCTCCCTCTATCCACATCAAGGACTAATATAATATATTTCTCAAAGAAATCTATAATACAGTTTTAAGAATTAGAAGGGACCTTAGAGGTCATGGAATCCCATATTCTTCACAAATGGTTATCCAGTTTCAACTTTAAAGTCTTCAGTGGTGGGGAACCCATTGCTTCTAAAATTAGTCCATTCTGCTTTGGAACAGTTCTAATTTTAAGAAGCATTTTCTAAAATACAGTTTTTTATAAATAATATATAACATATTAGCTATATACATTTCTAAATCATGCTGGACTCTGACTTTCTATAATTTTGTATTCTCTACTCCCACCACCAGAGTGTAATTGATATTTTACATTGGCTTAAAATAATATATAAGAATCAGCTATAGCTATTATGTCTAGTGACAACAGGTTTCTTAAATGATTCTGGCTGGAAAACAAAAGCCTAGTTCAAATATTTCTCTACTCAGTACCTGACAATGTCATGCCCTCTAAATACTAAATCTAAAATACTTTAGTTTGAGTCCACAACATCCATTTAATTCATATCTAGGATGGTATGAAAGTAGGAACTATATACTGCTGTGTTCACTCATTTATTTTCCCACATCTTCCTCCAGAGAACCATTTTTCTTTATGGGAAAAAAAAATCAAGAAATCTGCTTACTCACAGAGTTTTATCCTGCCTTTTTGTGCTTATTTATCAAGAAAATGCTGCTATTAGCTGACACTGCTTTAACCTCTTATCTTTCTTTGAAGGAATAAAGGCTGGCCCTGTGATTTGATTAGTATTAGGATGCCCAGGGAAGGAACTTCCTCTAACAGGCTCAATCAATCAATATTTATTAAGCATATACTATGTTCCAGGTACTGTGTTAAACTTTGGGGATGTAAGAAAAAGGCAAAAAACAATTCCTGCCTTCAAAAGGCTTTCAAATCTAATGAGGGGATAACATATAAACAAATATATATACAACAAACTATAGTGGATAAATAGGAAATTCCAACAGAGGGAAGACACTAGAATTAAGAAGAACTAGGGAAGGCTTCCTGAAGAAAACAGGATTTTAGCTGGGACCAAAGGATGCCAGGGGGTCAGTGATTAGAACAGAGGAAGGAAAGAAAGCCCACCAAGCATGGGTTTAAACCAGAGAATGTCCATAATTGAAAGATGGAGTATCTTGTCTGTGGAATAGTCAGGAGGCCAGTGTACAGGACAAGAAATAATGTCTAAGAAGACTGAATAGGTTCAGGGCAGCTAGGTTATTAGGGCTCTGTGACAAACAGAGCAAGAGGAAAGTTTATTGAGTAAGGGATGTAAACAGATCTGCACATGACTTCTCTGCAACTTACAGTCTCAGAGAGTTGTCTCTAGAGCACAGGGAGATCAGGTAATTTGCCCGTTGTCATGTAGTGTCATTGTCACTATTGGGTTCTGTTCTAAGCCAACTCTCTACTCCCTATAATCTGAATTTCTTCTCTTTCAAAAGAAGCTAAAAAGTTTAAATTACCTGAGTGGTTAACTAGTTACTATGGGCTGAAATATAAGAAAGGAGAGTTAGTTAACATTTAATTCTCTGGGCTACCTGTTTTTCATCCTTTTCTCTTATGTTCTCTGAGATCTTCCTTTCTCCCTTTGTATGGGATATAATCTATTCATCTTCTTAAAAGCCTCTAATCTTTTGAGAAGACATGAACAAAGAATATAGAGTGTAGAAGCTACCCTGTCTTTCTTCTTTCAGAAGCAAAAAAATTGGTTAATCCTAAAATATAAAACAACAGAAAAGGTGATAAATATAAAAAAAAATCTTGAAAATCACATGCAAATTTTATTCCCCCTTATTAAAATTCCTCCCCTTTCCATGTATCTGGATAGGTGATAATTATTTTAAATAATAACATTGATACCTCCTTTATACCTTTATGTCCACAGCCATTTTTTTTTTGTTTCTATGCATTAAACAATTCTAGGTAGCAGGGATTTGGTTGTTTTTGTTATTATTGTGCATATTTTTATTCTGAACTTGACAAATGTCAAATAAAATAAACATTTCCACATACATTATAGAACAGGAAATACTTATAAACAGAAATGAAATCTCTATTCTGTAGAACTTGATTTTCTTTGTAAGCATGTAATAAATTCAGCACATCCTTTCAAAACCATCCTAATTGAGATTCTGTAAGGTTCTCTCTAAAATGAAATGTTCTCTGTTGAGGTTTTCTTGGGGTCTCTGGAGACAGCCTTCATTTCAGTTCAGTAATTACCACAGGAGTAGCCAGGAGTTAAAGTCCAAATTCTTTATTGTCTCTTTCAAAGTCTTGTCTCCTTTCCTGTGGCCCGCTTTCTTAGAGGCCTATCTCTCTCCTTTGTTCTGAGAGCTTGAGCTCCTGCCACTAGTCCTTTGCCTTCTCTCTGAATGTCAATCTTGGCTAAGGATCCTAGCTTATATGCTCCATACTGAGTATACACCAATCATTATATCACTAGGAAACCATTATTTGTTGTAGGATTAAATCAGTGCTAAACTAGATTTAACCACTGTCTCCTCAATTCCACTTAGTACCTTGTTTCAAGTTCTGGCCCAAAACAAGATTCCTCACAGCCTTTCTTCTCATCTCTTAATTTTACTTTTGAACATGACCCCTTTATCTTCACCAGTTCTCCCCAATCCATTTTTTTTCTAAAAAGGAAAAGAAATTCATAATAAATATGCATTAAAATTCCTATGTTGGCCATATCCAAAAATATATATGCTTCATTCTGCATCTCGAATCTATCATTTCTCTGCAAAGAAGTGGATAACATGCTTCATTACTGGTTCCCAAGAATCATGGTTGGCCTTTACTTTGATCAGAATTTTTTAATCCTTTCAAAGTTGTTTTTTCTTTTTTTACACTCTTATTGTATAAATAATTCTCCTGGTAATATTCACTTCACTCTGTGTTACTTTATGCTTATGTGTATACTTTACTTCAGTCTCCACTGAAGTCCCACCTTCCACTTTTTTTAACAGCACAATAATAATACATTACATTCATACACCATAATTTGTTCATCTATTCAATAGATATCCTCTTCTCTTTCAGTTTTGGAGGGCTTTCTGGATGTTGTTACTTCTCTTCCCTCATTTGTCCTCTCTCCTCAGTGCCTTTAGGGCTGAGATTTTAAGTTGCAGAGCAAGTACCTACCTGCATTGTTTGAAGGAATTTGGTTGCAGAATATTCCCTACACTAATGAAATCACAAGTTCTATTCCAACCAAATAGAAAATTCAATACCAGAAGGGACCCATGGCTTTTTAATGACATAAGATTGAAACAAAATTGGTAGATCTAGTAAACTTTGAAGGTTGAATTTAAACTGAAGTTTGATCCATTTATACTATGATTTGCTCCTATAGTCAAGAACCAGATTAAATATTCATTATAAATCTGTAAGTAGCTGAATGACTCTAAAAAAACCCATCAGAATAGGACCCAAACTGTCATCCCTTACTCAGCCCCTGACTTTTTGAAAGGGAAAAATATTGGGATCAAAATTGGGTTTCTAACCAATGTCTTCCATAGCTAATATCTCCTTATTCACAGAGAAAGGACATAGACAAACAAGGGGCTGAACTAATGTTTACTTGGGATGACTTTCTCACTATTTGGCCATAGAAAAAGGCTTCAAAGAAATCAAAAGTTAACAAATTCAAGAGGAAAAAAACAAAATCCCAAAAAATCCCATTCTCCTCTTCTGCTTTTGCTGTTGCTTTTGTTTGTAAACAGAACTCCAAGCAATATGATGCCAGAAACACAGGATGAGACAAGTCATCCTAAAGCCTTCCTTTTGTATACTGCTCTAACCACAAAATCCTTTGTCTTGGCAGTTGTCACTATTTTACTTTACAACTCAGTGCGTTGTGGTAGAAGAAATACTGGATTTGTCCTTAGAGAACCTTGGTTCATATCCTGATTGTGCTTTGATCTTGAGCAAGACACAACTTCTTCTCATCTCACTTTCCCAATCTGTAAAATGGGGTGTTAGATTAGATTATCTTGAAGATTCTCTCTAACATTAAGTCCTATAGCCCCACATATTATTAATATTTACTCTTAACTTAGTAGTTTTATTGAAAGGGCAGATGGATGGAATAGTGAAAGAGTACCTGGCTTGAAGCTGGAAGATAAATCTTCCTGAAAGCAAATCTGGCCTCAGACACTTACTAGCTGTGTGATCCTGGCCAAGTCATTTAACCTTTTGTGCCTCATTTTCTTCATCTGTAAAAATGAACTAAAGAAGGAAATTGCAAAGTGTTCCAGTATCTTTACCAAGAAAACACCAAATGAGGTCATGAAGAATCAGATATGACTGAAAATAAAAAGATTATTTAAATGGGTGTTTTTTTTAAAGCTTTGTTCAATTCTTCAGCATGTTTCCATTATATCTTAAAATTATATATTATATGCATTATAACTTTAAATTATATATTAAAAGCCTAAACTTTTTCAGTAAGAAATTATACCTAATTTAATAATAGAAATCAATGAGACCATTAAACTTCATAGAGAGAATCTGCTTTACAAATAATTTTTATATAAAAGTGGAACTCTTCAATTATGAGTTACACGATTCTATCTCTTAATACTTTTAAGAGTAGTATCACAAAACTAGAGAATTTCAAAACTTGAAAGAGTTTTAGGAATCACTTTATGTAATGTATACCTGACAAAGAATCCCTTCCATAATATATCTAAAAATTATTCATCTTTATGGCTTAAAGATCACAATTGGTGGGAAACTCACATTGGCCCCTCAACTCAGCTATTTCGCTTTTAGATCATTCTAATAATTAGGAAATTATTACTTAAATCAAGCCTAAATTTCTCCCCCTGCAGTATCTATCACTCCTCCTAATGTTGTGCTCTGGAGTTAAACAAAATAAATGTAATTCCTATTCCATGAACCAGCCATTCAAATATCTGATGACTGCTACAATGCTCTCCCAAGATTTCTTTTCCCCTACTTCTTTCAACTGGTTCAACTAAGTTCTCTAGTTTATCTAAAATATGCTGAATACAATACTTTAGGTGTGGTCTGACTTTGAGAGAACACCGTGGAGCTATCCATCTCCTTATCTTGCCTCTTTTAATAAACCCTAGGACCATATTAGCCGTCTTCTCCTCCTCCTCCTTCTCCTCCTCTTCCTTCTTCTTCTTCTTCTTCTTCTTCTTCTTCTTCTTCTTCTTCTTCTTCTTCTTCTTCTTCTTCTTCTTCTTCTTCTTCTTCTTCTTCTTCTTCTTCTTCTTCTTCTTCTTCTTCTTCTTCTTCTTCTTCTTCTTCTTCTTCTTCTTCTTCTTCTTCTTCTTCTTCTTCTTCTTCTTCTTCTTCTTCTTCTTCTTCTTCTTCTTCTTCTTCTTTCTTCTTTTTTGCTATAACACTCAGCTGACTCATTTGGCCCTTGAGGTTCAATGAAACCTCCAAAGGTTTTTATCAGAGAATTTCTGTCCAGTCATTCCTTCTCCATCTTGTTTTTGTGAAGTTTACTTTTTTTTTTTTTTTTTTTTTTAGCCCAAGTGAAACAATTCACATTTATCCCTATTAAATTTCATCTGATTGGATTAAGCCCAGTGTTCTAGCCTGTCAAGGTCAATTTTCATTCCTGACTGTCATTTCTTGAGTTTGCTAGCCTTCTCATCTTTTTATTATTTGAAAAGAAAGCAGGCTACCTTTGCTTTTTATCTAAGTCACTGACAAAAATGATAAATACCACAGGGCTAAACATGGATCCCTGAAGTAATTCATGGGAGACCTCCTGCTGAGCTAACATAAAAGCTAGTAATGACTTTTCTTTGTTTATAATTTTGGTTCCATCATGATATGCTTCCCTAATGTTTTCCTAAAATACAGATAAGATATAGTTAGAGCTTTCTCCTGATCTACCAGTTAAGTAAAATTTTTACTAAAATTTTGCTAAATTGTTTTTTAAAAAACGAAGTAAGGAGCTTCATTGTGTTCATTCAGTTCTTGTGTCCATTCAGTTAAGATGTACAACAGTTTTAGAGAAATAACTTTATATCTCAATCTATTTTGTGGTTAGAAAACTCACGGTAATTAATTCTTGTTTTAAAAATTGTTTGTAAAATATTAACAATATGGTAGGAGTGTTAATCAACAGGGTCTTACAAAGAAGGGATAAGATAACCTGGTGAGGACAGGAATTTTAAAAATTTTAAAATTCACTTAAGAATTAGAATAAGAAAGTGAAAGAGGCATATAAGTCATAGTCGTTCTCATCAGTTTATTTAATAAAAATGATAATAATGTCAGTTAGCATTTCTATAATATTTTAAGTTTGTAAAGAACTTTATAAATATTAGCATATTTGAGCTACATAACAACCCTGTAAGGGCTATTCTATTATTATTCTTATTTTGCAAGTGAGTAAATAGAGAGGAAGAGATGAGAAGGAAGCATTTGTTAGGTATGACAGATAGTTTACATGAATGTAAAAATTTGGGAAATGAAATATCAAATTCAAGGAAAAGTTAGGAAACTGTGTAACTAAAACATAGAATATAGATTTTATTAAATAAGGTAGAAATGAGCCTGAGGTCAGATTTGAACTCAGGAAGATGAGTCTGGACTTGGAGTGAAGATCTTAATTCAAATCTGGCCTCAAACACTTACTAGCTATGGGACCCTAAGCAAGTCACCTAAATAAGTTTACCACAGTTTCTACATCTATAAAATGATCTGGAGAAGGAAATGGCAAACCCCTCCAATATCTTTGTCAAGAAAATCCCAAATGAGGTCACATAGAGTCAGACATGACTAAAATGAATGAACAACAATAAAGTACACATTTAGCAGAATAAATTGGCCTTTTTGAATTTACCATAATCCATTAAGTTCCCTAAGAATGTCCATTTTAAAATATGATCTCATATTCCCAGCACTTTCCTAAAGAATATCATTATTACTTTGACTCTTCTGTGCATAAAATGCAAAGGTTCATAAGTTAAGTATAAGTAGACTTCAATATGTAATAAATTCAATGAGCAAAGAACAAGATTAAATGTCATTAAAATGCATGATACAGCATTTTCATACTTTTTTGTTGTTTGCTTGCATATTATTTTCTTTCTCATTTTTTCCTTTTTGACTTGATTTTTCTAGTGCAGAAAGATAATTGTACAGATATGTATGCATCTATTGGATTTAACATATATTTTTACAATGTTGAACATATATTAGATTACTTACCATTTGGGTTTTTTGACAGAGATACTGGAGTAGTTTGCCATTTCTTCCTCCAGCTAATTTTACAGTTGACAAAACTAAAGCAAACAGGTTTAAGTGACTTTCTCAAAATCATCCAGCTAGTAAAAATGTCAGATTTGACACAAAAGTGGCTAGATTTGAACTAAGAACTTTTGACTCCAGCTGCAGCACCTTATCCACTGAGCTACAGAACTGCCTTCTAGGTACTTAGATATAGTAATTTCTTATTCTACTAAGAAATGATTGTAGTCTGATTTTAGAATATATATGAAATCATAAGGAAGCACACTGAGCTACTTCAAAGGAATTTCTCTGAAAAATGGAAAAGCTTTTAAAAACCAATTAAAAATAACAAATGATCAGATTTAGTATTATAGCATTTTTGAGACCAATAATTACCAACTTATCTGCTATAGCTTACTGAAAGGAATTTGGCAATATGTTTGACTCCATAAGAAAGCAAGCATACCATCTGCAGACTTGAATAAATAACATCAACATAAATACACTTTCAAGTACATGAAGATCCTATTCTGATTAATAAAAATATCAATTGCTACAAAAATGTTATTGACTTCCTAGCAGTTTTTGGTTATTACAACTGTTATCATATGGAAGAGGCCAAAAAAGTTTCGTATACTAAAAGGAGGCGTTAATAGTGGAAAAAGCCAGTAAAGCATAAGTATAGACAAATTATATGATGAATTAATTTTAAAGAATACATGTATATCATATATAAGAAATCAAAATTAGACTCAGAACCAATAGTTGTAGGAAAAGATTCATGTCCCTCATTAACAAAACAGAAAAGGATAACTTTGAACACAAGGGAGCAGGTCAAATAAAGAGAAAGCCAAAATGATTTTGTACAATCTGTTGCATATTTCAGAGGAAATTTAAAATTTAATAACTTCTAAATTAATTAAAATAGAAAACAGTAAAATAATAAATGGGTTTACTAAGCAAAGCAGAAAATAAGTTTGAAACTAACAGGGAATATAAATCACACTGAAACTAGGCCTAGACACCCACCCACCCCCACATTCACACATTGGTTTCATCCTTTTATTCAAGTTGTAAATGTCACAAATCTCAAGAGAATTGCTGAGTGAGCTTTCCAAAAAGATGAGACCATCAGAGAGCAAGTCATGATGTGTGTTTTTTTTTATCATCTTATTAAGATAATAAAAGCTCAAAGCCAGAAATGTTATTTGTGTGACAAATTGATTTTCCAGTTAAGAGTAGTTCTGTTAAAAAATCAGGACTATAACATGGAAATGTTACTGAGTGCTTTAAAAGAGGCAGCAATTTTGGCTGGCTCTCAGGTGTCAGTTTTGGGGAAATTGGGAAGCTATTTGATCCAAATGAGCTTAGAGCATTAAAGAACTAAAAAAAAAAATGACTCGAACAGTCAAGTCTGTTAGAGTCTAAATGAAGTATAAATAACTCTAGGGAATAGAAATGGAATCTATTTAAGGGCATCTATTTTCAAGTATTACTTGAAGAAAATTATACTGTATTTTCTTAGATACTAAAGTTTGAAGGCTGAATTCAGTAACTACATTTGTCTATTTCTGCTAGTTAGTATTAACTGTCTGATGGATTAAAATTGTAATTACTGCAAAATTCTTATGGACCTCTCAAACTCAACTACAAAGAGTTTTCATAAATAAAGAGCTTGAATATCAATAAATCATTTTTCAATCCAGATGGAAAAGTAATAACATAATATTATACAAGATTACTTAGCTGGCATTCATGACATGACATATGACTCCATTTACTGAAATATAGGGAAAAACATATCTATGCTTAAATAATATAATTAAAACCCAAACCTCTGGAATTAGAATAGACCTCAAAGGTCAATTATCTAGTTTCTGTTAATGATGTCATATAGAGTGTGGGAGCAAAATATAGACTTCTAGGGATTAAGAAGACAGGGAAATAGAGAGAAGCATTGGTTCTACTGTATTGGATAAATATCTTTGGGGGACAAGAAGTTTAGAAAGAAAGGGAATAAGCAGGATGGGACAGCTAGATGGATGGGGTCAAAAGAAAACTTTTTTTTTTTTTTAAAGCACTCAGGATAACACAATGTTTCTATATAGGAGGCACTGACTAATCCCTTCTTAGTGCTTGAATCTTCTGTCTTCCATGGATTTAAGATAAAATTGTGATCATACCCAGCATGATTGGTCATTTTCTCTCTACTTTTCTAAAAAGAATGAAGCCATCATCCCTTGTTAGCTTCCCATCCTGATTCCTCAATACTTATCACTATCAACCACTCTTTCCTCTTTTCCTCACAGAAGAAAAGATATTCCTATTTCTAAAATTACATCAGAATTTCTTAACTTGGGTTCCACAAACTTTCCTAAAGAGATCCTGGATAAGTTTCAGAAAGTTTGTAAACTTGAATGGGAGGGTGAGGGAAATTCCATTTTTATTTTCACTAATATTGAAATTTAGCATTTCTTTCAATTACTTAGAAACATTATTCTGAGAAGGGGTCCATGGGTTTCCTCAGACTGCCAAAAGGGTTCCATGACACAAAAAATCCAGTTCTCCATCAACTTTTATATAATATTTTCATCCCATCCTCTCATTAAATCCTTAAAGACATAGCTCCTATAGATATTCCTTCTTTCTGAGGGTCCCACCAATCTTATTACTTGCCTCTTTTCCATCTGCCTATAAACATTCTCAAATTTCCTCAGTCCTTAAAAAAAGCCTTTTTCTGACTTTTCTAGGTCACGAAGATATCTCATCCTGCTAATCCCTTTTCTTGTTGAACTTTCCCCAAATGTTTTCTACATCCCTTCACTTCCAACACACTCCTTCAGGTCCTATCAGTCAATATTCTGCTCCATGCCTCTCCACAACTTCATGCAAAAGAAACTACTACAGAACAGAGCATTTCTTTACATTAAGAAAGTTTTTCAAAAGGAGATTTTTATTTCTTGCTACTTGTTCATTTTAATTTGAACCCAACTTGAGCTCTACCTTACTGAATAGTCTCTGTAATCTATCCTACCTCTGCCAGGAAGGTCAGGATCAGCTACCTAACCTGCCTTCTTCTAACTCGGTAACCCATGGACCAAGGACAAGAAGGAAAAGAGAGTCTGATACTCAGCTACAGCCAAAAGAACAGAAGATAGATTTTTGCTCTGGGTATGAAGGCAGACCCTGACAAGGGTGGCTGGGACATGGAGGAGAAGGGAGCAAAAGGTATATAGTGTGCCCAGCTCCCTCAATCAGATATTTGACTTCAGACACTGACAAAAGCATTTTCTCATGAAGGGCAGCTTAGGGTACCCATGATTACACCTCTGTCAAGTCCGCTAAGTCTAATTAAAGGTTAAATGATCCTGTCTCATAGAGGAAGTTGCAACTAAGAAAACTAATTAACACATAGCCCAGCTCTAACATGCCTTTCTGGGCTTATTACACATTATTCTTCATGGTCTGGGCAAAATGACCTTCTAATTCTTCCTCAAAGCGATGTTGTATCTCCATCTCCGCTTTTGTACAGTTTGTCCTTCTTGCTTCCTTATCTATGTTTCTTAGAATTCTAGAATCCCTAGATTTCTCCAAGCCTACTACATGAAGACTTTTTAGATTCCTTCAGTTGCTAGAGTCTCTCAGAAATATACTTTAAATTTGCTTTGTATAGATATTATGTGTTAACATATTGTACATGATGGTATGGTCTTGAGATCAGGAATTGTTTTATTTCTGTTTTCGTATCCTCCAGCACCAAACACAATGTTGAGCACTGTTATTAAATATTTGTTATTTAATTGATTGATAGAAAGAGAAGAAAAAAATACATTCAGAGACAAGAAGCAACTTGTCCAAGAATTGTTCCAGGCTGGATCAGTCACCCAGGTGTGCCTGAGGTCTGGGTAAGAAGTTGAAGATTAAATCACAGAAAGAGTTGGTCAGGTCAAGTCAAGAAACATTTATTAAAAGCTTACTATATGTTAGGTACTAAGCCAAGTTCTGTGGACACAAAGAAAGGCAAAAACATTCCCTTTCCCTGCTTACAAGAGACTTTACAGTGTAATGGAGAAGATAAAACATGAACAACTCATAAAATACCATCTGCATCCAGAAAAAAAAATCGAAGGAGACAGAATGTAAATTAACACATGCTATATTCACTTCTTTTTTAGTTTTTTATCTGTCTCATAGTTTTTCCCTTTTGCTGTGATTTTTTTTCTCCCAACATGATTCAAAAAGCAATGTTTAGTAAAAATAAACTTACTACAATAAAAAAGACATGAACAACCTATCAACAAAATATATACAGAACAAATTAAAGATAACCTCAGAGGGAAGGTGCTAAGATTAAGAAGGATCAAGAAAGATTTTTTTCCCAAGAAAGGATTTAACTGAAATTTGAAAGAAACTAGGGAAGCTACAAGAGATGAGGAAAGAGGGAGTTCTAGGCATGGGTTGATTAAGTGAATAGAAGTGGCCAGACCAAAGGAGCTATCCAAAGTAGAACATGACAGATGGCAACTACAGGTGACTGAAGTGAGCATCATTCACAATAAGCTAGAAGTATCAGTAATCTAGGAAAAGTGTATTGTAATAGGAGCCTTTTGACATCACTGATAGTTTGTCATGATCTTATGTCAGGTTGATGTGTTTGCCCACTCCCTGCTGCTTCTTAAAAAGACTGTCAGATATTAGAATCTAAGCATCCTGCTCCTAATTCAGTGATAACTCTCTCTACCCAATCCCCCTCCCCGCAACACACACACCTACTCTATTTGTTTGGGTTCAATTTACAAGATCTCCAAGTCAGAAGGGACTGAGATAATCATCTAATGCAACACATTCCCAAATGAGATTTTTCTCTAAATCACACTAGACACAAGGTCAACCAGTCTGCTTCAAAACTTCCAGTGAGGGCAAAGTCATTATTACCTAATAATGCAACCCATTCCACATTAGGATAGTTTTATTTGTATGTAAGTTTTTACTTGTATCAAATTTAAATTTGTCTTTTGTCTCTTCCACAGTTATCTACCAGTTATTTTTAGATCTCTCTATTATAGACAAGCAAAGTATGTCTAAACACTCCAACATGGCCACTTTTCAAACATTTAGGTAAACGGATACAGAACTTAGAAAGAGTGAAATAATAAGCAAATTAGGGGAGCATGGAAAATTTTACCTGTCAAATATATATAAGGAAAGACTTTATGACCAAACAAGAGATAGAAAGAACTGAGGAAAATAAAATGAATAATTTTTATTATATTAAATTTAAAAGCTTTTACACAAACAAAACCAATGTGGCCAAGACTAGAAGGAAAGCAAGGAATTGGGGGGGATGCTTACAGTAAATATCTCTAACAAAGGCCTCATTTCTCAAATATAAAGAGATCATATATGGATCATTCTCCAATTGATAAATGGTGAAAGGCTATGAATAGACAATTTTTAGATGAAGAAATCAAAGCTATCTATATGAAGAAATCAAATCACTATTAACACAAATTAAAACAACTAAGAAGTACTACATCCATTTAACAGGTTTACTGATATGATAGAGAAATTAAATGACAAATGTTGGAGGGAATGTGGGAAAAATGATACATTAACTTACTGGTAGGGAAATTGTGAACTAATTCGACCATTCTGGAGAGCAATCTGGAAGCACATCTGAAAGGTTATAAAACCTGCATACTTTTAAACCGAGAAATACCACTAATAGGTCTGTATCCCAAAGAAATCAAAGGAAAAGGAAAAGGCCCTGTATGCACAAAAATATTTATAACAGTTTTTTTTAGCAAAAAATTTGGAAATTAAGGGAAAGTCCATTGGGGGACTAACTGAATAAATTGTGATATATGATTGTAATGTAATACTATTGTGCTATAAGAAATGACAAGCAGGATGGTTTCAGGAAAAACTTGAGAAGGCATATGTTGCAAAAATGAAGTGAACAGAACCAGGAGAATATTGTACACAGTATAAACAATATTGTATGTTGATCCACTGTGAACAACCTTGCTATTCTTAGCATTACAATGATCTAAGACAATTATAAAGGGCTTATGATGAAAAGTGATATCTCTTTTTCAAGAAAGAACTGATAGAGTCTCAGTACACATTGCTGCATAATTTTTCTACTTGATTTTTCATGTTTTTTTGCAACAGAACTAATATGGAAATATGTTTTACATAATTTCACAGATATAATTGATATCACACTTCTTGTCTTCAAGAGAGAATTCAAAACTCTACATTTTAAAATATGAATAAATAACAAATTAAAAACCATACATGCTCATACCCAAGCACCTATATCTTCCCTTCTTCAAATTAAACATCTCCAGTTCTTTAAAAATATGTATATATCTCAATGCCTTTTGCTATTCTGTTTGCTCCCTTAAAGATGTTCATAGATTTAGAGTTAGAAGGAATCTATGAGGGCATCAAGTTTAACCTTTTCATTTTGGAAAACTGAGGTAGCTATGAGTAATTAAGTGACTTCCCCAGAATCATACAGCTATTAAATACCTGAAGGAGAATTTAAATTTAATTCTTTCTTTCTCTATGTTTAGTATCTTATCCTCTATCCAACTGTTTTCTCAACTTATCAATGTCCTTCCCAAAATGTGGCTTCCAGAACTGAACCTAATGCTCCATGTAGGGTCTGATCAGAAAAGAGTTCAGAGAGACTCAGCTCCCTTCTCTCTTATTGCAAGCTAAAATTACATTAGCTTTCTCACTTCCAGAATAGATGAGGCAATTAGATTACTTCTCATATCCCTTTAGAAAATGGTGTGTGTGTTTTTGTTTTTGTTATTTAAAAGACAATCTGGATGCTAACCATGGGACTGGAGAGGAAGCCTAGGACATTAGAATGCCTTTCAAATAGCTATATATTTTTTTCTTTTTTTTTTGCTTGTTCACTTTAATTAGTGCAAGTAGATTGCTCCCAGAGGAAAGAATCATTGTTCTGGGGATGTGGTATCAATAGAAGAAAATGTTCTGAGCCATTCCAGTGGAAGACAAGCAATGTCCTAGGAGAAGACCTCCCCTGCCCCCTCAGTTGCAACTACCATCAGATTCTATTTTTGGCTTGAAGAACATCATTTCTCTTTCCTTCAAAAATTATAAGATTCTTCTTATGCTTTTATTCTGAATAGAAGTCTCCATCTCTGTTTCTTGAGAAGCCCCCACCCCTTTTCTCTGCTTTGAAATTATGAAATTGGTACTTAAAAGTCCTCAGCCACCTCCCCACTGTGTTGCCTATACAGCAAATAGCCTGAAGGCTAAGGTCTAAGGCTGACACAATGGACAGATCCTCAATGAAAACTCAGTTTTTAGTTTTGTGTTGTCAAGGGCTTCAAAGCAAAGCAAGTTTGAGATTTTCACAAGCAATGCCAAGATGGATGGCAGAGGGAACCCTCTCTCCCTAAAAAATCTTATAACCTTGAATAGGCTTTCATCCTTGTGCCTTTCAAAGTCATTAATTTCTCTTTTCCAGCCAGAATGGCATTGATGCTATTGTTTATTAATTATTTTAAATAAAAAAAATTAGGAGCATGGCATGACAGAAGGAATTTTGAGTTCAAAGACTGCTTTTAATATATGCTATTTGTAGGATCCTAGAGACTAATTCAAGTAATACAGGAATTGACAATTTGCATTGCAGCAAGTTTTCATTCTATTTCCCGACCTTGATTAAATATCTAGCTAGGTGGCAAACTGGATATAGTGTTGAACTTAGAGTCTGACATTTATGAGATGTATAATCCTGGGCAAGTCACCCCCAGTCTCATTCCCTCATCCATAAGACTACTATGAGGATTCTATGAGATGATATAGCTGAACAGATATTGCTTTCCCAGGAGTATTTGCATATTAAATCCTATCTCTTTGTGGGATTAGTTTGATCTCTGCTAAAGAAATTTCAGATCTGTTGCACAGGTGGGAGAAGTATTTTGTTGGACAAATAGCCTTTCTAGAATCTCAAAGCACATAAAATAGTCTGATATGTAAAATGCTTCTTGCATTTTCCCACATCTCCCACAACACTCCCCTCTCTCAGACACTTCAAGAGAGACAGACAGACACACACACACACACACACATACAGAGACAGAGAGACAGAGGCAGAGAGAGATAGAGGGGGGAAGAAGGGAGAGAAAGACAAAGACAGGGAGGAAGGAAGGAGGGAGGGAGAGGGAGAAAGGGAGAGACAGAGACAGAGACAGAGAGACAGAGAAAGAGAGAGAGAAAGGGGGAAAGAAAGAGGGAGCGGGAGAAGAAGGGAGAGACGGGGGAGAGGGAGAAAAGGAGGAGAAAAAAAAGGGAGGGACAGAATAAGGGAGGGAGGGAGGGAGGCACAAAGGCTATATAAGGGTAAGAGAAAAGCATACAAAATTGCTTTGAGATTAACAGTGTCACAGAAACATCAAGACCCTGAATTTGTTACTTTTTTGAAGCAGCTAGATGATATAGAAGATAGAACCCTTAGAGCAATGGAAGAAACACCTGAATTTAAATTCTATCTTAAACACTTTGCAGTTATATAATCCTGGGTAAGTTACTTAAACTCGCCTTCTTTTCTTTCTCCTTCTCCTTCCTTCTCCTTCTTCTTTTTTCCTGAGGCTGGGGTTAAGTGACTTGCCCAGGGTCACACAGCCAGGAAGTATTAAGTGTCTGAGATCAGATTTGAATTCGGGTCCTCCTGAATTCAGGGCTGGTGCTCTATCCACTGCGCCCCCTAGCGGCCCCTGTTTCTTTTTTTATAAAATGAAGATAATAATTGCACCTACTTTAGAATTGGTATGAGATGATGAGATGAGATTTACAATCCTTAAAATGATACTATCTATCTATACACTCACATATACACATATAAACACACATACATATTTATACACACATGTAAGTGCATATACATATAATGCATATATGCATGTGCATAGTTAATATTATTTACCCCTATCATAAGATTAAGAGTAATCATTCTATATCAAACATCATTGCAATTATAATTTGAATTGCTTTCATAGAAAACAATTTCCATGTAAATATCTATTCACCTTTAAAATACCACAAATCCCTCGCTACCCTCACTGACAGAGGTGCCCAAAGCCTAAATTACTTCCAGGCAAAGCAACTGAGTGGCAAGCCTGGGATTAGAGAATCCTGTGGCTCTAACAGTTGAAATGTAGCAGTACAGAAAAATAATTGGGAAAAAATAGAGAAAATGCTGGGTAAAAAATGTGAAACCAATGGTTGAAGTCAAACAAAGATCTCTAATGTAAGTACAAGATAAACAAATATCAGGGAAATGCCAAAGATTGGCTGGAAGCTACTATCAGCAAGGATAAATTCATGAAAGTATCATCTTGTTCCTATTTTCTTTTTAAACAATACAGCTGGAAGATGTAAGAGATACATCACTAGGCATAGGAAAAAAAAAAAACAACCTTGCATTTGAATTCTTGCTCTAACAATAGATGAATGACCATGGGCAAGGGACAACCTCTCTGAGTCTTTAAATTGTAGAAAATAACTCTTTCACTACCTACTTCTTAAGATTTTGAAAGGGGAACCCTAACTGGAATGGAGTCTCCCAGGTTTTCTCATGGGGCAGGATATTTAGAGGCCTTCAACAGAAGCATCAGTGACAGACATGACTAATGAAGACTTAAATTAAAACAAATGAAAGCTTTGAGGCTTCTCAGAACACAGCTGCAGCATATTAAAAAACATGACCATGCACTCCTATAGCAAATAAATACTCTAGCTAAGATGAAGGTAAATTGGATTAAACTATTGGTTCCATGGGCTAGGAGAACACAGATCACCGACACTTATTCCTGGTTGCCCAATCTAGTTACGTTTTCTTTGAATTCATATTTTGCTAAATATTAGACCAGGAAGACATAAAAGTAATTGAAAATGGTAGTCCCTAAGAAGTTGTCTCTGTCCCCAAGAAGATAAAATGGCTTTGTAGTAAAGGGAAAAGGAACAGTCAGAACAGCAAGTTCCTATAAAAGATCTTTCTGGGTCCACAAGGACACCCTGTTCCTTATTTGAAACCTTCCCTTTGAGATTATCCTTCATTTATAATTTATTTATTTTATATATTCATAGTTGCCCGCATATTGGACTGTGAGCTTCTTGAGGGCAGGATCTGTTTGCTTTTATTCATATCCCCAGGTCTTAACACAATTTCTGACACAAAATAAGTACTTAAACTCTTGCTTATGACATAGAAGGTATGTTAGATCGAGCCTATTCTTTTAGATAAAAAGTGAATGAATGAAGGATTTGTCAAAGCACCGTGTTGGCACTGAGAATATGAAGAGAGAAATAAGATACTTCCTCCTCTCAGAGAGTTCATGTTCTAATGGGGAAGACAAAACATAAAGAAACTTTCAGCTGGAAGTCAGTTGGGAAAGTGATCCCGTAGTTCTCAGGGAACAGCAGTAAAGCAGATATTATATTTCTTCCTTAACTTTTCTACTGATAAAATCACAGTCTGATATTGAAGCATGTGACATTGCCTAGGGCTTTTGTGACAAGAATTTTCTTTTGGGGGGTCTTCAAAAGATGTGACTGTAGCAATTGTAGGAAGAGTTGCCAAACTGCATCTCCACAGAGGTTATTACCCAAGTTGAAGGGTATGAAGGTGAAGTTAGATGGCTTGGTGGATAGAGCACCAGTCTTGGAGTCAGAAGAACCAAGTTGAAGACATGGACAGTGAATTGGAAGCATTGATATTCCAAGGTTTTAGAGGTCAGTCCTGGGCTATCTCTATCTGAGGACCTGAAGGGAGATGGTAGTCAAGGTAGTGTAGATGGTTTGACCTGCATGGCACATACTGACTTCCATCTCTCTCCCTTTTGCTATTTTGCTCTTTCAATTAAGTTGGCTTGCCTGTCCTGTGAATGACAGTTGTTTTCTATTTGGTGGGGATGGCTGGCTCGTTATCCACAGGAGCCACATCCCTGGAAACAATGCTTGAAAGCAGGACTGGTATTCTTTGAGGTGATGCTATTCCCTGGACTCCTGTGTTTCTCTGCCTATTGGTAATGGTTGGTCAGCAGCTGGTGGTGGTGATAAGGAAGGTATGTTCCTTCTCCACAATGATTTTCCCTCTCAAGGGTGGCTGCAAGGGGAAAACAGGTCTAGTGCTATGGAGGACAGTGCTATTCCCAAGGCAATGCATTTCTAAAATCAAGAGACAGAACTCTACTTTGTAGGAATCACACCCTAAAGGGCTGAAGGTATAGTAAAATCATAACTGAAGATCAAGATATTCAGAAGTCTCTTTCCTTGTGATGACAGCATTAGAAATAGGCCAGGTGGTTCTGTAGAATTAGAGTCAATTCATGTATACATATATTGTATTTAATTTATACTTTAACATATTTAACATGTATTGGTCAATCTGCCATCTGGGGGAGGGGGTGGGGGGGAGAAGGGGAAACATGGGAACAAAAGATTTGGCAATTGTCAATGCTGTAAAATTACCCATGCATATATCTGGTAAGTAAAAAAACTATAATTAATTTTAAAAATTTAAAAAAATAGAGTCAATTACTAATACTAATGGTTTGACAGATATCTCTCTCACTGGACTGTGTATTCTCCTTGCAGTGGACCCCTCACAAAGACCCACTACCTTCTTTTTTCTGTTAAATATGATACTGAATCTGCTTTCTGAACCTCTTCTAGTACAAAATAATTTAAATTGAGAAAAAAAACTGGAAGTAAAAACAGAGACAACTACTCTGACAGAGATACCAACAGAGTGATAGAGGGGAAAAAATTAGAATATTAAAAATACAAGAAGCTAGACTGAAAAATCAAGGGACCAAGAGAATAAATAGGTAATTGTTTCTCTTTTGAAGGTGAAAACTCACTCAAGAGTCCCCATTAAGGAATGACAGAACTATATGCACAATGCTATTAAAGTTATATTCCAATTTGTGTTGGCTGAGACAAAAAATTCAAAAGGTTGTACTGAAAGGTCATATAAATGGCCCTTTAAGATATATGTTTGGCTCAGAGAATGGCCAAGACTAATATTTATAGTCTGAATTAAAAAGACATTGTGGAGAATGAATAGAAGAGATGAAAATAATGTTCATGGATATTGAAAGATGGATTGAGGTAGGCCTGATAAAGCTCTGAAGAAAAGAAGGAAAATGATGACTGTGAGACTTTGATGCAATATTTTCTTCGCCTACTTTACAAGGATGTGGACCTCCATATTTCATATTTATATCCTCAATTCATATTGCTTTTCCCCCATTAAAGCTTCCTGACTCCCTGTCAATGAGTCAAATTCATATTTTCCCCCTTATCTCCAAAAGCCTCTCTAGTTTCAAGAAAATACAAAATAGGATTTGGGGTCTATTATGAAAATACATACTTATGTAGATTCAGATAGAAATGTGAAAATAGATGTAAAGTAGTCAATTTTAAGTTTATACACACACACAGATACACAGACATATATAATATATGTATATATAAATAGGTCAGCAGCATATGATGAGGTTTATAGACTGGACACTTCATGGCCTGTGTACTTTTACTAGTGGCTTATCAAGGGATAGGTTCTCAGATAGGAATGAAGAAAGGGAAGTTGAAGACTGACATAAAATGAATAAATTTGTTTTACTTTGAAATTCAGCCTAGGGCACAGATGTCCTTGTACTACTAAAATCACATCCAGGATTTGCCATAGGTTTCTGAAGCCTGTCACAATTCATATCTGAATACCTTCAAGTCTATTTAAAGTCTCAAGTCACACACACACACACAATTGAACCAGTTACATTTTATTACACATTAATCCATTTTATTCATTGAGAGTTTGGGATGATCTCTAAACAGAGAAATAAGTGGGAAGTCTATGTCTCTCTGGGACTGATTTAGTTCATTATAGTGCCCATTTTAGAATAAGTAATGTCTGGTTATTGCACATGATAAAGTCTTGTTGAGGTTCTAAGTGTAAGAATATTTTTAGAGAACAGGTAACACACAATGTAAAGACTTCAGCAGACTTAGCAATGAAAGGGAACTTATTTTTGGTCAAAGTGAAACAGTTTTTAGCCTGTTGGAAGGAAAGACTTTATTTAGAAAAGGCACTGATGAATGCTTAAGCCTCCTGCTTTGTAACAGCAATGACTTAAACATCTATATATTTCCACCTCTCTTCTATTCTATCGCTCTCTTTCCTCTTTCCCTCACTTACTCTCATCTTCCTTCAATCCCAGTCCTCTTCTCTCTCTTTTTTTCTTTAGTCTTTTGTTTCTAGTCTCAGGGCATCTGCTGACAACAAAACCAAATCTAAAAAAAGACAAAGTAAGAGGATGGAAGTTTTAAAAATGAGAACTGGGAGGAAGAAGTGAACTAAAAACTAAAAGGGGAAAATGACACATTTCCAAATGGAGAAGAATCTGTGACCAAAAAAAAAATGGTGAAACAAAGTCCTAGACTGGCTTGGGAATTTGAGTTAGTTATATTGACAGTTGTACCCAAAAAGAGAATCAATTCAACAGTCATTTTTTCTTTTTAAAAATAGTATTTTATTTTTTCAAATACATACAAAGATAGTTTTCAACATTCACCTTTGAAAAACCTTGTGTTGCAAATTTTTCTTTCTGTCCTCTTCTTCCTCTTCCCCAAGATAGCAAGCAATCCAGTATAGGTTAAACATGTGCAATTCTTGTAAACATATTTCCATATTTTTTGACATGCTTCATACACACACAAATCAGATCAAAAGGGAAAAATATAAGAAATGAAAAAAAATACTAAGCAAACAGCAACAAAAAAGTAAAAATACTATGTTTTGATCCCCATTCAGTCTCCATCATTCTCTTTCTAGATGTGGATGGCACTTTCCATCACAAGTCTATTGGAATTGCCTTGAATCACCTTATCACCAAACAGTTATTGAGCATCTTTCGTTTGTAGGACATTGTTCTAGGAATCAAGTATAGAAAGACCAAAAAAATCCAGGCCCTAAAGAATCTTTAATTCTTTGGAAACAAAGAGGCATCCAAGTGGAAATGTGAAACAAGCAGAGGTAATAAAAAATAGAGTTCAGAAAAGATCCTTGCACTGGAGATAGAACCTGGATAATTATATGCATAAATGCAATTATCAAACCCACAGGAGTTGTGAAGATAATGAATAAAAAAGAGAAAAAGGAAGAAGTCCAAGATAGAATCTTGAGAGATAACCACACTTAGTTGTCAGTTTGTTACAAATGTTCTCTCCTCTCCTCAAGCTGCCAATAGCACTTCCTTTCCTACCCTTACTCCATACTGGGCTGAAAAAAATCTAGCTATCAGTGAAAGCTCCCTCCTCAGTCTTTCTCCTCATCTTACCTCCCCCAATACCATCTCCCATCTCTTTGTTCAGTCCAGTCTCTGATGAAGAGGTGTCCCTTCTCATTGGGCAACAAAAATTTCTTTACATGTACCTTTGATCCCATTCCCTCCATCTTCTCTAACAGACTACACTCATTATTATCCTTCCTCTCTTTCTAATCTTCCATCTCTCCCTATTAACTTGTTTTTTTCCAAGATGACAAATACACTCAAGTCTCCTCATCTGAAAAATTCCTCCTTGTATTCTACCATACCTGTTGTTGCTATCACCTTCATTTCTCCTCCCCTTCTGAATGTGAAAAAGTTGACCACATGCAGAACTTCCACTTTTCTCATTCATTCTCTTTTTAAAGCTTCTGCAATCTTGCTTTCAACTTCATCATTTGATTAAAAAAAACTATAAAGTTACTGCATTGCTAAATTGAATTCTTTTCTCATTCTCATTCTCATCATTTTTGACCTTTCTGTAGCATTTGACATTGTTTGGCTCTCTCCTCTTAAATATTCTCTTTTATCTAGATTTTTTGTAGAATCATTCTCTTTTTGTTCTTCTATTCCTACCTGAACTTTGCTCATTCTCCTTTGCTTGATCATTATCCATGTCACATATATTAACTGGGACCAGAACTGATGGCTGTATCCTGTACCTTCTTCTCTTCTCTTCTGTCTCTGTCTCTCTGTCTCTCTTATATGGGAACCTTATCCATATGACTCCTAAGGTTAGATATATAACCTTAGTCCCTCCCCTGCACTATAGACCCATCTTTGTGAGGCATTTATTCAATCATATCTGATTCTTTGTGACCCCATCTGGGGTTTTCTTAGCAAAGATATTGGAGTAGTTTACCATTTTCTTCTTCAGCTCATTTTACAGATGAGGAAACTGAGGCAAACAGGGTTAAGTGACCTGCTAAGGGTCACACAACTGATTTGAACTCAAATTTGAACTTAGGATCTGATCTCAGATTTGGCACTCTATCTACTGTGCCATGTAGCAGACCCATATAACCAAGTGCCAATTGAAGTTCTAGCTTTTCACTGAAGAAGCTCTGATTTTAAAAATTTCCTCAGAGATACCAGTGGAGCACTGGGAATACCCTTTTTTTTTTTTTTTTTTTTTTTTTTTTTTTTTTTTTTTTTTGAGACAATTGGGTTTAAGTGACTTGCCCAGGGTCACATGGCTAATAAGTAACTGAGACTAGATTGTGAACTCAGGTCTTCCTGACTCTGAGCCCCATGCTCTACTCACAGAGTCTCCTAGCTGACTCCAGTGTGCAACCTTTCCCATGCTTGTTTTTACTTACACTGAGAATGTCAATATGAATAGTTTGCATTAGCATAGTACTTCAATGTTTACAAATCCTGGGAGATGAGTAATAAAAGGATTATTTGCCTGGTTTTACAGATAAAACACTTAGTTAAAAAAATTTTCTAACTTAAATAAGTTAGAAAAATTAATTTATTTCCTCATGATCATGGAAATAGTAATTATTTGAAGCTGATTTGAACCAGCATTTCAATTCTAAGCTCAGGATTCTTTGTACTACACCATAATGTGGTTTAGTTCTTCTGGTATCATATTAACTTATTGATCTTTGGACGAAAATCATGAATTAAGAGTGCTGAAAGTCAATATTTCTATGTTTGAGTGTAATATATATATATGTATATATATATATATACACACACATACAAACATATATCATATATTGCAATATAACTAATCAACATATAGCTCTCTTCCCCCTTTCTACACATGTCCATTATCATAAATATGGAGTTAGAAGGGTGTTGCATAAGACTGAGGGTTTGGTTGTTGTTTTTAAAATAATTTTGATAATTTCATGTTCCAAGAAGGCAGCTGCCTAA
The DNA here is from genome assembly GCF_048593235.1 of Sminthopsis crassicaudata. NCBI lineage: Eukaryota > Metazoa > Chordata > Mammalia > Dasyuromorphia > Dasyuridae > Sminthopsis > Sminthopsis crassicaudata. The sequence continues at coordinate 263,403,821 of NC_133618.1, read as the reverse complement.
GTAGCATAGTGTATAGAGTGTTGAGCCTAGAAGACCTGTATTCAGATATGTGACCCTGGGCAAGTTACCCCAGCAAAGTTACTTAACCTCTGTTTGCCTCAGTTTCCTCAACTGATAAATGGGGATGATGACAGCAGCTACTTTGCAGCATTTCTGTAAGGATCAAATGAGACAATATTTGTAAAGCACATTTAGTAGGCACTATATAAATGCATATTACTTTCCTTTCCCTTCCCCTTCATCAATCACCTGGAACCAGTCTAAATAATTATGAAGAGTTTCATCATCAGAAGGCTGGGCACAAAGTGATGAATTTTTTTTTTCGAGTGGTAACCCAAGAAACAAATACACATGTACTGGGCCAAGGGAGAAGTTAATCAACTTTTTTCCCATTATTGCTAAAGATATCATTCATAGCATGATACACATTACTTCCCTAGGAGTTTATATGCCCATTAAGCACAAGAGAAGAAAGAAAAATCTAAACCTGGATCTTAAGATTCACCAATAATTGTCTTTACTGAAACACTCTAACCTTGAGGAAATAATGAAACTATACAATGACTCAGTACACCCACTTGCAACCTTCTTATAGAGCTAGTATCTCTGATCTGGTGTGAAACATTGTCACAGTGCATTGAAGGACACTTTGGGACAAAATTCTAAAGGCACAGAGAACTATGGGTGAAAAACCCAGGGATTAAAAACCAAGCTTTTTTGGTGTACAAAGATAGAAAAGAAAAAGAAGTAAGGGATTGAAGGATAGCAATCTAGCCATATTATATAAACTAACATGGCAGATAGAAGGTACAGTCTGGAGTCAGAAAGACCTAAGTTTAAATCCTGCCTCTAGCACATAATAGCTATGTGACTCTAGGAAAGTCTCTTAAATGTTATTTGCCTCAGTTTCCTTATCTGTAGAATGGGGTCATTAATAGTACAAAGTTTTGTGAAGATTCAATGAGATAATTGTAAAGTGCTTGTTGTTCACTCATTTAGTCACATCTGACTCTTCATAATCCCATTGGGGTTTTCTTAACAAAGACACTGGAATTACTTGAATTTTCTTTTTCAGCAGATTAAGGCAAACAGAGATTAAGTGAGTCACCCTGTTAGTGAGTGTCCAAGGCCAGATTTGATTCCATGACCAGTGCTATATCTACTGAGCCACCAAGTTTCTATGGATCAGAAATGATTATCTGGAAAAACAGAGAGGGGTTATTTATTAGGGAGCAAGAGATCCTGTGGAGAAGGAAAAACATTTTGGAGAAAAGTGAAGCAGCAGAAAAGAAGAAATGGCAGAAATGTGTTATTACAGGGGAATTTTGGAATTCAAAATCATAAAGATAGGATATTTGGGAGATAATGAATGGTAGAGTAATGGGAGTAATGAAGGCAGAATATTTGGGGATAATTCTAAGATATGACCATCCTTGTGGATGGCTGACATAGAATACAATTTAAATCCATGGAAGTATCAGAGGTTGATGCACTTGGATGTCAAAAAGAATTCTCAACATATATAAAATGAATCACTACTAATTCTTTTCATTTGTTCCATTATTTATGATATTCTCTGACTTTCATCCTTAATTTTTCCTTTTCTTCAAGCTTGTTCTCTGTGTCTCTCCCTTCTATGTCTCTCTGTATCTGTCTCTGGTCTCTCTGTCTCTGTCTCTTTTTTATCTCTCTGTCTCTGCCTTTGTCTCTCTCTCTCTCTCTCTTTGTCTCTGTCTCAGTCTCTGATACCTCTGTCTCTCAGTGTCTGCTGTCTCTGTCTCGTCTCTGTCTTTGTCTCTCTCTCTTTATGTATATATATATATATATATATATTTATATACATATGCATCTGTCTCTGTCTCTCAGTGTTTTTGTCTCTGTCTCTCTCTGTCTTTCTCTCTCTTTGTCTCTCCCTCTCTCTCTTTCTCTCTGTCTGTCTCTCTCTCTCTTCTCTCCCTTTTTCTCCCTCCCTCCCATCCCTCATCCCCCTTAGTCCAAACCTATGATTTTTATCAATGAAAGGCACTGTAAATGTAGAAATTCCCTTCATAAAAAAAATTCTTCTCTTCCTGGATCTGTGTGTAGGAGAGAGAAAAACTGACCAATGCCACTGGAATATTTAAAAACTATAAAAGAAAGAAATCTAGGATGAAAGGTATTAGTGAACAATAGTGGAAGAATCCAGAAGAAATAGTGAAGGAAGAGAGGGATACCATTGAGAATGTTGACTCCTAAGTCCTATCTGATAGTCATTTGCCTGTATATTATTTAAAAACCCTGAGCTTCAGTTTTCTTAACTATAAAATGAAAAGACTGGATTTGATGGCCACTGAGATTTATTACACCTCTAAGTCTGTGATCCTATAGAGGAGGAGAAGAAAAGAGACAGTAGAGGGAAAGATCTGAGCCTGAGAAGAACAGGAATTTGAGAAAAGGTAGCAATATAGGAGAGATAGATTACAACAACTGGAGGATGATAAAGTAGAAATCTTCTATAGTCATAATCAAGAAAAAGAAACAAGTATGGAGGAACTTGTAGATTCAATATTCTAATCATGATTCCTCTTATTCTAGACTAAGTAGATATCACAGAAAGAGCATTGGGATGGATGGGTTAGTGGTAATGGCCAACTCTCTTAAAGATGTCATCAAATATGTTTGAGCTGATGCCTTTCTCGTTCTCTGATAGATTTTCCTTTATTAAGAATAAATGTCAAAATGGGTTTTCTTGAACCAGAAGCTAGCTAAGGGCTATTGTCAAAGGACTTTAATTCATCTTCATTTTTTGTTGACTGTGACTGCTGCAGCAGTGACCATAAATGGTAGTTTCTCCTAGTGAAAACTGTTTTGTAAAATAATGGCTAACAAATAATTTCTCTGTTTCAACTCTCTCCTATGTTCTCAATAGATTCAAAATTATTATTGCAACTGCACTAGTCATCTAAATAAAGAACACCAGAAGTGTTGCATGTCACAACTGCCCTCCTCCATCAAGGTATATTTTGTGAAACAGAAAAACTGTCCTCTGTGATAACATTATGAAAGATTTCTTCAGAGAAGTGTAGATATAGTAGAAATCTGGAATACAAGACACTGGAGGGGCAATTCAGATCTACAACTTTACTAGGATTCAAGGAAATCTCTATGACTTCCTTCTCTTATGCACAATGGGATTTTAGTGCTTAGCTCTGGAGACGCTACTGTATTGGTATCCATTCCTGAGTTCAAATGGACTGTTTAAAATTCAAGATCTTATCTTACTGGGCCATCTTCCCATTGAAAAAGATGAATTGGAAATGAGAAGTGTCAGAACTGTGTCTATTTAGTCTAAGAAAAGCAGGGGCCATCCCAGGCCAGCTGAAGAGCACTTGAAATCCTTAAGAAACAACTCCCAATCCATTAGATCTTCAGCACTACCCATCCTCAGGTGCTGGACTGATAGGAGCTTATTGTGATCTTCCCCCAATGATTGTCATCAAAAGAGTGACCTCACCCCATTTCATATGAGTGGGAAGATGGTCTAGAAATGCTGACTCAAGTTAAACTTAAAAGTTTTGGTTTCTATAATAACAGAAAATATTTTCTGCTGCATTTCCAGATTATATGATTATATGTGCTTCTCATTTTTCATAAATAATGTAAAGAAATATGTTTTCTTAAAGATTCATTTGAAAGAGACTGAGACTGGACAATTTAATCAACCAGTATAAATACAGATGTTCCTATTGAACTTAGGAGCAAACAATTAAAGGAGATTTTGGAGAAGAGTTTAGTATAGGCAGGTCTAAGACATGAAGCCATAATGTCCTTATCAAGAGCCTATTATTATTTTCCAGTTTTTAATCTATAATTCTTCAAGACTTTTCATAAAAATAATTTTCTTCATCCAACAAAGTCTTCCAGAGAAAGCTTTCAGTTCAATTTTTTTTTCCTTTAAAGTATTGGGTAGTATCAATAGCCCAATACCTAGCCATTTTTCAGGTAAAATTTCATGAGCAAAAAGGTTTATTTTAGGTCAACTTTCCAGTCAAGGGAATCACTACTATCTTATCCATCAAAGGAAATCACCACACCACAGCTATGTCTTCTCTAGGCTTTTTCAGGCCTATTTTCTCATTGGTAAGTTTTCAGAACTTCAGTTTTGGAGAAAGGTCCAAACCACCCAAATCTGATACTCTGTTTTCCCATTTTCCCATAAATTTACTTCCTTCTTGCCCCCATTTTTTCAATTCTCACTTTATATATTATCTTCCTCTATTAGAATGCAAAATTCTTAAAGGGAAGAACTTTTCTTTCTTTTCTTTCTTTCTTTCTTTCTTTCTTTCTTTCTTTCTTTCTTTCTTTCTTTCTTTCTTTCTTTCTTTCTTTCTTTCTTTCTTTCTTTCTTCTTTCTTTCTTTCTTTCTTTCTTTCTTTCTTTCTTTCTTTCTTTCTTTCTTTCTTTCTTTCTTTCTTTCTTTCTTTCTTTCTTTCTTTCTTTCTTTCTTTCTTTCTTTCTTTCTTTCTTTCTTTCTTTCTCTTTTTAATATCACTGGATCTTAACACAGGCCCTGATATATAAGTGCTTAATAAATGCTTATTGACTAAATGAATGATTGATCCCTTTTATTGTTCCAATGATAAGGAGCCCATTAGATCTCATTTTTAAATTTATCATTATTTATCATTAAACATTCTTATCTATATGGAGTTGAATTCTTTCTTTATATAAAATTAATCTCAATTATTCATTTAGCAAAATATTTTTTGAATTGTAGCTCTGATAATACACTATGTTAGGCTCTACAATAAAAATAAAAATATGTTTATCGTATGAACATTTACTAAGTGCTTACTATGTCCAAAGTCTGGATATTATTATCTGAAGTCGGTATTATCCCTACAATTCTATTCAATAAGCATTAGTTAAACCTCTATACACAAGATTCTATGCTAGATTTAGAGGATTAAAATGGCAGAAATAAAAAACAGTTCCTACCTAAAAGCTTCTAATATTCTTTCTGTTGGGTGTGATAATACAATGTCACAAAAGATTTAGACCAATCTAGCCAAGCAGAACCAACTATTCAGAACTGCCTGACCAATCAAAACCATTTGACTAATCCATTCATCAACATCACTCACTGAGGCCCATCTGGAGATAATTCTGTAATGGAATACCACAGGGCTTTATTCTTGGCCTGATTCTGTTGTATATTTTGATCAGAGGATGCACAGAAGGATAGAGACGAGATGCTCATTAGATTAGTGATTAGACCCAAAAGTCCAACTTTTGGATAGCTGATATTATACACAACAGAACTATGAACCAAAAAGTTTCTGATCATTTGAGACAGTGGTCCAAAGCTAAGAAAATTAAATCTAATAAGAAAAAAGTAAAATTCCATGCTTGCATTACAATTGATGGGGGCAGGATGGGGGAGAAATGAATAGAAAGAAGTTTTCTGAGATCTCACTTCCATTAGGTAGAAGGAATAGGAAAGATGAAAAAGAAACTGACTGACCCTGGGGAATTTTTGTCAAGTGGACTAAAAGGACAATATCATGCAACAGGAAAAACAAATGTTAGCAGAATTTTGTGCTACATTTTCAGATGTATAGAGTCTAGAACAGAGGAGATCATATTTCACAGCCAGGACACTATGGTATCTGGGCACCAGATTTTAGAAGGTTCTTTGACAAATTGCAATATCAGGAAAGGAAAGTGATTAGAATGGTGATAATTTCTTACATGTTTTTCCTATCTACACACTCTACAATTTGGCCATACCAACTTACTACCTTTTTCACACACACACACACACACACACACACACACACACACACACACACACACAGCACTTCTGTGTATCCATCCATCTACATGCTTTTTTGCATTTGGCCGAATCTAAAAAAGTGCTCCTTTCTCACCTTTTTCTCTTGGAATCAACTTAAGAACCACTTATTAGATGAAGTTTTTCTAGATAATCCCAGATGTTTGCACCTTCCACACCAAGATTACTTCATATTTTTATTCTTACATATGTATATGTTACCTCAGCACTTACAATGACAATACAACAACAAAAATAATAACATTTGTATAATGTTATGTGCTGGTATCTGTGCTAAACAATTTGATGTTTATCTCACTTGATCATTACATTAGGATGTAGTGCTATTATTCACATTTTAGTTTCTTAGGTTAGAATATAAACTTCTTAAGGAAAGGAATTGTTTTCATTTTTTTGTACACCCAGTACAAACAGATATTTAGTTAGTGTAACTGCTGAGAGATTAATTGAATACAAGAAATCATGTCATGCAAAAATCAGTAGAAGAAATTAAGGATGTTTAGCCTAAGGGAGAGAAAATGGGGAGTGGAGCATGTTAGTCATGTTTAAATATTTTAAAGATCTATCACAAAGAAAAGAGATTAAACTTTTTCTGCTTAACTGTATTTGACAGAACTAGGATCAGTAGCTAAAATGTATAGAAAGGCAGAGTTCCACTTTTTGTGAAGGAAAATTTCTTCATAATAAGCTCTCTTTAAAAAAGGGAATGGTTGAATAGATGTCGATCAATTGGGGAGTGACCGAATAAGTTATGGTACATGAAAGTAATAGAATATTATTGTTCTATAAAAATGGTGAACAGACTGATTTTTTAAAAGCCTGGAAAGATTTACATGAACTGATGCTGAGTGAAGCAAGCAGGACCAGAAAAATATTGTACACAGCAACAAGATTGTGTAATGATCAACTATGATAGTTGATTCTTCTCAGCAATTCAGTGATCTAAGGCAATCCCAATAAACTGGATGGAAAACACCATCTGTACCTAGAGAGAGACCTATGGAGATTACATGTGGATCAACACACACTATTTCCACCTTTTTTCCCTCATGGGTTTTCCCTTTTGTTTTGTTTTGTTTTCTCTCACAACCTGATTCATTTGGAAAAATATAAAAAATGAATGTGTGTGATAACATAAAATCAAATGTAATAAAATAATAAAAAAGAGACTGGAAGAACAAAAAAAATAAAATGAGCTAGACAATTTTAAAGAAGGGTGGTGGCAGAAGGACTACCTCAATAGGTAGTGAATTCCTTACCATTGGAAATAATAAAATATAGGCTAGATATCTAATTGTTGGGAATATGTAAGATAGAATTTATATAATGAACTTAATAGTTTCTGAGGAACTTTGCAATTGTACAAATTCTGTGTTTATGTGTACTCTCTCTATTTAGCAAGACTTCTCTTTCCCAAGCAAAATATCTTGAGCTTTTTCAAGTTTTTTTATGTCATAATTTTAAGTCCCATCAACATCTGTTATCAATTTCTGATATCAGTTTCAGCAATAATCACAAAAACAAAAATAGATAGAATTTATGTAGTGCAAACTTTAAACAAACAAACTTTAAAGTTTGCAAAGCATTTTACAAATATTACCTCATTTCACCCTCAAAATAACCCCAGGAGGTAGATACTGAGGTAGAGATTAACTGACTAGCCAGAGATCATACAGCTAATAAATGTCTGAGACTGGATTTGAACTCAATCTTCCTGATTCTGCATCATGTGCTCTATTTCATTCTTCCATCTAATATGCAAATATGCACTTAATAAACAGCAAATGAATGAAAAGTTATTTATTAAGCACTTACTATATGCTAGGCATACTAAGCACTTGACATACAAACAAATGAGATTCTGACTTCAAAAGGCTTACATTTTAAAAGAAGTCAACCTACATAGAAGAATGGGGACTATGGACAAGTGACAGAAAAATGAGAGACAATGGTGACTGGAATAAATAAAGCAAATAACTGGCATATCCTTTCCTGGAATGGTCATGCTGAGATGATTATTCTGAGAGACAGAATTGTAAAGGAAAAGGATAAAGGAGAAGGGCATGTCATGGTAGGCCTAAGACCAGGATAAAATTAAGTATTATCTACCACTAAGAACCTAGGTCACATGAATAACAATTTAATTACAGGTCAGAAGTAACCCTCTTTAAAATAGTTCCCAGAACTGAATGACCTATATAAAATGAAGTCAATTTATGGTTCCTTGGTTTGAATACTTTATTTCTTTTAATGCTGCATAAGATCACATTAGTTCTTTAAGTAGCTATATGTTAAAGTTACAGTCAACTAAAATGAACTGCTATTAAGCCAGGTCTCCCCATCTTATTATTATGCAATTGATTTTTTAATTAAGTACAACTTTAAATTCATTCCTTTTAAATTTTGTCTTGTGATTTGTGGATCATTGTTTCAGCCCATTGGGATATTTTAAACTGATAATAGTTAACAATTAAAATAATAATTAAAATGATATTTTACATTTGTATAATATTTTAAGTCCAGGGCTCTTTCTACCACAGCATGTTCTTTCTCAAATTGACTTGAATCAATACTAATAAGTATGCCTTTTCTGTCTTTACCTTAGCCACTAATAAAAGAATTTAGCAAGATAAGCCTGAGGAAAGAGTTCTGTTATGTATCACTAAAGATCTCATTTCAGGTTTATATCAACCCATTCATCAGCATTTTAGTCCATATGGTTGTTCAATCACTAGGATTCCATGTTAAAGTAGGCGTGAATTGTATAAATCATGCAGATTATATTTCTTCATCTTATACACAAAGATGTTGAACATTTTCCTTTAATGCATTTTCAGTATATCTTCATCTCCTGCCTGCAAGAGTTTTCACTGGCTGCTCCTCATTTCTAGAATTGTCAGCTTCTTCATCTCTGCCTTCTTGGCTTCCTTATAAACAAGTCATTGCAAAGTCCCTCCTTCTGCAAGAAACCATTTTAGCTCTTCTTTACAACTAGTGCCTTTTCATTATTAATTATCAATTTATCATTCACACAGAGACATATATATGTATAAATATTATATATACAAATCTATATATAATATATACATACATTGTTTGTACATTGTTGTTTATATATTGTCTGTTAGACAATGAGCTCTTTTAAGATGAAAGACTATCTTTTGCTTCTCTTTGTATCCCTGGAAATTAGTAGTTACTGACATATAGTAAATGCTAAATAAATGGCTATTGATTGACTAGTTCTCTATGGCATTTCCCAGAATACCAACCTAGTAACCTCAAAAAAATAAATGAGATGAGTTTATCATGACTTGTCCTCAGTGAACCATTTCTCAATCCAGTGCTCATATTTTCCTTTTCTAAGTGTTCACAATCTATCTATTTAATAGTCTATTCTAGATTTGTTTTTCTGGGGCTCAAGGAGAAGTTCACCAGTGGATAATTTCCAGAATCTATATCCCCTACTTTAACAATTCCTAGTATTCTGATTTGTTTCTTCATTCATTTTTTGTTGAATGACAAAAGTGATTCCAGAACACCACCTGCAATTTCTTCAACTAACCTGTGACTTCAGTGCTTAGCATCATGCCTAATAAATAACAGGTCCATAATAAATGCCTCCTGACTTGATTTGATTTCTGGACATAGAGACAAAGTCATTTAAGTTAACTGATTGTATTCTTACTATACCTTCACTTATCCCAACTACTTGTTACTCATGTTTATTTTACTTTTTAATTCAAAGATCTTTTTCCTTGGCAGAGAAGGCAGATGCAAAATAGGAATTAAGTAGTTTTATTTTGTCTTTGTTAACTGTTAATATTATCCATCTGCTCCAGGGCTTTATACCTTTCTTCTTCTTACTCTGAACATAACCCTTTTTTGGATTCTTCTCTTACAGTATTGTGGCAATAATTCACATATGCTCCCATTTCCACTTTTTTATTCATCAGAGAGCTTCTTGGGTAACCAAGAATTAATGTAATTTAGATATCTTTGACTTTTCTCTATCAATGGGATTGTTCGAAATAATATTATTTATTAAGTAAACAAAAATTGATCTGAATGTGTTAATTTTAAGAGTCAATAATGTCATTGTTTCCTGAAGAGAATTAGTATGAGGTAATAGAGAGAGGACTGGAAAAGGAGTCAGGTGGCCTGGGTTCTATTCTTAGCTGTGCCACTGACCAAGTATGACCTTGATCTTACTCTCTCCCTTTCTCAACTTTCTCCTCTAGGTAACTGGGACAACAGTTTGTGGCCTTAACCTAGTGAATTATTTGTATACAAGGATCAGAGGATAATGAATAGGAAAGTGATGTTTCACATTCCACTTTCCTTTCTACTTCTGACTTGATTTCCCTTAGCCTACCTGGCCCATTTGGATGCAATCAAACACCATGAAAATAAGAACTAACCTCTCATTTCAAAGCCTGAAAAAAATCAGGGCAGGCCTACTGAAAATCAAGCACTGGACTTATATGACAGCTACTCTTCCTTTTATTTTGTTTATATCAGGGCAGAAGGTATGGCAATAGGAAGACAGTACATTTATCCTCTGGCAGATTTGTGTTTTTGGTCTAATGATACAAGGAGAAGAAATGGAAAAAAGGCCAGGAGGAAGAAGGTCACTGATCCTACTCATTTTTCTTACAGCAACAAAATTGGGTAGATAAATTCCCATTTCTATAGACTAACAGGTTTGCAAAGCTTAAAAATTATGGACTACATGGAGATTCTTCAAAAGGGTTTTTATCCTTTTAACATAAACATATTTTATGTATCATTATGTTCATTCAGTATATCCCATCAGACTTACAGCTCATCTTGTAAATTCAAAAACCAGGGAAGAGAGAATTCAGAAATTTAATAATGTAGCTTAATACGACACAGACAGAAGGTGGAATATACGCTTAGCAGGTTCAGTAAATACCACCAAGATGACATTCAGAGCTATGTCTTTCAGCAAATCATTTCAACCTTTCTTTGCCCTGGTCTTTCTCCTCTATAAAATACAGATAATGTTATTTACCTACTACAAACACGTCCTATGCAGATTAACGAACTGCAAGCAGGATTGAAAACCTTTTTTTTTTTTTTTTTTTTTTTTTTTTTGTATTAAATCTAGGACCTAGCAGAATAGCTACAGACAATTCTGGAATAGACACCAAGGAGACTTTTAACCAGGATAGGACATTTATATTCAAGTTACCAGAAGCTATGTAACACAGGTACTGACTTTGCTGAAGGGTGGCACAAAATCAGCTTTATTAGTTCTTGTTGTGGTAATATCATTGACACTTTTAGAAAAGCTATGGCACATCAGTGAACACACTGAAGCTACAAATACACTGTTTGAAAACAGTGTTAAGTAAAAAGGTTATTTATTGTTTCCTGTGGATTATGAATACATTGCAATTTATAAATGGTCCTATGATAACTCAACACAATTTAATATAGGAAAGAAATTTTCCAAAGCAATATAACTTTCACCTAAAAATCTCAAAGCATTTTAAACTTAGGAGTAATCAGTTGAACTCAGCAATATGGCACTCCACAAAGGGAAAGACTTTCTTTTCATAATTAGACTGGGAATTTAAGGCGAGTATGGGAGTGAATAAGCATTTATATACAGTATCTAGCATGTGCCAGGTACTGTACTAAGTACTTTACAATTATTATCTTATTTGATCCTTTCAACATCTCTGAAGAATGGGTGCTGGTATTGTCCTCATTTTACAGTTGGAGAAACTGAGGCAGACTCAGGTTAAATGACTTGCTCAGGGTCACAAATTTGGTAAATAACTGAAGCTATACTTAAACCCAAGTCTTACTGACACCAAGTTTAGTGCTCTATCCACTGTACCACCTTGGAGGCTCTGTCATTGCACTCCCTGCTTCACAATGTATTTCCTGATCTGAAATAGATATCCTTCATATATCCAGATAGCTTCATTTGAACACGTAATAGTCAATGTTCAAATGTCAAGGTGGCAGCAGCCTATGGCTTCCCAAGGGGTTCAAGTTTAATACTGCATTGAAATTCACATTTTTTCTGTTAGTTTGGCCAAGTGACTTAATTATTTTTCCTAGAATAGGCTCTCCACAAGGACCTTGAACAAGGTTTAACAAACTAAAATAATGGCTGGGGCTATAGAGGTGGTAGCAATCTTACTGCCTTTAAAGGATAATTTTTAAAAATATTGATAGATGGGATGAATAGACAAACAGTTACTGCATATCACTGGATTTTGTTATAAAGAATTACACATCATTACAAAATTGCCTATACTACTGAGTATACATTTATGAAGTTTGTTTAACAAATATAAATTTATTATTCTTTATTTCCTTACATTGATTATTAGCATTCTACTATTCTTAGAATATCCCTGACTTCTATTTCTAGCTTTTTACAGCCTCCAAAGATCAAGCATATAACTCTATGGCTCCTACATGATCTCTCCATTAGCTACCATCTTACTCTGCATGCTTGCTGGCAGGAGGTTATGCCAAGTGTTCTTCACTTCCATCCTATACTTACACTCTTACAGAACTGACCAACTGGCCTACCAACTCTTTGGGATTAAGGCAGTACTTCAAAGAAGGATGGTCCTAAAATAAGTCGTCCAAAACATTCAATTAGGGAGGGCTGGTCTTCCATAACATATTAATATGAGATAATTTTTAAAAATTGAATCCATTAAATGACAATTCACAGAATAAAAAGATCTCGTATTAGGAAAGATCTCAAATGTGAACTTTGAAGAAGTCTAACTTGTAAGTGACCAACTGCTGATCTCCTAACATATGATACATCTAACCTTTGAAAACTTGAAGTGAAAGGGAACTTATGACCTGAGGGAATCTACTCCATTTCTGAATGACTCTATTTGTAGGGAAGTTTCTTTTTTTTTCCACATCAAATACAAATTTGTATTTTTGCAACTTCTAAACTTTACTCTTAGTTCTGTCCTCAGGGTCCCAAAAGGATGAATCTATGTCTTCTTTCATAGGACAATCCTTCACTTTAATCATGCTCCCTATTGAGCCTGTAAGTTATATAAAGAACTCATTTTTTTTTGATTAAAGGTTAGACCAAATGACTTTAATGGGTTTTTTATGGATATCTCTTTCATTGCTCAAGAAGAGACCCTTTGGGGAAGTTCTCTATGATCTCCTGACAGTGGACCCCGGAATGTTTGAACCACAATTGAGGTGGATAGATCTGACTGGCAAGATCCTTAGCTATTATTGGAACTACTACCTACTTCTTATAACTTTCTATGATGTTTTCTCACAATTTTTTGCAATAAATTTATATATTCTCACAATAAAAAATTTTATATATAATTTATATAATAATATAATTCTCACAATAAATTTATGGAAAGGCTATGATTAAACAGTACTTTCTGGTTACAGTGCTTTCACATACATTATTCACTCTGATCCTCAAAACAACCCTATAAATTACTCTTAAATTTCCCCCATTTTAAAGAAGAGAGGAGGTATAGTTAATGATTAATGGTTAGAAAGACACTTTAAACACCAGAAAGTTCTTTTGGTACATACTAGTTAAATGACCCATCACAGTTGTCCTAAGTAACTCTTGAAAGCTATACATTGCAGAGAAGGTGTTGACTTGCATTGACAGAGAGTTTCCTTTCCTAAGACTTTTTCTATACCATAGAAATCATAGATTTAGTGCCTGTTTCTTTTAAAGTTGAATAAATTTAATAAATAAACAAATAAACAAATAAATGAATTGAAACCTAGAGAAATTAAATGACCCAGGGGTCACATAAGTGTTAAGTGTCTGAGTCGGAACTAGAATTCAGATCCTCTGACTTCCAACTTAATGCTCTTCTTCAGTCTCTACTATACTATATTCCATCTTTATTAAATTATTTTTATAAGAGACAACTCAGGAAAAACTGGATTCATATTCTACCTCTTACACTACTGTGTAACCTATGACCCTGATCAAACCACTTTACCATTTAGTGCCATAGGTATCACTCAGACTATAAGTCAAGTGTCTATCTGCATTGATAGAAATAGGGCTATCCCAAAAGAAATATTTGTATGTATCTCCGTATGTTCTAGATCTTATGTTTATTATTATTAATCCTAAAACCTAGCTTGTATATGGGAGGTCTATTTGTGAATGATTATTTGAGTATTATTCCAACATTTCTATAATGCATATATATGCATATTTATGTATATATGCACTTATTTGTTGATACAAGTATATACTTATACAAGTATACATATATCTTTATATGGGTGAGTGAGTTTGTATATGCTGTTGCACTTGTGATTTTACTGATATAGAAGCTCATTATAAGGATATTCCCTTTACCAATGCAAATGATAGTTTATCACTTAAAGTCTTAGTGAGTTGTCAGGTACACTGAGTAGTTACTTGCCCTAAGTCACATATGTGGTACGTATGAAAAGTGATTCTTAAGAGTCTGTCAGAGTCTTTTGGACTTTGAAGCCAGCTCTCTAAACATCATACCATACCCACTATTGCCCAGCACAGATATAACTATAACTGCTTTGTCAGCCCTTCATCACATAAGAATAAAAACAGAGAAGCTTAAATTCCCTTACAAAGCTAGTCTGTTGGTGCAAGCTCATATTAAGTTCACAAGGATTCAGCCCCCACAGTGTAGCAATAGCGAAAGATCAAGCAAATCAGATTAATGCCTGAAACTTTGTCAGCAGACAGGCCAGGACCTGCTGAGTATCTTATTTTTAAGACTGATGTATATAACTAAGAAATAATGGATATCCTTGAAGACAAAGTACTGTGAGAGTATAGAGGAATATTAAAAAAAAAACCCTAACAAACAGTTCATGCTGGTCCTATTACTTAAAAGCTGTAATTTCAGGCTAGAAAATTTTCCTTGTTGGGCCTCTGTTTACTTATCTGAAGAATAAAGGTGTTGTAATGGATTATTCTTAGGGTCATTTTCAGCAGATTTATAAATCTATGATTTTATGATCATTATTATTAAACCTGAATCCAACTCACACATGAAAGATCATATTACCTAAATATGTTAATAATCTATGAATGTTAAGCATCTGTAGAGAAATTTTGCAAGTTGGACAAAGAAAAGTTTAGTAAGACAATTTCTAAAAGCAAGGATGTCTAAAATTCAGTCCTGCCTAGAAGAAATTTCAAGAGTTCCAAAGCTTTCAAACTGAATACTAGGTCCAAGACCTTAGTTAAGAGCCTAAGATGTATAAGAGAATTAAATTTATAAATTCTGCTTCCTTCTATGGAGAAAAACAAGAGATTAAATTTCTCAAGGATAAGACTGATGATCCTCAAATTGAGTCTTCCTAGATCACTTCATATCAACAATATGATTTCCCATCATTTTGTCTTTCCAGCTCCCGGGGAAAGAGGTTGCAATTATTTAATTCTCAATTTCATAAATGAAGAAATTAAAATATGCAGACATTAATGATTTATGAATCTTTTATACACTACCCTTGAAAAGCATTTTCTGTAAGAAATTATATATTCTAAATATATCACATAAGCTTAGCATTTTTTCTTCTTGCATGTCCCCATATACTGTCCCCCAACATATTTGTCATAGCAATTTATTTTTCTCATAGGCATTTCCCCTATTTATTTCCTATCATTTGTATCACATGTACAATATGCATAATATATGTATACATTTATAATTCTCCATCAGATTATAAACCCTTTGAAGGTAGTAGCTGGGTCTTCAGACTCTCCAAATTAGAAAGAACTTTACAGATAAGTCCAACCTGTACTTGGGCCAGTCTCACTTGAAGACGGTCAATATTAGGGAATTAACTTTCTGCCATAGCAGCCCATTCCCATTTCTGATAGCCATGTTAGTTTTTCCTACTGAGCTAAACTCTGCTGAACTACAGCTTTCTGGTTGTATCATCGAGGTCCAGATAGAACACTTGTTGAACCAAAATCCAATGACCTTTGCAGAAGAAAGAAAAACGTTTGAAAATAAAAGTCATTGTACTCACCAGCGTTTCCATAAAAAACTGTACTATGTTAATGGTTAATGGTAAAGGAATAGGGCAGATCCTGAGACCCAGGACGTGCTAATGAATTTTTCCCTAAAAGAGTATCTTCAGTTCATTTGAGCTGAGAGTTGACCAGTTACACAGGGCCTTCTATCCCCTCCCTAATACTGGTAGACTAGTAAGAGAAATGACATTCCAGCCACAGAAGACTCTGTAATAGGACCTGCTGTCCCTGTGTAGTGCCATCTCTAGGATCGCAAAGGGTTCATAAAGAAACGGAGGGGGAATGGATGATTCTTGCACTGTCACTACCACGGGGGAATGGATTTTGCTCACTTCCTCAGTCCTCTCAAGTATGACAATTGTTCACTGTTTCTGATTCTATCCCAAGTGGGCCAGATTAACAAATGACAAGGTTTGTGAAGCATCTGCCTCACCATCATAATTCAAGGTTCAACTATGTATTATTCCTGTTGTAAAGAAGAGGAAACTGGATCTCGGAGATGTGAAGTGATTCGATCAGATTAGCAATGGAAACTGGGATTTTAGGCGATGCCTTCCTGATCCCAAGTCCGGTGCTCTTTCTGTCACCGAGAGTTATCAGATTCCCCAAGAACTCGGGAAGTAATTGTGTCACATTGATAAAAGAAAAGGGGAGCCCCAGAAGTGTTAACCAGGGGCTGTTTCCCACAGCGCACTTTCCCGCTCCTCCTTACTGCAGGTACATACATGTTTCCTCACACCTGTCCCACACATACGCACCTAACCACTTGTCATTGAGGTGGTGGGGGGGATTAGAGCTCAGTTTCAGGAGAGTGGAAACACAGATACTGTTTTTAAGGTCAAACTTCATGTGTCTGAGTGGAACCTTCCTCTCAGAGGAAAGCGCTAAAGGAACCTCGGAGATTCTCAGGTTTGGACCTGACTTTGGAGGTTAAAAAACAAACCCGCAGAGCCTGAGAGGCTGACTTGCTGGGTCACCGGGAGTAAGTGGTTCTGAGGAAGAATGAAGAGATGCGGCTTTTCCAGCCCAAGGCCTCGGTAATAATCCCGGTGCAGCTGACAGTCCCCGGATTCCTCAGCCAGCCCCACCGCAGTGCTCCTAACCCAACTGGGGAATAGCTAAAAGAAGGCCCTGCAGCCGCCCCACCCGTAGTCCGGAGCGGGGCGCGGGGCGCGGGACGGGGTGAGGTGAGGGGGCTGGGGCGCTGCTCCTGGGGACTTTAGGGGCAGAGGAAGGACAGCACCTGGCCCCGCGGTGAGGGACCTCACGGGCAGGCTGGCGGGGGAAGGATGCTAGGAGACTGAGGGCCAGTGCCGGGGGAGGGGAGAGGGCAAAGGCGGCGGGGGAGGGGGCGGCTCTAGATGGTGAAGTAAGGAGTAAGACGGGTTTTAAAGCAAAACCCCTTAGGGATACTGCAGTTAGTGGCCAAAGGTAGCGGGGCAGTGGGGGAGGGGAAGCAGGGCCGACCACCGGGCAGAACCGAAGGAGAAGTGGGTGGGCAGGGCTTTCCTTTACCTGGCCAGGTGTGGCGGCCGCGGTGGCTGCAGCGAAGATGCTGCCGCGGGTCCCGAGCCGGAGCCAGAAGCTGCCCGGACTGCTGCCGCCACCGCTGCGGCCGGGCCCCGCCCCCGCCCCGCCTCCGCCACACCCCCGCCTGACGGAGCCGCCCCGACTCCGGGCCGGACTCACGCGCTGCCGGCGGCGTTTGTTTGGGGGAGGAAAGAAGGAGGGACTGGGGAAAGTGCCGACCAATCCGCACTTGTCCCGGAGACGCAGAGCCGGGGAAGGAGGAGACACTGACCGCGGAGCGCGCTGCGGCTCGGGGTCTGGTCCCGGGGATGCTGCCCCGGCCAGCTCCGCAGCGGGGGCGGGCTCCCGCCAGCCTGGGGCTGCGTGTAACCCCCGTCTCTGCCTCCGGGACGAGCGGGGCCGCTGGGGTCGAGGAACGGACAGGGCCCTGACCTTCCGCGCCCCTGAAATCAAAGGCGGCAAGCGCGGGGGTTTGCAGGAGACCTACGGGAAGGACTGAGTCACTGCGCACCCAGGCCTGAGAACTTGGAGCGCCCGGATGCGCGGGGGTCCTCGGCCCCCACACACGCACGCCTTCCCGGCTAGCTCCTGCTACGTCTGAGTACGAACCCTATTTATGGGAAAAGGAGGACTCACGCAATGAAATCCAGAGGCAATCCAGAAACCTTATGGTCACTAGGCGCTCAACCTCCCCCTCCCCCTCCCCTTCCCCCTTCTTCCTCTCCCTCCTCCCCCTCCCTCCTCCTCTTCCTCTCCCTCCTCCCCCTCCCTCCTCCTCTTCCTCCCCCTCCTCCCCCTACCCCTTTCCCTTCTCCCCCTCCTCCTCTTCCTCCTTCCCCTCCCCCTCCCCCTTCTTCTCCTCCTCCCCCTGCTCTTCTTCCTCCTCTTCCTCCTTCCCCTCCCCCTCTTCCCCCTCCTCCCCCTCCTCCTCTCTTCCTTCCCCTCCTCCTCCTCTTCTTCTTTCTCCTCCTCCTCCTGCCTCTATATCTCTCGCTCTCTCTCTGTTTCTCTCTTTGTGTGTCTCTGCCTCTGCCTCTGTCTCTGTTTCTCTTTCTCTCTCTGTCTTTATCTCTGTTTCTCTGCGTGTCTGTCTTTCTGTATCTATTACTCTTTCTCTCTGTCTGTCTCTGTCTCTGTCTCTCTGCTTTCTCCAGAACTAACAAGAAAATTGCTTTAACTAGTCTTACTTTCACCTCTTTTATGGCAAACTGAAAATGGACTAAGAGTATAAACAGAACACTTCTTACTCTACATGGTTCACTGATTTCTTTCTTTACTGTATTATTAGAGTCCTTTACTTCTTCATCCTCTTGGATATTTAAACACAGATCTTCCTGCCTCCGGGGTAGTGTTCTTTGGATTTCCTTAATAACATTTTACATAGAGCCATTTTCCCCTGTTATCACCATATACCAGGTAGATATCTGTGAGAATACTTTGGATTCCTCCAATTTAATCATTATATACTTTGTTTCTTTCTTTAACTTAGTTGTGTTTCTTTAATCAGTTGACCACTAATGGTGAATTTTCCCATTGTTTATATTTAAATATATGACAAACATGACATTTTAGAAAGGCATAGATTTATAATGGGGAGAATATTGGACTAGAAACAGGAAGTTTGTTGGCTCCTAAAGCAATGTAGACTTTTTTTTCCCCCTGAGGCTGGGGTTAAGTGACTCACCCAGGGTCACACAGTTAGGAAGTTTTAAGTGTCTGAGATCAAATTTGAACTCAGGTCTATCCACTGCGCCACCTAGCTGCCTCCAAAGCAATGTAGACTTTATTCTACTCTCCTAATCTTAGTTTGTTGTTCAATCATTTTTAGTTATGTCTGACTTTTAATGAGCCCCATTTGAGAGAGTGGTTTAAATTTCCTTCTCCAGCTCATTTTATAGAGGAGAAAACTGAGGTAAACAAAGTTAATTGACTTTCTTAGAGTTACATACCTAAGTAAGTATCTGGGGCAGAAATTGAAGTCATGTCTTCCTGATACAGGCTTTATTCACCATTCCACCTAGGTAAGTTTACTCAAGTATAAACCAACAATACTTTCTTATCTCATATAGTTACCATTAGACTCAATTCAGACTCAACATATTAAGCTTATTATATGGAAGATACCATGGAGATAAAGATGAAAACAAGTCAGTCCCTGAGCTCAAGATGCTTACAGTTGGATATTATGATAAGGCATGTACACAAATATGGGTAAGCCAGTTTGACTGGAACCGTGCTTCAAGGGGGAAAAGCCTGAGGAGGTCATCCAGAATCATATTGTAAAAGACTTTAAATGCAAAAAAAATTGCATTCTAGAGGCAATAGAGAGTCACTATAGCTTCTTAAACAGGACTATGACATGTTAAGAAACATTTTAAAAATAATGTATGGTGAAAGGTGTATTAAACAAAGGGAATAGTGGAAGAGAGAGAGCAGCTTCTCTAATATGCCAGTGAGAGACAACAGGGCCTGCACTGGACTGGTTGTGGTGTTAGTGGAACCAAGGGATGGATGTAAGAAATATTAACATGTTGAATGGATGGATGGATCGATGAAAGGAGGGAGGAAGGAAGAAAGAAAGAAACAACCAACCAAAAATAAATGAAAAAGTATTTATTAAAGCTTACTATATGCCAGTTATTATGCTAAGCACAAGGGATGGAAATGCAAAAGTGGGGTCAATCCTTCCTTTTGAGGAGTTCACATTTTAATAAGGAGAAACATTACTTATAGGAGTGTGGTAGGTGAAGAAATATCTTTGAACAGTGGAATGATAAGATGAGAGAGGGGAATGAAAAAGGGGAGACAGAGAGAAATAAAAAAAGAGACAGAGAGAAAGATTCAGACACTGGAAGTTTGGGGTTTGGAGGGTTGAACTATAGTAGCAACAGCAGCGGATGATGGGGGAAGGGGAAGAATGGGATTAAAGAAGATTTAGCAACTGATTGGATGGAGGGTATTAAGGAAAATGGGGGAAGAGCCATGGATTTTGTTTGATTTAGGAATATTTTAAAATTTACTGACAGAAACAAGATTTATGCCTGGGAGTTCACATCAATTCTGGAAAAGAAGAAAGATTTAACCCAGAGTTGCTTAGCATTGTCTCCAGAGCTTTCTAAACCCTGCCTGTTTTTAATGAAATCAAATCAAATCAAATCAACAGATATGTATTGAGCTCTGTGTTAGCAGTGGAGAAGAAAGAAAAGAATATCATGAAGTCTCTACCCTTAAGGCAATCTGGTAGACAATCAAACTCATAAAAAAGTGAAGCCTGGGGACCTTCTCAGAAAAATGTTTTATTTTCTGGTCTACATTCATAATTGAAGTATGTTAAATTTCATTTAGAAGTCAGGAAATTTTCCTCACACACAAATACAAAGACCTTCTGAACCTAGGTTAAGAACCTTTGGAGATATTCTTTGAGTTTCTGGTGATACAGAAGAGGAAATTCATGAAATCATCTCTTTCCCTGCAAATGTTTCCTTTTCCTCACTCATATCCTGATTATAGGAGACTTCCCAGACTACCTGCACTGCTTCCTCACTGTGGATCCTGGGATGTTAACAAGAATTCACTAATATTGTGGCCTACTTCTCAGAAGTCCTAACCCAAGGGTGAGTCTTTAATGTATCATGCTTTTAGGCTACAAAGCACTTTTTTGCACTATCTGATAATAATCATGAATATGAATAAGAACACATCTTTATAGCATTCTGAGATTTCTCAAGCAGCTTTACTTAATGCTCATGGCTGTCTCAAGGCATTTTTAGCCAGTTTCAGGATTCCACAGTTTAGGACAAGGAAGCCCACAGCACAACAAACCAGAATCAGCAGAGAGAAAATAAAGCAATCCTGCTTGATTGAGGGGTCAGTACAATAAAAAGGGCAGAATGAAACAATAGAAATAGGGCTTCTAGAGGCCTGGCAGAAGGCAGAACCACAAGAAGTAAAAATCATGTAGATTTTTCAATTTAATATTTTCATTTTCCCTAGTTACATGTAAAACAATTTTTTAATATTTGTTTTTAAAACTTTGAGTTCCAGATTTTCTATCTAGACCTACCACCCACCCTTCATCGAGAAGACATATGAATCAAGTAGATTTTTGTGGAATTCTTATCTGTGTCAAGCAGAAGCAAGCATTGGGGGATGGAGTGAGAAATCTGGACTTGAAGTACAGGTCAGAATTTGGGGATTTTTACTGATTTATACTGGGATGGGAGAAAGAAATTCCCCAGTTCCTGGAGAATTGTTGGCTAGTTGAAAGGGGCTTTTGGTTTTTACTAGCCATGGGGAGACTCAGAGAATTTGAGTCTGCTTGTGGGCTTCTTCATTTAGCAGAGTGAGGAAGTTACTGAGGTCCTTAAAATGACTCATTTTATAGATAAATAATCTACAATTCAAAGATTTCAATATCCAAGACTGCAGATTGTAAGTATTCTAAGAACACTATAGTTAAATTCAGAGTATCTGGGGTTGGATTCATGTTCTTTGTCTTACTACTTCTCTTACCTTAGGCAGGACCCATTAACTTTCTAGATTTCAGTTTCATCATTTGTAAATTGGGGAGTAGTAGGATTTGAGGATTGAATTAGAATAATCTCTAAGCTTCCTTCCATCTTGAAATCTATAACACTAAATGTCAGGGCTGGAAATTCAAACCCATGTCTTTTAACTCTTAGTCTAACGAATGTTCTTTCCATCTAACCATAGTGATCTCAACAATTTGCAATGGTGGGTACACTGAAGTTATATTATCAGTAAGATGAATTTTTGCTATCTAAATGGAACCTTCCCATTAAACTTGCAGCTGAAACCTTCTATATGTACATCTCTGTCATTAGAATTTGAGCTCTCTAAAATCAGGGATTGTCTTACTTTCCTATCTTTAATGCATGGTGATTTTTACATAGTAAGTTCTTAATAAAATTCCTTTTCATTTATTCATTCACTCATTAAAATATTCTAAGACTTTATTTCTCTGCCTTCTTCATACCAGGCCCTCAGATCCTTTATTGTAGAAGCTGTTAGATCTTGGGTAATCCTGACTGTTGCTCTTTGATATTTGAATTGTTTTTGTCTGGCAGCTTGCAGTATTTTTTTGTTGAGATTGTAGTTTTGGAGTTTCGCAGCAATGTTCTTTGGATCTCTTTCAGAAGGTGCTCAATGATTCTTTCAACCATTATTTCCTGCTCTGTTTCTAGAATATTGGAGAAATTTTCCTTAATGATCTCTTGTAGAATGTTATCCAGGCTCTTTTTTTTGGTCATGGCCTTCAGGTAGGCCAATAATTTTTAAATTGTCTCTTTTGGAACTATTTTCCAGGTCAGCTGTTTTTCCAATGAGCTATTTCACATTCTTCTTCCATTTTTTTCATTCTTTTTGGTTTTGTTTGACTGATTCTTACTGTCTCACAAGAAAGCAATTAGCTTCTATTTGCCCTGTTCTAGTTTTTAAATTGTGATTTTCTTTAGTCAGCTTTTGTACATCTTTTTTCCATTTGTTTATTCTACTGTTAAGGAATTGTTTCTTCAGACAATTTTTTTCTTTCCTTTTCCAAGCTGTTGACTCTCTCATGCATACTTCTTATTTCCTTTCTCATTTTTCTTCTACCTCTCTTATTTGCCTTTTAAAGTCTTTTATCAGCACTTCCAAGAAGCCTCTTTGGACTTGAGACCAATTCATATCCCTTTTTGAGATTTCTTCCATGTTTATTATGTCTTTGTCTGAATTTGTGTTTTGATCTTCCTTGTCACCATAGTAGCTTTCTGTGGTCAAGGTTCTTTTCTGTTTCTTGCTCATTTTCTTTCCTTTTCTATTGTTCTTTCCTCTTTTTTACTTTTATGGTTGAGCTCTGGATAAAGGGCTCTGTCCCAAGCTTCCTGTGTAACTCTGAGCCTTGACTTTGAGTACAGGGGTCCCTTGTGTTTGCAGGGAAGCTTTGCCTGTGCTTTTCAGGAAATAGCCTGCTTTCTAGAGTTTGCCTTCTGAGTTGGGACTGGAAGCTGCCCCCCTGATTTGCTCCTCTTCTGAACAAGGATTGAGGGTCTTAGTTGCTGATTTGCTGTGATTTCACCTGATTTCCCAGAATTTATCTGAGCAGGATATAAAACCTTTTTCACCCCAGTGAGACTAGCCTTTCTTGAAGTTTTTTCAGTCTGCCAGAAGGAGGTGATCACAAATAACAAGTTTCAAAGGTATTTTGTGGATACTAAGGAGGACTATGGAACAATGTGCATGGTTTTTATTCCTTTTATTTCATTAGCATGCTGTCCCCCAGAAACTATATAGTGGTATGGAAGCTACAATGTGATTGTAGGATGGAATTTTGCAGAGTAGTTTCTGAAAAACTGAATTCTATCTGTAACACAAAAACTGTAATGGACCTAGGAAGGATTTAAAGTCATACCTCTAGCTCTACATGAAGTTCATATACAGGGCAAGGAACTGGAAACTGAGCAGATGTTCATCAACTGAGGAATGGCTGAATAATATAAATATTATATATTAAATAATATAAATTATAGTTACAAATGTAATAGAAGATTATTATTCTGTAATAAATGATGAGCAGGTTGATTTCAGAAAAGCCTGGAAAAACTTATAAGAACTGATGCTAAATGACATTGTGCAGAGCAATAAAATTATGTGATGATCAACTGTGATGGACTTGGCTCTTTTCAACAATGAGGTGATTCAGGTCAATTCTAATAGATTTGTGATGGAGAGAGCCATTTGAATTCAGAAAGAGGATTATGGGGGCTGTGGATCACAACTTAGTATTTTCACTTTTGTTATTATTGCTTATTCTTTCTCATTCTTTCCCTTTTGATCTGATTTTTTCTTGTGTACCATGATGAATGTGGAAATATCTTTAGAGGAATTCCACATATTTAACTTATATTTAATTACTTGATGTCTAACGGGAAGGGGAAGAATGAGAAGAGGGAGAAAAATGTGGAGCACAAGATTTTGCAAGAGTGAATGATAGTGAAAAACTGTCTTTGCAGATATTTTGAAAAATAAAAAGCTATTAGTATAAAAAAGTTTGTATGCAGTTTCTGATAGTAATTGTTAGGCCTTAGTTAACAATTAGTTAGTGCGAATAATTTGCCTGTTCCTATCTAGGACACAAACATTCTTTCAGTCACATAGAATCATAACTTTAACTCTTCTTTCTCTTTCATTCCGTCATATCTCATCAGTTGCCAAATCTCATAAGTTCTACTCAACACTCCTTAACTCTACTGCCTTCCCTCTTTGAATTATTTCTGATTTGTCCTTTATATAGCTTGTTTGTACATATTTGTTTGTTTGTTGTCTCCTCCATTGTATTGTGAACTCCTTAAGGCTTAGCATAGATGCCAGCTATGTGGCTCAATGGATAGAGCTGTGGTCCTAGAATTATTTAGTTATTATCTTAGTTCACTGGAGAAAGAAATGACAAATCACTCTAGTATCTTTGCCAAGAAAATCCCATGGACATAGTGTGCTAAGGTCCATGGGGTCACAAAGAGAAGGGACTCAACTGAACAACAACAGCAACAGCAAGGCTTAGCACAGTGCCTTGAACATAGTAGGTACTTAATAAATGCTTCATCAACATATATCTTGCTCTATATTTCTCCATTCAAGCCATAACCCCCAGGCAAACCCCTTTTAATTGGGCTACACTATTCTACATAGTTTTTAAATTAATATTCTTAAAGATCTGATCATGACATTTCCTTATCTGAGAAACTTCACTGACTCCCTATCACCTCTAGGACAAAATGCAACCCTTTCTGTTTGGGAATTACAGTTCTTCATACCTTGGCTCTAGTAGCCTGCTGGCTTTTCCCTCTACACAATGCCCCACGTATTTCATTCATTACATCAGCTTATTCCTTCATCTTTGGAATACTCTAAAGTGTTAGCTTCTTCAAGTGTCCTTTCCCATCTCCCAGTAGCAGTTAGCACTTCCCATAAAAATCACTTTCCATTTATTTTGTATGTATTCTGCATGTAGTTAACAATGAATATGCTGCATTTCTCTAATAGAGGCAGCTAGGTAGCTCATTGAATAGAGTACTAGACCTGGAGTCAGGAGGAAGACCTGAGTTCAAATTTGGCTCCAGTCATTTAATAGTTATATGACTCTGGGCAAATATTTAATATTTCTCTGCTTTACTTTCCACAGCTTTAAAATGGGGCTTTTAATAGAACCTACCTCCCAAGGCTGCTGGGAGGCTTAAGTGGGATGTAAACAGCTTAGAACAGTGTCTGGTACACAGTAAGGTACTTAATAAACATGTTTCCTTCTATTCTAATAGGAAAAAAAAAGTGCTGTAAGAGGAAGAATTGCTGCCTCATCTTTGCACTAACATTACTAGGGCCCAGCATAGTACTTGGCACATGGAAGGAACTTACTACTTGTTGATTCACAGGTCTGTTTGCTCGTTTGAGGACTAACTCCTATGGACTGACCCTAAAACAGTTCCATCTTGCTTTTCTATATCCCTCTCCATGCTTTTGCATTATCTTTCCACCATGCCTAGAATTCATTTCTTCTTTACCTGCAAATGGAAGAGTCCCAATCTTCAGAGAGACTGAAGAAGGAGGTTCAGAGGGAGCTCAAGCACCACTTTCTGCATGAAACCTGTCTTGATTCTCTCCAACATCTTCCCTCCCAAATCACTTTGTATTGATTTTTATTTACTTGGTAGGTATTCTGTATATACAAAAAATATAATATATTATGTATCACAGACACATGCATATATATATATATATATGTAATGTTTGTATGCATACATAAACACACAGGTTATCTTTCCCAATAGAATGTAAAGTTCTTGAGATTAGGAATTGTTTCATTCATAGTATTTGTATCCCCAGAATGAAGCATCCAGAAGCCTGGCATGTACAATAAGAACTTCATCAATGCTTATCAATTGATTGATTGACAGCATTAAACTAGATGTTCTCTAAGATTCTGTGATTCTGAATGTTCAAATCACTGGATCATGGGTATTAATGCTTCTCCATGAGTCTCATAGTCTCTCTGTTCCTGGAGACATCAAACGGGCTCATTAACATCTTCCAGGACAGATTATCTGTTTCATCCTAGAGACTGACATTTTATGTGAAGGAAAGGACATCTGTGGGAATCATTAGACAGAGACAAATGATCAAGTCCATTTGCAATGCAGGATCCGGAGAGCAAACCTAATCTCTAAGATGTTTCCACCTCATTTGCACTCAGCTGCATAATCAGCTTTTCATCTCTGCTTAGGATAAATGCAAACTGCCTGCTGCTGCATTCACTCTAGTATATATAGTTACTATTGAAAGGGGAAGGAAGCACATCTACAGACAGCCATTTATTGCCCTAAATTCTCTATAAGTACTTAAAGAGACATTAAAATACTGATCCCTGCAACCTATTAGATTATTTGGGGTGCAGTATTCAAAACAATTCAGCAAATATTTATTAAGGCTTACTATGCAATTAAAACCAAATTAGACAGTGCCTCTAATCTGGGAGAAAAATGCTAGTGTATATACACTATTATGTATTCATGCATATATGTATGTATGTATATGCTCATATATGTGCGCATTATTAAAAAAAAGGTAAAGTAATGGTAGAGAGAAGAGAAAGAGAACAACAGAGGGGAGACAACATTAAAAGGTCAAACCTGAGCTAACTCTGAGAGGCAGAAATAAGGAAGGAATATATTCAAGAGATGGAGGATCACCTACAAAGACAGGTGGATACTTTATGTGAGTAGGTCACATCATTTTGTTTAAAATAGAGAGTGCACAAAAAGGATAGGTACACTGGATAGGTAGAAGGGAACTGGCTGATGGAGAGCTTTAAATGCCAGGTTGGGAATGTTGTATTTTATTCCAGAGATTATAGGGAATGAGTAAATATATAAGGTGATGACATAGTCAGTCCTAGTTTTTAGAATTATTGACTCAAAACTATGAATTAGAGAAAAGAGAAACCAAAATGAGAGAGTCCAATTATAAGACTACAGCAATAGTTGAGGTGAGAGGTAATAAAAACCTATCCTTTGGAAAGAAACTTTGTGAGTTAGAAGAAGGAAGATGAAGGACAAAAGAGATATCATGGAGATAGAAGCAGGGGTATTGCTGAAGGTGCTGTTCTTGAAAGAGAATTGTTAAAATTTCAGTGTGACTCTTTATACCTGGTAAATTGGCAAATATTATAAGGTAGGGCTTGATGTGTTTTGTTGATTATCTACTTTAGACGAGAAAGTGATGAAGAAAATGTTAATGCAGATTCAATTTCAGTTTAGAGAAGTGATTATTAAACATATATCAGCATACTCCTTGGTAGTAGCCACAAAATCAATCAACTAATAAACTGTGAGATAAAGGATTAAGGGGAAGATAGCAATCAAAAATGACTCTTATCTTTGTGATAAGATGTGAATTTAGGTAACTTGGAAGAAACACCATATTCTCAGCAAAAATAGAGAAGTTGGAAGAAAGATGAGTTTGAAAAAAAAATTGTAATGAGTTTCATTTTGGAAATTTGTACTACACCATAGTCATTTCAGCTAGCTTCAACATTTAGCTTTAAGAAAAATCCTAAGGAAAAGCAGGCAGTAGACAAATGACAAATTTTGTATTCATCCATTTATTAAATAAAACTTTATGAAGCTCCTGCTGTTTTCAGAGTGCTATACAAGATATTGCGGGAAAGAAAAATTTTAAATAAGGCATTTTCCCTATTTTTATGGAGTTCTCATTCCAGGAGAGAGGTGAGTTACAAATACTGTAACACAAACTACTATACAGTAAGTGTATTAGAGAGATACTAAGCAAAGTGTTGCAGAAAGTCAGAGGCAATTAATCAACAAATATTTATTAACTGTTTATTATGTGCTAAGTATCAGCAATGCAAAAAGAGGTAAAAAAAATCAATAATATCCAGAGTCGTGGAAAATAAAATAGTTCAATCATTTTTCAGTCATGTCCAACTTTTCATGACCCCATCTGAGGTTTTTATTTGGCAGAGATATTGCAGTGGTTTGCTAATTCCTTCTTCAGATCATTTTACAGATGAGGAACTGAAGCAAATAGCCTTAAGTGATTTGCTCAGGTCACACAGCTAGTGTCTGAGGCTCTTTAAACTTAGATCTCCTAGAGTCCATACCTGGAAGTCTATTTATTTCAACATGTGGTACCCCAACAGAAATTACTATGATTCTCCCATTATAGACTAAGAAGAGCTTAGCACAATTGCTGGCACATATTAAATGCTTAATATTTATTAACCAACTGACTGAAGACTAACTCTTATCTCTTGTTACTGCTTGTACATATACTTGTGAATGCTGTGGGGGCTGTTAAAATATTCAGACTGCCAAGACTGAAAAAAACTTATTTATGATAAAAGATGTCATTAAAGTATCTCAGGTAAGATATCACCTGAAGAATCACATGAAAAATTACTTTCACTTCTCTGTAATCATAATTTACATCATGTTGTATTGCCTTGTAAGGAGATAGTAAGAACTGGAAGTTCAAGAACAGATCATAAAAGCACCCAAATAAATCCCCTGAAAAACCTCAGTTTCAACTTAACAGGAATAGACATAGTGATTAAAGTCATCTTATGCTTAACTGGAGTTGAGTGTGGGAGTTTTTCTCCAGTGGAGATGTTCTCAGATACTGCAAAATTCCTTATACTTGAAGAAATCTTACTGATTCCTCATTAAGGGGGAAAAAAACATAAAGTAACTTGAATAAACCTGCTGAGACACAAAGTTTAATGGATCTAAAATGTGTGTATTGAGACAAGGTGGTATGGTAGAATGGACAATGAATTCTAATCTTGCTTCAGCCACTAACTAACTTATGATCTTGAACAAATCCCTTAAACTTTCCTCTTCTGAAAACTGATGGGGTTCCACTAGATGACAGATAAAGTCCCTTTCAGTTCTCATTTTCTTTTTTTTTTCTTTTTTTTTTTTTTTTTGGTTGTGCAACTCCTTTTATTTTTTTATTTTTTTTATTATATATATATATATATATATATATATATATATATATATATATATATTTTATAATATTATCCCTTGTATTCATTTTTCCAAATTACCCCCCCTCCCTCTATTCCCTCCCCCCGACGACAGGCAATACCATACATTTTACATGTGTTACAATATAGTCTAGGTACAATACATGTGTGCGAATATCATTTTCTTGTTGCACAATAAACATTAGAATCCGAAGGTACATGCAACCTGGGCAGACAGATATTAGTGCTAACAATTTTCATTCCCCTCCCAGTGTTTCTTCTCCCAGTGTAGCTACCTCTGTCCATCATTGATCAACTGGAAGTGAGTTGGATCTTCTTTATGTTGAAGATTTCCACTTCCATCAGAATACATCCTCATACAGTATTGTTGTTGAAGTGTACAGTGATCTTCTGGTTCTGCTCATTTCACTCAGCATCAGTTGATTTAAGTCTCTCCAGGCCTCTCTGTATTCCTCCTGCTGGTCATTTCTTACCGAGCAATAATATTCCATAACCTTCATATACCACAATTTACCCAACCATTCTCCAATTGATGGACATCCATTCATCTTCCAGTTTCTAGCTACAACAAAAAGAGCTGCCACAAACATTTTGGCACATATATGTCTCTTTCCGCTCTTTAGTATTTCTTTGGGATATAATCCCAGTAGTAGCGCTGCTGGGTCAAAGGGTATGCACAGTTTGATAACTTTTTGGGCATAATTCCAGATTGCTCTCCAGAATGGCTGGATTCTTTCACAACTCCACCAGCAATGTATTAGTGTCCCAATTTCCCCACATCCCCTCCAACATTTGTCATTATTTGTTCCTGTCATCTTAGCCAATCTGACAGGTGTGTAGTGGTATCTCAGAGTGGTCTTAATTTGCATTTCTCTGATCAGTAGTGATTTGGAACACTCTTTCATGTGAGTGGATATAGTTTCAATTTCTTCCTCTGAGAATTGTCTGTTCATATCCTTTGACCATTTATCAATTGGAGAATGGTTCGGTTTCTTATAAATTATGGTCAGTTCTCTATATATTTTGGAAATGAGACCTTTGTCAGAACCTTTGTTTTTAAAAATATTTTCCCAATTTGTTACTTCCCTTCTAATCTTGTTTGCATTAGTATTGTTTGTACAGAAACTTTTTAGTTTGATGTAATCAAAATCTTCTATTTTGTGATCAATAATGATCTCTAGTTCTCCTCTGGTCATAAATTCCTTCCTCCTCCACAAGTCTGAGAGGTAGATTATCCTCTGTTCCTCTAATCTATTTATTATCTCCCTCTTTATGCCTAAATCATGGACCCATTTTGATCTTATCTTGGTATATGGTGTTAAGTGTGGATCCATATCTAATTTCTGCCATACTAATTTCCAGTTTTCCCAACAGTTTTTTCCGAATAATGAATTTTTATCCCTAATGTTGGAATCTTTGGGTTTGTCAAAGATTAGATTGCTATAGATGTACCCTTTTTTGTCCTTTGTATCTAATCTGTTCCACTGATCTACCGGTCTATTTCGTAGCCAATACCAAATGGTTTTGGTGACTGCTGCTATATAATATAGCTTTAGATCAGGTACACTTAGACCACCTTCCTCTGAGTTTTTTTTTCATTAGTTCCCTTGCAATTCTTGACCTTTTATTCTTCCATATGAATTTTGTTGTTATTTTTTCTAGGTCATTAAAATAGTTTCTTGGGAGTCTGATTGGTATAGCACTAAATAAATAGATTAGTTTGGGGAGTATTGTCATCTTTATTATATTCGCTCGGCCTATCCAAGAGCACTGAATTTCTTTCCAATTATTTAAATCTGATTTTATTTTTGTGGCAAGTGTTTTGTAATTTTTCTCATATAATTCCTGACTTTTCTTTGGTAGATGGATTCCCAAATATTTTATACTCTCAACATTTGTTTGGAATGGAATTTCTCTTTGTATCTCTTGCTGTTGCATTTTGTTAGTGATATATAAAAATGCCGAGGATTTATGTGGATTTATTTTGTATCCTGCCACTTTGCTGAAATTTTGAATTATTTCTAGTAGCTTTTTAGCAGAGTCTTTGGGGTTCTCTAAGTATACCATCATGTCATCTGCAAAAAGTGATAGTTTAATTTCCTCATTTCCTACTCTAATTCCTTGAATCTCTTTCTCGGCTTTTATTGCCGAGGCTAGCGTTTCTAGTACTATATTGAATAGTAATGGTGATAGTGGGCAACCTTGTTTCACTCCTGATCTTACTGGGAAAGGTTGCAGTTTATTTCTATTGCATATTATGCTTACTGACGGTCTTAAATATATACTCCTGATTATTCTAAGGAATAATCCATTTATTCCTATACTCTCAAGAGTTTTTAGTAGGAATGGATGTTGGATTTTGTCAAATGCTTTTTCTGCATCTATTGAGATGATCATATGGTTCTTATTAATTTGATTATTAATATGGTCAATTATATTAATAGTTTTCCTAATATTAAACCAGCCCTGCATTCCTGGAATAAATCCTACTTGATCATAGTGTATTATCTTGGAGATGATTTTCTGAAGTCTTTTTGCTAATATCTTATTTAAGATTTTAGCATCAATATTCATTAAGGAGATTGGTCTATAATTTTCTTTCTCAGTTTTCGATCTACCAGGTTTAGGTATCAGTACCATGTCTGTGTCATAAAAGGAGTTTGGTAGGACTCCTTCATCCCCTATTTTTTCAAATAATTTATATTACATTGGGGCTAATTGTTCTTTAAATGTTTGGTAGAATTCACATGTGAATCCATCTGGCCCTGGGGATTTTTTCCTGGGGAGTTGATTAATAGCTTGTTCTATTTCTTTTTCTGAAATGGGACTATTTAAGCAATTTATCTCCTCCTCTGTTAATCTAGGGAGCCTATATTTTTGGAGAAAGTCATCCATTTCACTTAAGTTATCAAATTTATTGGCATAAAGTTGGGCAAAGTAACTCCTTATTATTTCTCTAATTTCCTCTTCATTGGTGGAAAGATCCCCCTTTTCATTCGTAAGACTATCAATTTGATTTTCCTCTTTCTTTTTTTTGATCAAATTTACCAAAGGTTTATCTATTTTATTGGCTTTTTCATAAAACCAACTCTTGGTTTTATTTATTAATTCAATAGTTTTTTTACTTTCAATTTTATTGATTTCTCCTTTTAATTTTTGTATTTCGAGTTTAATTTTTGGTTGGGGGTTTATAATTTGGTCTTTTTCTTGCCTTTTAAGTTGTAAGCCCAATTCGTTAATCTTCTCTTTCTCAATTTTCTTCAAATAAGCCTCTAAAGATATAAAATTTCCCCTTATTACTGCTTTAGCTGCATCCCAAAGATTTTGATATGATGTCTCATCATTATCATTATCTTGGGTGAAATTGTTAATTGTTTCTATAATTTGCTCTTTCACCCAGTCATTCTTTAAGATGAGATTATTCAGTTTCCAATTACTTTTTGGTCTATTTACCCCTAACTTTTTACTGAATGTAGCTTTTATTGCATTGTGATCTGAGAAGAAGGCATTTATTATTTCTGCCTTCCTACATTTAATTTTGAGATCTTTATGTCCTAATATATGGTCAATTTTTGTATAGGATCCATGAACTGCTGAGAAGAAAGTATATTCCTTCCTATTGCCATTCAGTTTTCTCCAAAGGTCTATCATACCTAGTTTTTCTAATGTTCTATTTACTTTTTTAATTTCTTTCTTGTTTGTTTTGTTGTTTGATTTGTCTAAATCTGAGAGTGCAAGGTTGAGATCTCCCACTATTATAGTTTTACTGTCTATTTCTTCTTGCAGTTCTCTTAACTTTTCCTTTAGAAAGTTAGATGCTATACCACTTGGTGCATATATGTTTAGTATTGATATGGCTTCATTATTTATGCTACCTTTCAGCAGGATATAGTTTCCTTCCTTATCTTTTTTAACGAGATCTACTTCTGCTTTTGCTTGATCTGAGATAAGGATAGCTACCCCTGCTTTTTTGGCTTTACCTGAAGCATAATAGGCTCTGTTCCAACCTTTTACCTTTACTCTGTATGTATCTCCCTGCTTTAAGTGTGTTTCCTGTAGGCAACATATTGTAGGGTTCTGCTTTTTGATCCAATCTGCTATCCGTCTCCGTTTGATGGGATCGTTCATCCCATTTACATTTACAGTTAAAATTACTAATTCTGTATTTCCTGCCATCGTATTATCCCCAGATTATACTTTTTTCCCTTGACCCCCCTGATCCCCCTCCCCGATATTTAATTTACAGACCCCCCTTGTGACGCGCAACCCTCCCTCTTTTTTTTTTTTTAGGATCCCTCCCCCTTCCCTCCAAGTCCCTTCACTTATTCTCCTTTTCCTTTCCCCTTTTCCTCTCCCCCCTTTTAATGAGGTGAGAGAAAATTCTCTGAAAAACAAATATGTTAATTATTTACTCTTTGAGCCTCTTCTGATGAGAGTAAGATTCACACAATGATTCTCCCCCTCACTAAGTTCCCTCAGATATGGTGTATTTTCTATGTCTCTTCCTGGGATGTAGTTTCCCTCTTTTTATCACTCCTTCCCCTTTTTCTGAACCGACCTCCTTCCCTTTATTACACCCCCCTTTTTTTCTTTTATATCAGTAAAATCAAATTATCCTTGAGTATTTTTTATATACCCACAACAGAGTTACAGTTCTCAAGGGTTCTGTGTACCTTTTTCTGTTTCTCTTCAGTCTTGTGGATGTAGATCAAATTTTTTGTTTAAGTCTGGTTTTTTTCTTAGAAACATATAGAATTCCTCTGTTTCATTGAATGACCATCTTCTTCCATGGAAAAAGATGCTAAACTTAGCTGGGTAGTTCATTCTTGGTTGCAGTCCTTGATCTTTTGCCTTTCGGAATATCAGGTTCCAGGCCCTTCTATCTTTTAATGTGGAGGCAGCCAGATCTTGGGTGACCCTTATTGTGGCACCTTGGTATTTAAATTGTTTTTTTCTAGCTGCTTGCAGGATTTTCTCCTTTGTGTGGTAATTCTGCAGCTTAGCCACAATATTCCGTGGTGTTCTTTTTTTAGGGTCTATTTCAGAAGGAGTTCGATGAATTCTTTCCACATCTACTTTCCCTTCTGTTTCTATTATCTCTGGACAGTTCTCTTTGATAATTTCCTGTAAAATAGAATCTAGGCTCTTTTTTTGGTCATAGTTTTCTGGAAGTTCAGTTCTCATTTTCTATGAATATATGAGATTATTAAGCACATGTTCATGAAGTTGGACAACCAGTGAAGGTTAGAGAGAAAAAAAATTACAAGGACACTTAGACAGGATTTCAAAACTGGTGGGAAGGGTCCTGAGGCAACAAGTTCACAAGGGGTCTCCTCAATGGACAAGTAAGTCATTATTCAGTTTGTCATAAAAATCAAATCTTGACAGTCTCTTAAACCTGAGGAGTCTGAAGCAATGACACATTTTAATATCATGCTAATTTGTTTCTGTTTGAAAAGATATAAAGATAAGTTTAAAAAACAATTGTGACTGATGGACCCAGCAAACCCAAATTGTGAGTAGCAAACCTATATGTAAGTCAGTAGGAGAAGGTTTTTTAAAGATGTATTCCTGACTTTCTAGGCTTTCTCTCCATTGCCACAGAAATCTCTTAAATGAAATAAATGTTCTTAGTGCTTTAAATATGTGGTAATGCAAAGTAATGAATTTCCTGTGTTTTAAGCATTTCTTATGTGATAGAGGAAATAAATAACTATCTTATTTACCTTGAATTTGAAGTACCTTTCTAGAAACAACAAGAGATCCTAGAACATCCTGAATCCTAGAAGAAATGCTAGAAATGAGTTAAATGTAAGATTTGCTAAAGAAATTTGTCTTCAGAGTTTCTAGGATAAGACAAAAAGCCTAAGGCACTGAGAAAAAGCCCAACCCCTTCCTTCCTGCAGTGTGTGTGTGTGTGTGTGTGTGTGTGTGTGTGTGTGTGTGTGTGTGTATGTGGAGAGGGGTCAGAGTTAGTGAATAATTAATAATCAGCTCTTCAAAAAAACTGTTTATACCTGCAACACACTTTTAAGTTTACTCTGCATTATTAACATTTTCTCCATTACTTTTTTATATCTAGGCAATTTAAACACAATAAATCAAACCTGATTTGTAGTATTTGCTGATTTCCCAGGTATAAATGTTCATAATCACACTGAAAGTTTAGTAGTTGGATACCGAGAGTCAGCTTGATGGTTCTAGTACACACGTTGGTCAGGTTTTTCCAGGATTAAACCCAGTTTGTGAGCCCAGGACTATGAGAGACCCTTAGGTCAAGGATCTTTACATATAGGTGAATAATACAAATAATTTAATGAGCACAAATGTAAAGTTTTACTTTATATATGTTTAAAAATACCTTTACAAATAGAAGATAGGATAGGCTCTCTGCTGAGAAATATCTGGGATTTCCAAAGTTTAGCATGAAGAAGAGAACTTGAGAAGGGAAATATGATAGCCATCTCCAAATATGGGAGATATGTCAGGTAGGAGAGGGATTAAATTGAGCTCCTTGCCCCAGAGAGGTACAGTTAGGAGTGATGGGTAGATGTTGCAGAGAAATAGATTTCCCTTGGATATAAGGAAAACATTGATAACAAATAGAGCTATAGGAAAGTGGAGTCAGCTATTAAGTGATGTTGGAAAGGCTGGATGACAGCTTGTCAGGGATATTGTAGAACTTTGGGGAGTTTGGGGTTTGTTTTTGTTGTTATTGTTCAGGTATGGGTTGAACTTATTGATTTTGGAGCTCCCTTCTATCTCTGATCCTGTGCATCTATGACTTAGAAACTGTGAAATTCATTTTAAAGAAAATCCTATAGGTAAGAATTACAACAAACAAAAAGATTGATAAATATTTATCATTTGACTAGGAGATTCAATTTATCTTATGTAGAAGGTACTTTAGATATGGAATTTCTCTCTTTTGATTTGATGGTGCAATCTTGAATTCTTGATAAAAACACTATCTTGCAGCATCAGAAAGGCAGAGAAGCTGAAAGGCAATGAAGCATAACAATTGTTTGAGACAGAGCCATGAAAGGTTTACAGCTATGGACCATGAAGTCATTCCTCACCTAAGAATGGTCTGGAGTCAGACTCACCTTCCTTATTTCAAATCTGGTCTCAGACCCTCACTAACTGTGTGATCTTGGACAAGTCACTTCATACTGTTTGCCTCAATTTCCTCATCTGTAAAATGAGCTGGAGAAGGTAGCAGCAAACCATTCCAGTATCTTTGCCAAGAAAACTCCAAATGGGGTCACCGAGCGTTGGATACAGCCGAACAACACATTTATTTTGTTATTCTACCCTAATTAAATTCATTGCTATTTGATTTGTGGTTCCTGCGGGATCTGTTCAAGTACGCACAGGATGGACATTCCAATAGTATTTATATACTTGGATGATTACCTAAAACACCCTACTCTGCAACTGAGGTAAAAAGGGATTCCTGAGTGAAGTCAGGTCTATGCTGTGATTATAAATGCAATGTTTGAGGGAATATCTTTAATGATGTATAATGAAAATGGAAAGAAGGGAGTTTCCCTCTGTACTTCAATTAAAACAATGCTAGAGTTCCCAGAATGTAATTGTAAAACATATCGTATCTCACCACCATTTTACTCTTCAGTTTGAACTCATTTGTTCCATGGATACTATTGTGAATTGGTCCATTGTGCTCCAAACTTTATGGGGGGCTGCAATACGAGGTGGAGGAGAGGAAGATGTTTTGTCCCAATTCTTCTTAGTATACCACCTTAATAAACGCATATACTAAGAGTTAAGTTTATTTGATGGCTGTGATTGGGATGCACACAAATGGGAGTTAATGAGTAAATGTGAGGAATAGACATCCACAGGATTACCCATGAGAATTGAGGTAGTAACCTCCTGGGGACCCAAGTAGAATACAAGCTTAGAAGTATGCAGCAGGGAGTGTCACAGAAAGCAAATTATAAGTTTCTTGAGAGCAGGAACTGTTTTTGTTTGTTTGTTTGCTTGGTTTTTTACCTTTCTTAATATTGCTAGTATTTATCCCAGTGCCTGCTATATAACAGCCATTTAATATACTTGATAAATGCTTAGTGATTGACTAAAAATGTGCCTATGAGTCATTGAAGTCAATTGGCTTTTGCAAAGTCAATTGAAGAACCAGACTATAAACCTTACCTTAAGAGTAAACTTTTTTTTTTAATTTACTTTATTATAAAAAGTTGACACTCAACAAAATAAAAGATCAAATAA
The DNA here is from genome assembly GCF_048593235.1 of Sminthopsis crassicaudata. Lineage (NCBI taxonomy): Eukaryota > Metazoa > Chordata > Mammalia > Dasyuromorphia > Dasyuridae > Sminthopsis > Sminthopsis crassicaudata. The sequence continues at coordinate 263,366,108 of NC_133618.1, read as the reverse complement.
GGTAGAAATTCTTATATAAAACCATTAGCATTCCATAAGTTTTTAACTTCCTTCCTTCCTTCCTTCTTTCCTTCCTTCCTTCCTTCCTTCCTTCCTTCCTTCCTTCCTTCCTTCCTTCCTTCCTTCCTTCCTTCCTTCCTTCCTTCCTTCCTTCCTTCCTTCCTTCCTTCCTTCCTTCCTTCCTTCCTTCCTTCCTTCCTTCCTTCCTTCCTTCCTTCCTTCCTTCCTTCCTTCCTTCCTTCCTTCCTTCCTTCCTTCCTTCCTCCTTTCCTCTCTTCTTTTCCGGCTCCCTTCCTTCCTCTCTCTCTTCCTTCTTCACAGTAATCATAGGATTTTTAGGATTACAGATACAGACTATAAGGGATCTTGGACATTACCCTACTCATTTCAGAGATGAGAAAACTAAAGTCTAAGTTTCTGATGAATTGGTTCATTAGAGAGTCCTAATGGAGGTGAACCTATAAAATTAACCCTACCCAATTTGCAGGAAGTAACAAAATGCTGATACATTTATCAGGTGAGAATACAACTTGATTTTTCACTAGCTAAGAAGAAGGATGAAACATCTCCCTGGGTATTACAATAACAACAAACAATAACAGTTATATAGTCTCTGTTATATGCCTGGCACTGTTCTAAGCACTTTACAATTACTATCTCATTTGATCCAGTAGAAATAGATGGAATATTTAGAACAGAAATAGAAAATAAGATCTTTTGGGATTAGCTGAAAGACCTGATTGCTACTTCTGGGGTCTGTATAAAACCATCCAGCTGTTTGGAGCCATGAAATTTAAGTATCTAGCAGTAGAGAGCAGAGAGAACTATCCCTATAAAGGATCATTTTGGGGGGGATGCTGGAAGGAGATTTCACTGAGTTTGAACTGGGTCTCCTCTTTGCCCTCTTACCAATATCTGAGTTAGAGAGGCCCCTGAGAGCTTTGGATGATCTGAAAGATTTTGGACTTAGCATCTTTCCTATGGTAACTCCTAGCAGAATCCCTTGAATAGCCTATGGCAGCATCTGCATCAGGATCAAAAGATAAGCTAAACAAGATGAGAAAAGCAGACTCAAAAATTTATAAAAATCCCAGAAGATAAAAGGGGAGCAGTGTGCTTCTAAGAAGCATGTACTTTGAATTACCCCTTTACCACAGGTGCTTTTGACTTGAGTCCTCTCCTGACTCTTTTTTTAAACCTCTGCTGTCATAATAAAACACCTCTTTTGCTATGAGCTAGACCTAACTTCAAAGTTGAGTTGGACTCAGATCAGTCTCTTATTAACAATTGTTTGATATTGGAACTAAATTAGATGCTCATAGGATACTAAAGGAGATTGACTTAGCCATAGCAGAAGAAGCATATTTTCATCAAGGTTATGTATCACTGAAAGTTGATTCAGCTAAGCTAAAGTTCCCTGGCTCTGATTTGTCAGATTTGTTTTTGCCAGCCAAGCTTATAATAGTAGATGGAACACTTAATGCTTATTTTTTGTTAGGCAATGAGGAAGTGATGTCAATAGTCTGTGCCTTTAGTCTTCTAAGTCGATTAAATGTTGAGGGTGATTACAATAACTTTTAAAGAAAAACTAACCTAACTTGCATGGAAAGGGACAGATAGAATATTGATTCCACCCTATCCCACTTCTTGGCAGCAAGATCTTTAAGGTCTTTTAGACCACTCAAATGAGCACTTAAATAATTTTAAGACTGATATTGGTGAAATATGACCTTGGGAATTCAATAAACCTCAACAACAATTAGCACTAAAGGAAGAAAGACCCCAGTCCTAGACTTCTCAGATCTTCCTGGCTCCAGACTTAGCATTCTGTCTGGTCGTCTAGCTTCCTCCAATCAGCACATTAATGCTATAAGATAGACATAATATGATGAAAGTCTGAATCAACATGGCAGAAATGTCAGAGAGAAAGAGACTTATATGAGAGACATTGTGAAGGTAGAATTTACAGGATTTGTCAGTATATTAGACATGGAAGTTAAGCAAGAATAAGGAGGCAAGAATGACATTTGGGTTATAATTTGATGCCTGGGAATCATACTCTTTCAACAATAATAAGGAAATTTAAAGAGGTGAAGGGTTGGACAGAAAACAATTCTGAATATAAGATAGCTATAGGACATTCAGTTTGAGTTGTATAATAGGCAACTAAAATAGCAAAGATGGTGGTGAGCAGAAAATTTAGGGCTGGATAAGTAGTGCTGGGAATCATCTGCATAAAAATGATAATTTAAGTTGATAAATTAAGTTGATGAGCCACCAAGAAAAAGAAAGAGAAAAAGCCTTAGCAGATATCCATGGTTAGTGGGCCAGTTTAGAAGAAAAATTCCAGCAAAGAAGGTTGAGAAAAAGTGGTTAGATAGGTAAGAGGAAAACAAGGAGAGAGTAAGGTCATGAAACCATAGAAGAAAGTATCAAGGAGAAGAGGTTGACCAATAATGTTAATAGCAACAGAGAAGTCAAGAAGACAATTTAGAAAAGATCATCAAATTTGGTAGCTAAGAGAGGTCACTGGTAAATTTGGATAAAGTAGTTTCAGTTCAGTAGTCAGAAGCTATTTGATATTATATATATATATTTGATATAATAACTAGTGGGGATATAATAAATATCAAAAAAGGGATCAAATAAAGACTTTTTGTTTAAAAAGGGAGGAAATTTGGATATGTTTGTAGTCTAAAGAGAAGCAACCAGTGGACAGGGATACTGAAGATTAGTGAAAGAGAAGAGATGACAGAAGGGACCATCTGATGGAGAAGGCTAGTTGGATTAGGATCAGGTGTACATGTAAAGGGATTAGTCTTTATCATGTGAGATAGGGTGAAAGAGGAGAGAGCAGTATTTTGAAGGTAATTAAGTGGTTCGGAGGGTGAGAAGGGGATAAGAGGGAGCTCTCAGCAATTAGCCTTATTTTTTTTCCAGTGAAATAAGAGGCGAGGTTCTCATTTCAGAGGACAGAAGTAAAGGCAACCTTGGGAGGCTTGAAAAGGCTGATAAAAAGTTTTAGAAAATGTACCACGGCGGGTCATGGTGAAAGAGTTAAATGGATTCACCAAAAGATCAGGATGGGAAAGGAAGGAGAGTTCAGGCTAGATGACCTGGGACAAAACTGAGGGATAAAGGGATCTGAGGTCACAATGAGAGTAAGAGTGAAGGATAGATGGATGGAGTGGTTTCAGGGCTGAAGGAGAGATGGAAGGACAACAGACTGGGTGATCAGAGAAGGGAATTTCAGAGGTTCTGATTATAGAAATGACACACTTGTGTGTGATGGCAAGATCAAGTGCATGGCCATCTCTGTGGGCAGCTGATAAGTGGGGTGGAATAAAATACAGAATTGTGTTGTAGCATTTGAGGTAGTATCAGTCTGTATGTTGAAATTCCCTAATATAGGGACTGAAGCTGGAGAAGGAAAAAAGACTGCAAATCAGGGACTGAATTCATTGAAGAAAAGAGAGTGTCCTGGGGTTCAGTAGATAACAGAAAATCCATTGTGGTACAGTTGGAGCATTTTTTCATATTCTGAATTCTAGAAAAGTCTCTGGATTCCTGGAGAGAATCAAGTAATTTTTATTCAAGTGCCTCTCAAAAAATTCCACATGACACAGCTCTCCAGAGCCTCCCAAATGTCACATAAAAAAACACCAAGAGATTCCTTCAGCAGTTTTTCAAACTGTCTTTTCTGGAGGCTGAGGGAGATGGGCTGTGGCACAGAACCAAGCCTAAGTCTACCAGCTGGTGGTAGGGGAATTATACCGATTTGACCGCCAACAGTTTGTGGTGCTTTTCTTCAGGGTACAATTCTTAGTGATACAGAGAATAATCACATCAGTCTCTCCTTGCTCTATGGCCACAGACAGTTTACTGTCTAATCTCCCAGGAGTTGAAGTCACAGTTAGCAACTACTACCTCAAAAGGCATCAGAGAGAACACACTCCAAAGCATGGAGGGCAAACCAAGATCACCTTCTTCTACACTGCACATGCTACACTTTAATGACATCCCTTCATCCCACTCCTTTTTGAATCTACCAGTTGTTCTGGGCTAGGTCTGGGAGTTTGTATTAAATATTAGAACAAAATGAACTACTCATAGGTCCCTTTTTAAAAACTAATTCATGACAGGAAAGCATACCAGTGATGCTCATGAGCTAAAGCATCAGAGTTACACTTGGAGCTCTGAGGACATAAAATAGCCATGATTACAATCCCATCTTGAGGCTCACTTATTACAGTTCTCTTTTGTTATTCCGTCATGTATCAGTAATGTCTGATTTCTTGGCAAAGACATTGAAGTGGTTTGCTATTTCCTTCTCCAGCTCATTTAACAAATGAGGAAACTGAGGCAAACAGAATTAAATGACTTGTCCAGAGATACACAAATAGTAAATATCTGAGACCAGATTTGAATTCAGGAAGAAGAGCCTTCCTGACTTCAGACCCATCACTCCATGCACTATAGCACCATTTAGCTGCCTCTTACAATTTTCAATCACCTCCAAAGATTATGATTGTAATACAACTATCCTAAGTGGGTATTGTAAATCTGTACCTTGTTTCTTATGTAACTTTACCACCACCACCACCATGATATCATACACCAACACAACCATCTTGGAAATTGGAAATTGGAAATTGAAAACTGAAAACTATATGAGATATGCAATTACCCCTAGCTATAGTGTTGTGGAAAAAAAAAACAGAATCACAATCTCAGACTCAGAAAGGAATTGTAGACCAACTTATATCTGAAGAGGATCAGGAAGAATAAACTTCATTTCAGTGTCAGGTTCCTTCTCTGTTTGGGCTTCTTACCAAAAACTGAGCAGTTTGAAGGAGCTAGACTTGGAGAGATTTCTGAGCCCTGTCAGCAAAAGGAGAAGAAAAGGAGAGAAGCAGGAGAGAGAGAGAGCGGATCACCAAATAATAAGCATGCAAAAAGAGAAAAACTTCTCTGTTGTCTCCCTTATGGGTCTACGGGATTGTGTAAGGTATCTCATATTAACTGGCCCTCAAACTAAGGCTCTCTACTTTTTAAAATAATTGCTTTACATACTGTTTTGAGGGGTCAGTATTTAGAAAGGAAAAATAAAATAAACTTCATTTATAGAGAAAAAGAAACACATATTCTTTGTGGAACAGATAATAGAAAACAGGACTCTCCTCACTTTACTTATGTAGAATGGATTTCAGTGAAGTTAAATGACATTTCCACAGACACACATAACTAGCTAGAAAATTTAGACATTCTAAGACATGAATTAAATAATCTCTCAAGTTCCTTTTTAACAAAGTCTTCTCATCTTTCTATATTACAATAAAATCACACAAACTTTCAAGGAAAAGAGATTGACAGTTGGGTTATAAGTAATAATGGCCATGTTCAAGTGTGGCTTATGGAAACTTTTGTAAGTACTTTATAGTTGTGCTCCCCATATTAACATTTCTATTTCTTAAACTCTTTAGAATCCATTAGAACTGTCCTACTTCCTATTCCAATACTTGAAAGTCCATCTTTTGCTACTATGCCTTCATATAGAATATCCCACATGTCTGAAAGTAATTTCTTCCTCACCTCTGAATTATAGAACCTAAGTATCCTTCAAGATTCGGCTCAGTTTCATTTTTTTTTATTTTCCCCCCTAGTTATACATATACATTAATTTTTTTAATTTTAATTTTATTTTCATAGTTTTTATTTACCAGATATATGCATGGGTAATTTTACAGCATTGACAATTGCCAACCCTTTTGTTCTAATTTTTCCCCTCCTTTCCCCCCACCCCAAGATGGCAGGTTGACCAATACATGTTAAATATATTAAAGTATAAATTAAATATAATATATGTATATATGTCCAAATAGTTGTTTTGCTGTACAAAAAGAATCGGACTTTGAAATAGTGTACAATTAGCCTGTGAAGGAAATCAAAAAGGCAGCAGACAAAAATAGAGGGATTGAGAATTCTATGTAGTGGTTCATAGTCATCTCCCAGAGTTCTTTTGCTGGGTGTAGTTGGTTCAGTTCATTACTGCTCTGTTGGAATTGATTTGGTTCATCTCATTGTTGAAGATGGCCTCATCCATCAGAATTGATCATCATACAGTATTATTGTTGAAGTATATAATGATCTCCTGGTTCTGCTCATTTCACTCAGCATCATTTCATGTAAGTCTCTCCAGGCCTTTCTGTATTTATCCTCCTGGTCATTTCTTATAGAACATAATATTCATATACCACAATTTATTCAGCCATTCTCCAATTAATGGGCATCCACTTAGTTTCTAGTTTCTGGCCACTATAGAGGGCTGCCACAAACATTCTGGCACATACAGGTCCCTTTCTCATCTTTAGTATTTCTTTGGGATATAAGCCCAGTAGTAACACTGCTGGATCAAAGGGTATGCACAGTTTGACAACTTTTTGAGCATAATTCCAAACTGCTCTCCAGAATGGCTGGATGCATTCACAATTCCACCAACAATACATATACATTAATTTAAAAAAATACACATTTGGTTCCACTTGTTTTGTTCAACATCAGTTCATATAAATCTTTCCTGGCCTTTCTAAACTCAGCTTGTTTATCATTTTTATAGAGCAACAATATTCCATTGCTTTCATATACCATAACTTATTCAGCCATTCCCCAATTGATAGGCATCTACTCACTTTCCAATTCTTTGCCACCACAAAAAGAGCCATTATAAACATTTTCCACATGTGGATCCTTTTCCTTCTTTTATGATTTCCTTGGAATACAGACCTAGTAATAGCACTGCTAGATCAAAAGAGACCCAAATTGCTCTCCAGAATGGTTGGATCCCATTCATAGTTCCACCAACAATGTATCAGTGTCCCAGTTTTCCCACAGCCCCTCCAACATTTATCATTACCTTTTCTGGCCATCTTTGCTAATCTGAGAGGTATCAAGTGGTACCTTGGAGTTGTTTTAATTTGCATCTCTAATCAATAGTGATTGAGAGCATCTTATGGCTACAGATGGCTTTAATTTCATCATCTGAATATTATCTATTCATATCCTTTGATCAGTTCAACTTCTTTAAGAAGCCTTTCCCAATTCTCCTCTACATCATGCTTTCCCTACATCACGAGGTATTTATTTAATGAGTAAAGTCCAGGAAGAGCCCAGCCTTTCTAGAATACATAAAATACTCTGAGTGCTGGCCAAGAACAAGAAAGAAGCCTTATAAACCTGCTTCTGTAAGTGTCCAATTTACTGTGTAATGATGAAAAGAACTGTCTGATGAGACAGATTTGAGTAGCACAGGAAAGAAAGAATTCACTTTTTAATGTTTATGGTAAAAGGGAGGTACTATGGGTTTTCCAGTGGGCAGATAAGATAGTCTTTGAACCTTTTGTATGAACACTCAGTTTTGACTCAGGAGCTAATTAGAAGGCTTTTCATCATCACACAATAAGTTGATGGGAATAGCTAGAGAATATCTAACCATGCTCTGAATCCAGAGGGAATAGCTCCTTTGTTGTACATTTCTGGAAGCAACTCACCAAACCTCTACATAGAGTGCCAACAGGACCAGATCCTCATTGGTCAGTCCTCCCATCATATTTATTCTGTATGTCACTTATATTTATAACCACATCTCAGAAATATCATGGGTTAGATTCCAGACCATAATAAAAAGACAAATATCACAATAAAGTAAGGCACATGCATTTTTTATATCCTAATGCATTTTAAAGTTATTTTTACATTATACTGTAATCTATTAAGTGTGCAATAGTATTGTCTAAAATATACAAAATTTAATTGAAAAATACTTTATTGCTAAAAAAAATGCTAATCACTATCTGAGCCTTCAGTGGGCCATAATTTTTTTTTTTTTTTTTTGCTGGTGGTCTTGCCTAGATGTTAATGGCTGCTGACTGATCAGGGAAGTGGTTGCTGAAGATTAGGGTGACTGGCAATTTCTTAAAATAAAACAATAATGAAGTTCGGTTCATTAAATATCTTCTTATTACTTGAATAGTTAGAAGACATTGTAGATTATCAATTGGCCTAATATCAATATTGTTATGTTTTAAGGAATAGGAAGGTCTAAAGAAAGGGAACAAGATGGTGGAGCAATTAAACATACATACAATATTTATTAAATTTACTTTCTTCAATGGGAATGTTTTGTGGTACCCTAAAACAAATACAATAGTAACATCAAAGATCACTGATCACAGATCACCACAATAGGTAAAATAATAACAAGAAAATTTGAAATGCTATGAAAATTACCAAACTGGAACGCAGAGAAATAATGTTAGAGGCAAAATTAGCACAAAACTTCAATTTATTAAAAAAAAATGTAATACTTGCAAAATGCAATAAAGTGAAATTCAATAAAACAAAGTATGCCTGTATTTATCAGTAAACATTATTACCTTGCTTAGTTTAGTACTATGTTTCTAGGGAAAAAAAAACTATGGATAATGGAAGTTCATAGCTTCATGTCTAAATCACTTTCTTCTTCTTTGTAAATTGAAATGTTTGTTTTTGATGACTAAAAGTCCATAATAAGGCAAAAATATGTATATTCCCATATCCCCATCCCAGTATCTTATAAAGCTCCTTGAAGACAACTGTCTTGCTTTTATCTTTATGTTTCCAATGCCTCATGCAATTCCCTTAATGATATTTCTCCTCAGAAGTTGATTCTTCTATAAAGTAGGATTGCCAAGAGATTCATTACATGGCAAACAGTTCAGTCCCATTTCTTTTCAAGGAGTAATAGAATTCAAGGGCTGTAAGGAACCTCACGTATTTAATACAATGCATACAATGAAAAAGAATTCCCTCTATAATATACCTGTTTCAGAATTTCCCAGTCTTTACTTAAAGATCACCAATGGAGTGGAGTTAGGGGAACTCACTGACTATTTAAACAATACATTCCATTTCTTCATAATTCAAGTTGTAGGGAAGTGTTTTTGTTTTGTTTACACCGTTTCAAGCCCAAAGGCAACTTCCACCCATTATTCCCTTTTGGTTCTGACTTCTGTGGCCAAGCAAAAGAGGTCTAATCTTTCTTTTGGGTGACCAGAAGTACTGTAATGTATCTATCATGCTTGCTCCTCTTCCCCTTCCTTCAAGTCAACTCTTCTCCAGAATAAAAATAACTAGTTCTTTCACTACTCGTCATATGGCATGAACTCAACTAATTCTAGAGGCTTTCTAGCTACTCAGCGAATTCAGTTAGTTTTAAACACTCCCTAGCTGTTCAATGCCCTTCCTAAAATGGAAAGTCCAGAACTGGAAAGGACAGTTGAGCAGTCTAACTAGGACAGAATATGATGGAATTTCTACTTGGGTTTTCTTGATTCACCAAAAAACCCTCATGACTCCATGTAATTCAGGTTAATGAATATCATTACAGAAGCTGAAACATTGAGAGTTCAAGTGGTGAAAAGTAAAATGTGAACATTTCTAGCTAGCAAGAGGACAGAGAATGGGTTTGTTAGTAAATGACATAAAGAACTCCTGGTAAGGAAACTCCATTTACCAAAGTGAGTTATCTTTTATGCAACATATAGTCTTAGGGTTGTTTAGGGCATTGAGATGTTAAGAGATTTGTGCAGGGAAACACAGTTGTATGTGTCAAAGGAGAGACTTGAATCCAGATCTCAGGCTTCAAGGCTGATTCCCTATATTCTACTATACTGGTTTCCCCTAATTGGCTGTGAACAATGGAAAAGAGAGGAAAGACATGGAATATGTGGTTAGGGCTCATTCTCTTTTCCTTTTCATATTTTCTGCAGGTGCCCTTGGTTCCTGTCACATACAAAAATCTTCCTGATACAGCAGGAGAAAAGTGGTTTGTTCCTAGGATACTGAAAAGCCAGCTGTTTTGTTAAATATGATCATTAACAAAAAATGCATTGGATGTGTGACAGCATCCTTCCCAACAGTGTGGTCAGGATAGGTGGGGAGAGTAGGTCTACACCTGGTGTGGAGCTTAAAACTAAGATGAGCAGATGTCCCGATCAATCACTAGAGTTTGCCTTATTTCCCCTGTCTGGCCATCTGGATTCCATACTGAATCAGATGCTATGGCTCTAGCCAGAAGCAACTCAACCAGTACAAAAAGACATAAAGCATCACAGATGATCAGGAGGTTCAGAATTAAAAAAGAGGAAGGAAATGCTTTTTCAGTGAAAGGTGTTTTTACATTGGTAACTTCATTTTTTTTAAAGATTCAGTTATGGGCTTAAAACATCTAAGGCACTATCAATTCAGTCTGATAGTTTGGTATATTGACAAAATAGAATGATTTAAGGTACTATATTTAAGGACTGGTAAGCATTTGCCCCTGATAAAGGGGTGAAAGAAGTATTATTCTTTTACACTTGCTCTATTGGATACTGAAATATTGCTCCTTGGCAAGTTGGAATATATAAACTATTTCCAAAGAGGATATAAGTAATTTTGACTCCAATAAAACACACTTCTCTCCCTCTCTTGCAAAGGTTGGGAAATATGGATGTGGAACATTACATTTAATTTGGATCTAGTGGTTGTATTGGTTGGTTTTACAGCTTTGTTTTTAACAGTTTATTTATACAGTATTTTTCCCCCCTCTGTCAAATCCTAAGCCCCGGGTTTTCCCCAGGGCTGTGTGGTAATTTGGAGGGGGAGGGACGCACAAGCTGGAAGAAACATGGAAGGAAGCTGAGGAATGTTCAGAAAAATTGGGGGATAGAAATGTCTCCATCATACGATGAAGAGAATGAGGAAGGCCACATCAGACAAAAAAGCCCAGGATGGCATAGAAGAACTGCTGCTTCAGGGAGGAGTTCCTGGAATAATCAATAATGAGACTTCCAAAGGCAGTCCCAATCCTAGCTCCAGACCTAGCCACCTTCACAGTGGCAACCCTAGCCCTGGGAACTTGGCTCTTATGTCATGTCTCTTGAGGTACTACTAGTTAGGAATACACGCTTACAGACAAGTGAAGTTAAGGAACCTGATATTGCCAAAATGCTGAAGTTCTCATCTGTCCAAATCTCTGACCATTTTATTGCCCCTGGAGATAACAGTCTACTCAAGCAGCTGAGAGTCGTTCCTCACGTGGGCAGGGGTAGAAGTGAACTTGGCACAAGAATACATTCCCAGGGGGTTAGGGACAAAGCTGAAGAGCTGCCAGCAGAGCAGGAGAGACAGAGCTACAGAATTTTTAAATTCCCTTTTTTTTCTTCTTTGTTATAAGAAATGCATCTTGGGCAGGAAGGGATATATCAAATGATACAACAATAAATAAATTAACAATAAGTTTTTTTTTTTAAAGAAAGAAATGTAAATGAAGAAATCTTAGTATTTAAAAAGGCCAAGAAATATTGTTACACTAAAATTAAGTATTACTAAAATAATTTCGTATAAAGTTAACAGAATTATCTAAGCTTCAAAAACATTGTTTACAAATGATATTTCAGTTGAAGACTAACCAAACACCCCTTTGTGGATAGGGTGGATCTATTTAGTTTATAAACCCCAGAAGAGCTTTCTTTTTCTTATCTGCCCAAGGTATCAAGGGATTTAGAATTTAACTGAGGTTGTATTTGTTTTGGAACACTTGGTGAGCATTATTTCTTCTTTCATTCTCCACAATTTTTAACAAGTTTTTTTGAATTCTTTCTTCCTAGCTCCTCAGTTACCTCACGTATGAAATGAAGAAGTAGAAATAGGTGGCATCTATGATCCTGTAAATCCAATAGACTAGGACACATAGGAAATCCTTAAATCTTAGCAAGGATCTACTCCCCAGGGAAATAAGTTATACAACCACTGGTCAATCCAAGTCCTTAGACAACAAATTCAGTTACTCCAAATTGAATTATTGTAAATAATTTCTAAGTATCATTTTTCTTTTGGTGCAAATTGCCCCTCCAGTACTATTATCCCCATTGTTATTTGATGAACTAGAAATATCATAGGCAATATATCAAGAGTTCACCCAGTTCTCATAGCTTTTGACCTCAATAATAAGTGCAAAAAACTCAAAAAAAAAAAAAAAAAAAAAAAAAGGGAAGAAATGCTTCTCAGCATCCGTGTTGTCCTAGACACTTTTCTGCTTGCTAGGATGCAAGGGCACAGAGCACCGAAATTGAAACGGTTGAGGAAGTCGAACTGGTCTGGGGTGTTGATTATTATGAGCCAAGGCAATGGAGCAAGGCCATTGCAACTATTCTGCTCTGGTTCTTTCTCCCAGAGTTAGATTGCTAAATTTCCTCTTAGTGTTCCAACAGGTAGCCCTGAGGGGTTGTGGTCATCTCTGGCTCTCATCAGCTGTGTTCCATCTATTGTTAGATGGATAGTGATAAGTACTACAGTTCCATTTAATCATTTAATATTGTGCAACTGCTTTTATGAAGGAAATTTACTTTAAAACTAGAACAAGAACAAATGTCCAAACATTTCCCTATATGCATATCTTGCATAACATAATCTCTCCTATTTCACTTTAGTCTCTGAAGGAGTAGGCTCAAAACTTAACTCAGTTCTTACATAGCACTGGTCCCACCAAGTTTACTGCCCTATCGGTCCTTTTCTCAGCTTTTGCTGCCCTGGATCTAGGAGGTCATTCAGAAAATTGGTTTTATTTTTGCAAACTCTGACCTGAACACTAACTCTCAGATTACTGGGGTTCACTAAATCAATTTTATGAAAACTTCCAAGATCAGAGACTACACTCCCTTAAAATAATGTTCACTGGTTATTGTCCTTTGTTCTTGACTAGGACCAAAATGACATTACTATGTTAAACTCAGGTTAGTGTCTCCAACTGTGGCTGAGCAGACTAATATGAGCTTGGAATGCTCTGGCCCATGTGAACATTTGAGATGGATTCTCTAACCTTGCCCATCTAGCATTTCTTCTGAGCTAACTCAATTCTGCTTTGCTCATAAAGCACAGCACTTTCTTTGATGAAGGTACACCATGCTAGTAGTCTTGAGCCACTGTATCTCAATTCTAAAGTTCTTTTTTCAATAGTATTTTATTTTTCCAAATATATGCAAAAATAGTTTTCAACATTCACCTTTGCAAAACCTTGTGTCCCAAATATTTCTCCCTTCCTCTCTCCTAACCATCCTCAAGACAGCAAGCAATGCAATATAGGTTAAACATATGCAGTTCTTAATTCTAAAGTTCTTAAGAGAGACCTTGAGAGCATCCTTGTATCACTTTTTCTGACTGTCTTGTGAGTAATTGCCCTGTATGAATTCTCCATAAAATAGGTGTTTTTGTTTTTGTTTTTTTTTTGGCAAGCATACATTTGGCATTTGAACAATGTGATTGGTGCAATGGAATTGCACTTTTTGCAATAGAGTTTGAATGTTTGGTAAGTTTAGTTCGAGAAAGAACATTAGTGTCTGGAATCTTTTTCTGCCAGGTGATTTTCAGAATCTTGCTAAGACAATTCACATGGGAGCAATTCAGTTTAATGTAGAAAAGAACAAATGAAAAGACCAAGGATTGAGGCCCATTTCTCTTGGTCCCATGGCCTCAGAAATGAGAAGACCATAAGGTCTGTCCCCTTACTTCATAATTTCTCACTTGAACACAATAAAAAACAGACACCAAGACTGATGTTGAATGTCCTCAAAATGAAACACGAAGTTTATACTTTCACCATGTAGTTAGCCGACCAGAAACACTGGTAGAATGTCAGTTTATTTATTTTCTACAATATCTCTACAGTGCTTCCCTTGCAGGTCATCACTCTGCTCCTGGAAGTAAAACCCCTAGTGTCCTTCAGACAAGCAAAGGGATGGGGTATGTGCATGTGCCAGTTCCCCATCACACAGTAACCAGAAGAGAAAGTAATTAAGAACAGATGGAAACTCCAAACCATGAAGCCTAGTGAGACTAACAAAATGGGTTTACAGCATCTTCATTCCCTCTCTATCCCTAGAGTAAAGAAGCCAATCTTTGTTAATCTTTACTTCCAACCTTTCACTTCCAATTTCTCTGGGAGGAAAAGACTTTGAAGGGGAGAAAGCTTTTGATGCCTTTCTACTTCACAAAAGCAAATGGTATTTATTTAAAAGCTTCATTTCTTTAAGGTTAAATCTCATTTTTCTGTTGCTCAAAGCTATTTAAAAAAATTTAGACACTAATAACTAACATTTATATAGTCCTTTGGGGCAGCTAGATGGTGTAGTAGATAGAATTCTGCATAAGTCACTTAATCCTGTTTGCCTCAGTTTCCTTATTTGTAAAAAATAAGATGGAAAGGTAAATGGCAAACTACTTCAATGTCTTTACCAAGAAAATCCAAAAAATGGCATGAAGAGTAGGATGACCCCCACAACAAAGTCCATTAAGGTTTTGTAAAATACTATATGCATGTAAATATAAATGTTATAAATAAATACATAATAGAACCATAGAATAAAATAAATATATTATTATAGATTACACACACATATAAACATACAGTATATATTTTTCAAATTGCGTTTGCCACTCAAAACAGCCCTTTACAGGAGGTGCTTATATTAATCCTATTTTATGGATGCTAACATAAGAAAAGCTAACTTACTTTCCTAGGGTCACACAGCTGGAAAGTGTCTGAGGCTATCGAACATAAGTTTTTCTGACTATGAATGCACAAAACTGTACTGAGAGAAGAGAAGACAAAACCCAAATGAGGAAAGATTTCATTTTAACTGCTCCAGGGCAGAAAAGAATACTTGTGGTCAGATTCCTAGAAGAATCTCTGAAAACAACTGCACAAAATCCCAGAAGCTTGGAACCATGCACCTCTATCTTGGAAGCAGAAACTTATTTTAACAAAGAGTTAAAACCTGAGTAATATCTAGGAAAATGAGCAGACAACAAAAAAAGTTACTGACAATAGAAAGTTATAATATTGACAAGGAAAATCACACACACTCAGAATAAGGTAATAAAATAAAATCTCCTACATCCAAAGCCTCCAAGAAAAATAAGAATTGGGCTCAGGTCATGGAAGAAATCAAATGGAATTTTGAAAATCAAGTAAAAGAGGTAGAGAAAAAATTAGGAAATACAAAAAGCTAATGAGAAGGACTCTTGCCTTAAAAAGCAAAATTGGCCAGTTGGGAAAGGAGGTACAAAAGCTTACTGAGGAAAATAATACCTTAAAAATGAGAATTGAGCAAATGAAAGCTAATGACTTTATGAGAAAGCAAGATACAATAAAACAAGACCAAACAAAAGAAAAAATAAAAAAAGAAATGCCTCATCTGAAAAACAAATGAAAAAAAAAAGAAAAAAAGAAAAACAACTGATCTGACAAATGGATTCAGGAGAGATGATTTAAAAATTATTCATTTACTTGAAAGTCATGATCAGTACCTGATATTCTAGAACCAGAGGGGAAAATAGAAATTGAAAGAACCTACCAATCACCTCCTGAAAAAGATCTTAAAATGAAAAGAGGCATCTGATGACTCACATTGGAAGGGGAAGCTTTGACTATTTTCTCTCTCAGAAATGGAAATTTCACAAAGGCTAGCAGTCAGGAGATATAAATACTAGCAATTTTTTTTTTAAGCAAAGGATAGTGACTGCACCTGGAATCAAAGGATTTAAGTTAAAATCCCAACACTCTTACTACCAATGACCTCAGACCGGTCATTTTATCTTTGAAATGTTTTCTCAACTCTAAAATTAGAGTTGGTCTCTTCCAGTTTTAGATCTTTGACTCTGCTACTTTGACCCAACACTATTGCTGCTTTGTGATTCTTAGTGTGATTTTTGGGCATGATTTAGGGAAAAGTTGAGACACATGTACATTAGGTCCTCAGCCATTCAGAAGCAAGTTCATTTCCTTTTTATTTTTTAAAAATTTTATTGAATGCTTCTGCTTTTTGTGGTTGTTGTTTGGTTTTTTCAGTAGTGTCCAGTTTTTCACGACCCCATTTGGTATTTTCTTGGTAAAGACCCTGTAGTAGTTTTTCCATTTCCCTAAAGTAAAGAAGCCAATCTTTGTTAATCTTTTACTTCCAACCTTTCACTTCCAATTTCTCTGGGAGGAAAAGACTTTGAAGGGGAGAAAGCTTTTGATACCTTTCTACTCCACAAAAGCAAATGGTATTTATTTAAAAGCTTCCTTTCTTTAATGTTAAATCTCATTTTTCTGTTACTCAAAGCTATTTTTAAAAAAAATTAGACACTAATAGCTAAAATTTATATAGTCCTTTGGGGCTTTCATTTTACAAATGAGGAAACTGAGAAAAAAAGGGTTAAGTGACACAAGGTAACACAACTAGTGAGTGTTTGAGGCCAGATTTGAACTCAGAGTCTTCCTGACATCAAGCCTGAATCTCTATCCACTGCTTCATTTACATGATATTTATTTCTTGAAATGCCCCCTACTTATTCATTCAATAAGCCATCTTCGTGATAAAGAAAAAAAGTTAATTAACACATAGTTAATTGACACATAGCAAGAGATCACTTCTGACATATACACAAATAACAATTTGAACATGGAATATTTTGCATCTAGAAGGAAAGAATAACATATTTTTCATCTCTTCTTGAAGCCAAAATTGTCCATGGTGGTTATATTGTTTAGATCCTGTTTTGCTATTTTGAAATTCATATGATTTTACTTATGTACATTGTTTTAATGGTTATTCTTATTACATGAATATATGGATATGTGTATATCCATATATATTTAAATCTCTATACATTTATATATTATAGATAGTGTATATCTATCTCTCTGTCTCTATCACAGTTCTGCTATAATGCTTACCTTGAAAATGTTTATTTGTTCCAACACAATTAATATGTTAGGGAACACTTTGAGCATAACTCAGATTGCAAGTTTACTTACCCAAGATTTCTTCTGCAAGAAATATTGAGAAAACTGTGCCTTTTCAAAATAATTCACAAATTGCTACCCTTTCTATACTCACTTCCACAAGCAAACTTTAGGACATTTTAAAGGCGACATGACATTTATTGTATATTCTCTGGTGTAGTAGGAGCTCCACCCCACTCCCCATCCCCACTTTCACTATGGCTTGTCCGAAGTAGCCCTTAAGTCAATAGCCAGAGACTTCGCCAGCCCTGCCATGTGGGAATCAGGGACCAGGTTCAGCAGCAGACCAAGCCGGTATTTTATAACAGTATTTTACATATTTCTTAACATGTGAAAGCATTTTAATTAGATTCCTATTTTTTAATGCATCACTAACAAAGTTTTTGAGTGTTCAGACCTTAGCTCTAGTTTCCTATGAGCCCTGTAGTGTTTATTACAGAATTTTGCATAGTGTGGTGATTTTAAAGAGAGCTTATGTCAGCAGAACCAACAGAAGAAGAAAAGAAGTGAGAGACATAGACAGAAAGTAATCTCCTAGGAGAAGGCACTAGCAGTGGGGGTACCAGGAAAGCTTCTTGCAGATTGTGACATAGGAGCCAAGTTTTGGAAAAACTGGGTAACTGAGAGCTGTGGGTAAGGAAGCAGAATAATCCAAGCATTGGAGATAGGCAATGCAAAAAAGCTTAAAGATCAGATAACAGATGTCCTTTGTGAGCAATAGCAAGTAGCCTCCTGCAAGGATATAATCCATCGTATGAAGGGAAGTAAAATGTCATGTAAAGCTTCAGTGGCAAACAGGGCTTTATATTTGCAGAAATAATTATG
The DNA here is from genome assembly GCF_048593235.1 of Sminthopsis crassicaudata. Taxonomy (NCBI): domain Eukaryota; kingdom Metazoa; phylum Chordata; class Mammalia; order Dasyuromorphia; family Dasyuridae; genus Sminthopsis; species Sminthopsis crassicaudata. The sequence continues at coordinate 263,348,419 of NC_133618.1, read as the reverse complement.
AAAGATGGGAACAAAAGCTAACAGAGGTGGGAGAGCAGTGTGAGTGGTCAGGTTTATATGCTTTAGGAAAATCATTATGGAAAAAAAAAGTGCTTGAAATTTGCTGGAAAAGTGGGAAGAACTTTGACAAGTTAACTTTCATTCCAAGGAACTATAATGCTGAGGAGAAAAATTATTAACTATCCTTTTGAAGAAAGAGATGTAGTAAATTGAAATTTCTGACAAGTCTTAAAATTTGGAAGAAACAAAAACTGTCATTATTTTTAGGAGAACTAGATTGTTGTTGTTCAGTCA